>NW_004524580.1:31841746-31884686 GCF_000260255.1 Octodon degus | reverse complement strand
AAAAAAAGACAGTGCGGGCCGGGATGTAGCTCAGTGGCACAAGTGCCTGCCTGGCAAGCACGAGGTCCTGAGTTTGATTCCTGGTATAAAAAAAAAAAAAAAAAGACATTCCCATGAGTCTCCCCCAAATCTTCCCCTCGTTTCAAACACACGCAGCCCACCTTCCACCACCTCCAGCAGCGGCTCTGGAGCCCTCTTTTGCAAGTGTCTCTAGTTGTGCTGTCCTGGCTGCCTTGAGGTTCTGAACAGATCCGAGATCTTTCCCTTTCCCGGTCATTTTGACTTTGGGGCGCAGCCAGAAGTCACATGGGGCCAGATCCAGGGAATGAGGAAGACACGCTGTCGTGAGTCTGCAAGCTGCCTTTTCCCCGGAGGGCACCTGGCAGCGGCAGCCACTGTATTTTTTTTAAAATCACATCTTGTAAAGACACTCAGGGAAGAGGACCCCAGAGCTCTGCAGAAAGCGGCGAGAACCATGGACCAGCGTGTCTGAAGTGAGGGGGAGCATTTTGCAGGGGATTCATGAAAAGGTGGCTTTTACTGTAATAGACTTTTTCAACGTTAACTAACACTCCCGATTTTTTTTTTTTTTTTCCGGAACCGCGGATTGAACTCCGGCCCTTGCGCTTGCCAGGCAAGTGCTTATTCTGCTGCGCTATCTCCCTGGCCCCTTCACGATGCATTTTGATCACCTCCACACACCTTTGATCTTCTCTGGGGGGCCGCTCTCCTGGGGACCCCCTCCTCCGGGCCACCCCTCCCGCTACCTGCTGCGGGTCGCGCTCCAGGCTTGGGGTCCAGGCTCCGCCCCCGCTCTGCGGCCGCCTTCGTGTCCTTGCGCCAGTCCGCAAAGCTCCCGCAGGCCTGCGCCCTGAGGCCGCCCCGCACTCTGCTCCCTTCAGCTAGCTTTCCTAAGCGTTTCCAAGTGCCCGACCGGCGGGGACAACCGCGCGAGCTCACAGCCAGCCGGAGGCGGACGTGTAAATAAGCTCCCAGCGGCGCGTGGCAAGCCCTCACAACCTCACCGGCCGGCTCTCCGCGCAGAATGCGGAGGAACCGGAGACAGACCCGATGCCGCCGCCTCCTGCAGAGCTCGGGTGCGGTCGGGGAGGGAAGGGCACGCGCGCAGCTCGGCCGATAATCCCCCTGCGAGCAGGGCTCAGCCGGTGCAGACCAGACAGTGCCTGGCCTGGTGTCTGGAGCCGCTGAGGCCTGGCGCAGGAGGAGAGGGTCTGGCCTGCGGGTAGTCAGCTGGGCGGGCGAGGGTGGAAGAGCAGCCCCCACGCCAGGAACAGCACTGCAGAGAGCACTTGGCCCAGGGCCCGGGGAACCACGGCAGCTCGACCACAGCGTGGCTGGAGCAGAGCAGGCGAGCATGCGGGAGGGAGCAGGGCTGCATCGCGAGGGGCTTCGTGTAAGCCACGGAAAACTTGCTCCCCAAAGAGCGCGGGCACACTGCACTGGGGAGACCACGCCCATGCCTGCAGGTGCCCTCTACGAAAGGACAAGTCACCCCAAAGGAATAGTCTTTAAGAAACATTGTTTGGCTTGTTTGTAAAAATAAATCATGGGTCATGCGAAATTACACATGCCTGTAATTTCAGCACTCAGGAGGCAAAGGCAGGAAGAATGTCACAAGCTTGAGGCCAACCTGAATTACAAAGAGAATTTGGTTGCTTTAGAGAATTTGGAAAATGGAAGAGAACAAAACAAAATTTAGAAAAAAAAAAAACTCTAGATAATTGCATAAGCAGACACAGGTTCGTTTGCAAGTATTTTACATACATTGGGATCAAACACTGAGGAGAACTTTGTATTCTTTCCCCCAGTAGTGCAACCTTAGGACCATTCCCTCGTGTCAGGAAAGGTATCATGAGAGCAAAGGCTCACTGGGGTGGAGACTGCAGATGCTACCAAGCTGGTGAAAAGCTGTAGCAGGGACGTCACACAAATCGCAGGGCCTGGCTGTGAGTTTCTGTGAGTTCTTGTGGAATCGAATACCAGGCAGAGCCACCTTGGGCCTGAGAGATATAGACAGAGGTTTTGAAAAGAAAAAAAAAAAAAAGATGTCTGTAAAGAGAGACAGAGTTCTAAGTTTTAAGTAAAAATCAAGTGCCATGGGGCCTGGGGAGATAGCCCAGTAGAATAAGCACTTGCCTGGCAAACCCAGGGTCTTAAAAAAAAGGGGGGGGGCGGGGAGATGGCTCAGTGGAATAAGCGCTTCTCTGGCAAGCGCAAGGGTCTGAGTTCAATCCCCGGTTCCGCAAAAAAAAAAAAAAAAATCAAATGCCATTGATAGTATTTTATACATGGGTTATTATTATTAATTATTATTATTATTCTCCACTGCTGGATGCTGTTACAGTGTTTTGGCGTTGATGTTTACTCTTTTCAATGCTGAAAAGAGTAAATCTGTGGCTCATCTTGCATTTGCCTTTTCATTATCTTTCTCTTGCTGTCAGCATTCAAGAGCTTTCCTAGAGTGTGAAGGAAAGAAAATCACAAGCAGTGTTTTGTAGAAATGTAGGAAAGCTGACTCCTACTCTGATTCAAGGAACAGTTAGGCACAGCATGAGACTTTTAATTCTTCATATATTTCTCTCTCTCTCTCTCTCTCTCTCTCTCTCTCTCTCTCTCTCTCTCTCTCTCTCTCTGTGTGTGTGTTTTAGATTGGCTCCTGTAGAGAATGCCAAAATAACTGGGACTTAGAAGTTTAAATACTATTTCAAATGGAAATCTGATGTGTCCATTCTGTCATCATCCAGATCAGAATTCTTCTGGGGAGTGCAGTCATTCTTTCAAAGGGCAGACCGAGTAGTTGCACAGATTGCTTGAACTGGCATGTCATTTGTCAGAACGCATCACACATAGCTGCAAGGGAGTCTGGGAAAAGTTTTAGTGGTTGGCCCTGTGCTAGCTGAAGGGCTTCCATTTTTTTTTTTTTTTTTCGGAACCAGGGATTGAACTCAAGCCCCTGCGCTTGCCAAGCAAGCGCTTATTCCACTGAACCATCCCCCTGGCCAGAAGGGCTCCCATTCTTTCCCAAGGAAAGGACAGGCTGGGTGAACAAAGTCAGCCTCTTCCCACACTGCTGTCCTCCCCCAAGACTATGGAAGGTGAGTTAATCTGCTGTGCAGTGAAGTCCCTTCCTGTCTCAAGACAGTGCTCTTGTCTGCAGATGAGGACTCGGAGGTCCCTGAGGACATGGAGGATGAGATCCCCGTGGTGATCTGTGCTGCAGCTGGGAGGATGGGCGCCACCATGGCCGCCATCAATAGCATCTACAGCAACACAGACGCCAACATCGTGTTCTACGTGGTCGGGCTCCGGAACACTCTGTCTCGAATTCGGTAGTGCACACAGCGTCTTTTGAGCTTTCTGCTCTCTTTTAATCCTTTCGCTGAGTGAGTCCCTTCCTCTTTGGATGGATGAGTGTGTAAGAATTAACAGGGCTTGTCCTGAAGATGGGCTGGGGTCCTGGCAAACGCATCGCCCTCCAAGGACAGGTGAGCAGAGGTGCATTCGTCTACCACGTGTGTGCCACTCTAGAGAAGTGAATTGTTTGGCAAACTGAAGGAGCCAGCTCTAATGCAGTGCTTATGCAAGTCTAGGAAATGTTTCTCTGCTCTGCGCTTCCTTTTCTTAACCTGAGAGAATATTCACATAATTTAACTATCTTAATATGGCTTTGAGTAATTATGTATATCATTCTTTTTTTAAAATTTTTTGATGTTGGGTATTGAACCCATGACCTTGCACATACTAATCATAACCTCTGCCACTGAGATACAACCTCAGGCCTTTTTATTTTATCTTGAGACAGTCTCACCAAATTGCCCAGGTTGGCATCCAACTTGGGATCCTCCTGTCTCAACATCTCAAGTAGCTGCAATTATGGGCAGGTGCCACCATACCCTGCTCCTACAGTACCATTTGGAACTGCAAAATTATACTTTTGAGCTGAATTTTACTATCATAATCCATACTAAAAGTTAAATTTGAAGATGGATATGGTGGTGTACACCTGTAATCCCAGCACTCAGGAGGCTGAGGCAGGAGGGTCACCATGAGTTCAAGGCCAGCCTGGACTACAAAGTGAGTTCCAGGACAGCCTACTGCACTACATTGTGAAACCCTGTCTAAAAAAGAAAG
This sequence comes from Octodon degus, assembly GCF_000260255.1. Taxonomy (NCBI): domain Eukaryota; kingdom Metazoa; phylum Chordata; class Mammalia; order Rodentia; family Octodontidae; genus Octodon; species Octodon degus. The sequence goes on along the minus strand of NW_004524580.1, from coordinate 31,880,534 downwards.
AAAAAAAAAAACGAAAAAATACAAAAAAAAAAAAAAAAAAAAAAAAAAAAAAAAGAACATAGAATATGCAAAGACAGTGAGGCCCTGGGTTTGCTGCCCAACCCTGGGGAAAAAGAAAAAAAAAAAGAACTGCTAGTTCATAGGAAAAAATACAAATGGTCCACAAACAAAACACAGGGCAAGAAACAAACAAGAAAAAACAACAACAACAAAAAACCCCACAGGGCCTTCTTCCCAATTCTTGGCTCTGAAGTCCACTCCCACCTCCATATTTTAAGCTGTCATTATTGAACACAAAAACAGAAAGTTGTGTTCCTCACGGAGTGTGCTCGTATGACCACCCTGTATCCTCACCGACACTTGGTATTGTTAGTCCTTTCTCTTCATATCCTGAGGGGCTCAAGCATGGGTTTAACTTCCAGTTCCTTATTTCTGACACAGTTGCATGCCCATTTCTTTGGCATTTGGAAATGTGTGTTCAGTTCTCTTGCCAATTTTTTGCTAGGTTGGCTATTGTTTTTTCTTACTGATATGACTGATTTTTATGGCTCAAATTTTAGAGATTTAAATTTTTTTCAGGTTTAAACATTTTTTTTGAAGCGTTAGGGATAAAACCCAGCAGCTCACACAGGCTAAGCAGTACTCCACCACTGCGCTGTAGCCCCTGCCCTTTTTTCTTAATTTTAAAATACAAAGGCAACCACGTGTGGTTTTAATCCCTGGAAATTTTGTTTTGAGATTGTTTCTGCCAACACTTTCCCTATGAATTGGGTAAAAGAGGTTCCTTAAAATTGAGAAAATGGCTGGGTGTGATGGTGCGCGCCTATAATCCCGGCTACTTAGGAGGCTGAGGCAGGACAATGACACGCTTGAGGCCAGCCTGGGGTACACAGTGGGACCCTGTCTCAAAATAATAAAATGGGCTGGCGATGTAGCTCAGAGTGAAGGCCCCAAGTTCGGGCTCTAGTACTGCAAAAACCAAACCAAGCCAAACCAAACCCAACAAACAAATAGCTTTCTTTTTTGGGGGGTGGGGGAGGGGATTACTGGGAATTCAACTCATGAACTTGTGCTTGCCAGGCAGGCGCTTATACTGCTGAGCTATCTCCCCGGCCCTCCCAACAAACAAAAATTCACAGCAGAATAAAAATGACCGAAGTGGAAGGTTCAGAACGTCCCACTTCGTAGGGTTTTAGAGCTGGTACCATATGGCAAAGGAAGTTCTGGCAGCTCTGCACACTGCTTTATAAAGAAAAAGGGACACTTTTTTTGTTTTTGTTCTTTCAGTTTCCTGGGAAGAATATTTGAATCTGAGGAGATATTTGGTTACTGTTTCGCTTTATCTCCTCTGCAGAAAGTTATGTAATGGGGGGGGGGGGGCTTGAGGGGAAGAAAAATTTGAAGCCAGACCAGACAGATGGGAAAGATCAGGAGCCACAGACTAAGCCCTGCTATGTTTACACACACGTCCCTTTCAGTCGAAGCAGCAGTAGATTGGCCCTGGGCGAACTGAGGAGCTCTGAAGTGTGTTCTTACTGTCTCTTTAGGAAATGGATCGAACATTCCAAACTGAGAGAAATTAACTTTAAAATCGTGGAATTCAACCCTACAGTCCTTGAGGGAAAGATCAGACCAGACTCGTCGAGGCCAGACTTGCTCCAGCCCGTGAGTGGCAGTCATATGGTCCGGCAGGCGTTGGGACGATGCACACAGTGAGCTCAGGGCCAGCCTGAACTGCGTAGCAGGACTGTCTCAAAAGAAAAAGAAATAGGAAAAAGTAGGCTGCATGACACGTGTGCACGTCTCGGGTGAGAGCCGGGCGGCAGCAGGAAAACACCCCCAGCCCTAGGCTGCCACGTGCCCGGCCGCGTGCCCTGCATTCAGCGCCGAGGGCCGGGCCGCATTATTTCCCGGCTGCAGATATTTCTCGGCGGCCCGAAGCCGAATGGGAGTGGTGGCATGGTGCTGTCACTGTTTCACGCTCCCGACCTTCTTCAGCACAGAGGAGCTAAAAGGTCGGTGACAGCCGTGATGGGACTGCGTGCAGAGGTGTGCATGAGCTGCTTTGGTGGTGGTGTCACTGTGACCTGACGTGGGGGAGCCAGGCAGGCTGCCTCCTAAAGATGGGCCAAGAAGCTTGGTGACAGGGAACCTCGGGACCCTGTGGCATTGCAGGGGAAATGTGCAGAGGATGCAGAGGTGCCAGGACCTCCTAGTGCGGTCCCTTCCCCTAGTGCCGGGAGTGTCCCCTCCGAATGCGGAGCTGTGGCTGTGGTCAGGGCCCATGTCCCGTCCCTGCAGGACACCTGGAGCATCTGCCTCTCCCCCACTCATGTCGTCTTCTGTTAATAGCTGAACTTCGTTCGATTTTACCTCCCTCTGCTGATCCACCAGCATGAGAAAGTCATCTACTTGGACGATGATGTCATTGTGCAAGGTACACTCATCTGGGCCAGCACACGGGGATGAGGCAGCCGAGGGGCAGGGCGGCAGTGTCCACTCTCTGCGGAGCACTCTGTGCTCAGGACAGCAGTGAACACAGGCCGGGCAGACATGTGGGGCAGCCCTGAGAGCAGGGCTGGAGGGTCCCTGGTCGGCCAGCTGCTTTCCGATGGCCACCTTCTGAGGATCAAGTCTGCAGTAACAGGTTGGGAGTCGGGTCCTTCCCTAGAACGCCACAGCATGCAGAGCGAGGCACGGTGGTGCATACCTGGCAACTCAGCGCCGCGGAGGCTACACAGTGGGCTGCAGAGTGAGACCCTGTCTCAAAAAAAGCCAAAGAAAACCAAAAAGAAGTGTGAAGTAGTTTCAATGCTATGCTTGGTGACCCAGCGGGTGGTTTTTGTAGACGTGGTCCCATGTGCAGCCCAGGCTGGCCTGACCCAGGGATCTTTCTGCCTCAGCCTCTGAGTGTTGGGATGACAGGCGTGCGCCACCACCCTGGCTGGCACAAACTCTTATGGTCAAACTGCCAGGCAGCTTGACCTCAGGGCCTTCCCCGCCCGCCACAGCGAGGTCAGGGATGGTTAAGCGCCAAGGCCCTACTATAGTGTGCGCTAACATGGACCTGCTGACATTCTTGTCCAGGTGACATCCAGGAGCTCTACGACACCACCCTGGCTCTGGGCCACGCAGCAGCTTTCTCAGGGGACTGCGATTTGCCTGCAGCTCAGGATGTCAGCAGGCTGGTGGGGCTGCAGGTGGGCACTGTGGTCCCGGCCACCGGGAGGGCGAGGCTCTCCCTTCTGACCTTCAATCCCAACCTGGCCAAGTCCCACTCTCCTCACCTGAAGGGCAACTCAGGCTGTGTCATCGTGAGCTGAGATGACAGTGCGCTGGCCATGAACACGCAGCTGCTACGCTGTTCATCGCCACGCTCAATGCTAGATGTGGTGCTGTCTGGGGGGCTCCTTGACCTGGGGTGCGATCCACCCCCTTCTACTTGAGGAAAGGTCTTGTTAAACTGTCCAAATTGGGCCCTCAAACTTGAGGTCTTCCTGCCTCAGCCTCTCAGAGTGCTGGGATTATAGGTGTGCAAAGCTACACCCAACTTTTTTTCCCTCTTAGAAAATACGAGTTTTGTTCAATGATAAAGATCTCTTTAACCTGCTATAAATAAGAAAATTTCAACCTATCTGTAATGAAAAAAAATCTAAAAACAAAAAACATGACTTTGCATGCCTGTAATTGGGAGGCTGAGGCAGGAGGATTGCTGCAAATTCAAGGGCACCTGGGCTACATAGTGAGTTCAAGGCTAGCCTAAACTGCATAAAAAAATCTTTTTTGAAACAAATGACCCCACTCCCCCACAGAACACATACATGGGCTACCTGGACTACCGGAAGAAGGCGATCAAGGACCTGGGCATCAGCCCCAGCACCTGTTCCTTCAACCCCGGAGTGATGGTGGCCAACATGACGGAGTGGAGGCAGCAGCACATCACCAAGCAGCTGGAGAAATGGATGCTGAGGAATGTGCGGTAGGCGCCTCCTCTGCCTGCCTCGGGGCTCAGCATGCTGGAGCGCCCAGGGCGGGTGCTCAGCAATCCCGAGCTCGCGGGAAGGGCACGGCCTAGAAGGGTCCTGCCAGTGATGGGGACAGGAGACCCTGGGTCAAGGACTTCCTATACCTCTTCTTAAGAAGTTGTTCAGTGTGCCTTTTTCAGTGAAAATCTTCCTACAAAAATTGGTTTTTAAGGACTATTTTGGGGCCGGCCAATAGCTCAGCGCATAGAAGCACCTGCAAGCAGGCACAGGGACTGGAGGGTCGATCCCGGGCCTGCAGTGCTGCCCCCTCCAACAGGGTGGGCTGAGATGGCAATTGTGACTGGGCATGGTGGCGCATGCCTGTAATCCCAGCTCTTGGGAGGCTGTAAACAGGAGAATACTACGAGTCCCATCTAGTAGTGAGAGCCTGAACACCCTTCCTTAAAATACACACACACATACACAGGACTATTTTGTAAAGCCAAAAAGGCTTTAGATTTTTAGTATTTGATTATTTTTTTATACAGTACAGGGTCTCACTGCAGTTCAGACTTGTGGTGAGCCTCCTGTCTCAGCCTCCCCAGCACTGGGATTACAGGTACCACCATACCTGACCAAAGCTTGGCTTCTTTGATGTATATGTACTTCAGGGAGGCTACGAACTGAGGGCAATCCTCCCGCCTCAGCCTCCTAAGTGCTGGGACCACAGGTGTGTGCCATCACACCTGGCTGGACAATCTTCAAAATAAAAATTTGGGAAAAAATGAAAAGTCCAAAGTTTGAGTGTGCAAAGAATGTCTTCTTAAAGTGCCCCTTCAGGGGCTGGGAGATGGCTCAGTAGAATAAGCGCTTGCTGGCAAGTGCAAGGGGCTGAGTTCAATCCCTGGTTCTGCCAAAAAAAATAAATTATTTTTAAAAAATGCCCTTTCAGTGACTGCTCTCTTGGGCCTGTAAGTGCTCTAGGCCAACTGTGTGGCTCTCTCCTCAGGGAAAACCTGTACAGCAGTTCGCTGGGGGGTGGCGTGGCCACGTCGCCCATGCTCATCGTGTTCCACGGGAGGCATTCCACCATCAATCCTCTGTGGCACATCCGGCACCTGGGTGAGCCCCGCGGGGACCAGCAGGGAGCGTCAGGCGGGCAGCGGGTGGGGCTAAGATGGGCCCTGCGCCCACACTGACTGCAGCGGCCTGCAGCTGGCAGAGCCCGGAGTGGCACCATGGCCCAGTGGGCAGCTGCAGGCTCCAGCCCGGGACTTGCTTTCACTTTGGCCTCGATAGTGCGGGGCAGGTGCTCGCCACCGAGCTGCCGCGCCCATGTACGCTGTGGGCCGTCAACCCGCTCCGCTGCTGCTCATCTTGGCTGGGCGGGTGGCTCGGCTTCTCTGTGCCTGTTTCCTCATGTGAGCTGAATGGAAGAAATCACAGAGTACGTGCAGATTGCTAGAAGAGGCCAGCACTGAGGCCCACTTGTCCTAACCCGAAGTCATAAGCCCGGATCCAATGTTCCCGGCCAGAGCTGTTAGGAAATCCGGAAATCATGTCCCCCCGCCCCCCGCCCCGGAAATGGAACTCAGCTTCTCACGCTTCCCAGGCAGGTGCTGTGCCGCGGAGCTCTATGTCTGGTCCAGCGTTCTAGGCTTTGACAAAGGTGACGTGTCAAGTGGAACCAAAGTTTTACTGCCACAGCACATGCTCAGCTCAGCAGTCTGGAGGGTTCTGTACGTGGTGTTAGCAGAGCCCTCCTGACTTTCCTACACAGGTGGGAGCGCATGTGTGTGCATACACACCCGCCCCCCCTCAGGGCTTAATGTGCTGGTACACATCTGTCATCCCACACTGTGTGGGGCTGAGATAGAAGGGTTATGAGTTCAAGTCCAGCCTGGGCAACTTAGCAGTTTTGTGAGATCCTGTCTGAAAATAAAAGTAATTTTTAGAATTAATTTTTTAAAAATGTAGCTCAGTGCAAAGGTCCTAGGTTCAATCCCATCCTGCAAAAACCAAACGAAGCCACTCAGGGATGTTGCCCTCCTGCACCTTGTGGTCTGTCACTAAGTGGTCATTAACCTCTCACACACGTAAGTCCCCAGGTGTGGGCGCTCTGGGCCACGTCAGGGAGGGGCGGCTCTGTGAAGCTGAGGTTGGAGAAATGCAGAGCGAGGATTGCTCTTCAGGAAACACTCAACCTCTGGACAAGGATAAAGGCACAGCCCCGAGGGGAAGAAGCCACGCCGGGCGAGGTCGGGCGTCAGGTGTGGTCCGCAGGGCCCACTCAGCAACCACTGCACCTGCTTTCAGGGCGCTCTGGACGCCAAAAGCAGTTCCCACTAATGGGTCCACACGAGCAGACTTTGCAAATCACATACGGGAGGCTCCGATGTTAGTCCCCAGCACCACAAGTTATATGTGTAAAACCTGTAGGACATACTCTAGGCAGGCATGGTGGTGCACGCCTGAGACCCCAGCACTTGGGATGCTGAGGCAGGATTGTTGCGAGTTCCAGACTAGCCTGGGCTCAAGGCCAGCCTGAACTGCATAGCAAGACTGTCTAAAAACAAACAAGCCACACTAAGCTGGACACACAAGCTATCACGAAATCAGAGCCCCTCCGAGGTAGTTTTAAGACAGTCTCACTACACGGTTGAGGCTGGCCTGACCTCAGCACCCAGCCAGCCCCCTCGACCGCCCTCCTGCCCCAGCCACCCGAGTGCTGGGACGGCAGACGTGAGAGCCTCAGCCCAAAGCCGAAGTCGCACAGGCGACTTCCAAGGCAGCGTCCTCCCGGACTCACCGCGCACTAGGCGTCACTCGGGTCTCGTTACTCTGGGGGGAGGCTGCCCTCCCCCGCAGCTGCTGCCACACTGCTGCCTCCAGCGGATGCTCAGCTGTCACCACTGTACCAGCCGTGGCAGACCGAACCTGGCTTGGGTCCTCTCTACTCAGCGGGCCTCTAGGTACTAAGAAATAAAATCTCACTAAATTCCCTTTCAAGGGAAGAAACCTCAACACCACACAGAAGGGACACTCGTGGGACGACAGCACCCCGGGAGAAGGCCCTGGGTTACTGGCGGGGTGGGGTGAGGTGGCTGCAGCACTCCCTTCGGCCTGGCGTCTTCCCACTAACCTGGATCCCGTTTGCACTCCCACGCCTCCTGTAGCTGCTTCCCCAACGCCTGTTACTGTCCTCTAATCACATGCAGGCTGGAGCCCTGACGCCAGGTATGCGGAGCACTTCCTGCAGGAAGCGAAGCTGCTGCACTGGGACGGACAGCACAAGCCCTGGCACTTCCGCACCGTGCACGCCGACTTGTGGGAAAGCTGGTTCGTTCCGGACCCCGCAGGGATATTCAAGCTCAGGCACAGCCGCTGACGGAAGCCGCGCTGAACGTTGGGTACGCAGCAGGCACCTGCGCTTGTGGCTGGTCCCAGGCCGTTTCCTTTGAGCACTGCCTGTGACCCGCGCGAGCCTTCAGGACATGTCGCAGACAAGGCACCGAGCGCGCACTCCGCCCTGGGCTCAGGCAGCAGCTGCGGAGGCCCGTCTGGAGAGCGGCGCCCATCGGCCCGACACCGAATGTCAGTTACACCCATCCAACCTTCAAATTTCCAAACGTATTTTTCACATCTGGGTATAATTTTTTTTTTAATTTTTTCCAGAACTGGGGATTGAACTCAAGCCCTTGCGCTTGCCAGGGAAGCACTTATTCCACTGAACCATCTCCTGGCCCTGGGTATAATGTTTTGAAACAGGTTACCAACCTTGTCTTTTATCAAAACCACTGCATTTAAAGCATGGAAGGCTATAAAAATATAAATATTCATGGATTTTTATGATTTCCTCGTGTATATCACTTTACACATTAAACAGGAGATGAACCTCAGTCAGCACTAAAAGCGGAAAGAACGCCATTAAGTCTTGATACAGAAAAAGCCTATAGCTTAGGGATAACCACTATTGGTATTTTTATGGTAGAAACCACCAGACTTTCAAATGAATTTAAAACTTAGTATTATTTAATGAAAAAGTCTCATACCGTCACATACAGGTACATCAGCCTTTCTGGTCACCCGTCCTGTTGGGTGAACCCATCGTGACTGTAAGCTTGGGAAGCCCGAACCCCACGCTGGCGAGTGGCTGTCGAGATTGGAAGGCACCTTCTGCGCCCCAGCAGGGGCCTAGGGCAGGGCCCAGGCAGGACGCACCAAGTGGCACTGGCACGGCCCCGCTTAGCCTGGAGACAAATGCCCCTCCCCCAGTCTCTGATGAGGGCCACTCGAAACTCTGATAACCCACGTAAACAGCAGCACAGTGCATCATTTAAATAACATGAGCAACTTACACACAGTGTGACCCATACAAAGAAAAATACAATCCATCCTTGCTATAGCTAAAAAGCATGGTAAGATTTGTAACAAGGTTGCGTTTCTCTTACTATAAATACAACACAGGCTATCCTCTCCTGGGGCAAAGGATCCCCACAGAGCTCTCACACTGCCCAAAAGTAGGCACCTGCCGCACACAGCCAGGACACAGGCCGCGTCAGAGCAAGTGCGAACGCAATCTCTGAATCGCCAGCTCTGAGAGCCACTAGGCTTGGGGGCTGGACTGTCTGTAGCACCATGGAAAACGCATCAGAAGTTCACAAAGGTACAGAGGCCCACCTTTCTGAGAGGTTCACTGTGGCCACGGCAGCAAACAGCAAGGGCGCACAGTGAGCTTTTAAATTACTGGTTATACTGATGTAGCAGAAATACACCTATTTAATTTAGTACATCCCATGTACACAAAGCACCTGTTTAAATAAGATTATCAGGACACCTGTAGCACCTTGTGGCTCAGCCTGGAGTTCTTACCATGGTCCACATCGTGACCAAAGACACCACGGAGGGTAAGACCCCAGGAGACAGCGGTGGCCGAGCCCGGCTCCTCCCCAGCAAGCCCGTGCTCTGGAGCTACAGAGCAGCAGCGTGGCTGGCCTCCTGTGGCTTGGCAGATGCGTGCCTGCTGGGGGATTAGCACACGGGGTTGGGTCCTGTCTGCAGGGCCAGCTTAGCCTGGGTGTGGCAACACCACATTGGGTTTCACTCTAGCCACTATCACAGACAGGCCATGGGGAAGGACAGTGGCCCTTGTGTGAACATTAGCTGGGCAGGCCTGCGCTCACCTGTCCACGCCAGACACTAAGAAGTGAGTCCCTGCCATACGGCCACACACCTGCCTCTCCCCAGTGTAGCCCAGCCAGATGCCCATCTTGGGCAAGAAGGGCAATGGCCTTGTGAGGTATACACAGTTAGGATCCAGTATAAATACTCAGGCTGATGCATTGGGTCTCACTATGCAGTCCAGACTGGCCCTGAACTCACAGCAATCCTCCTGTCTCAGCCTCCCAAGAGGCTGGGATTACAGGCAGGCACCACCACGCCCAGTCAAGCTGCTGAATTTTAAAATTACAGATAGAGGGTGATACCCACAAGAAAATTGATTTCTTCATAAAGGAAATATAGTATATAAAAAGCTGGGATGATAGCTAGTTCAAATACAAAAACACATACAAAAGCCCCTGTTCCTCCCTCCCAGCTACTCAGGTCCACAAAGCTGATCCTATCGCACGGCTCTGCCGCGCCGGGGTTACAGCTCTAGAGCAAGCATGACTGACACGCGTCAGTCAGGAACCGAGGCAGCCTCGAGAGCTGCTCCAGAGCTGCAGCAGCAGGCAGCACAGCTCTGTCCTCATGCGTGGCCCCCTTCCTCCAGCTCCTGCGGTCCAGGGCGGGCGGCCAAAGGCGGGGTCTGGTCCAGGAAAGGCTGAGGCATCCACTGCCCATTCGGGACGTCATTGAACGCCGACTCTCCTCTGAACTCAGCACTGCCGGCTGCAGGAGAACAGAGGCTTACTGTACTCAGGAGGCGTAATGGTCAGCTGGGGTTGGGAGCTGTCCAGAGCACAGTGAAGGAGAGCTATTAGGGAACTATTAATCCAGCTTCTGGAATCAACTCCAAGAGTCTGCTCTATCTAAGCTACAGCACTGATAACCCTCCGTGTTACTTAGGAAGCAAAGGGCACTGCGCTCTGCTGACAGCCTGACTTACAGAAAGGAGCTGCACAAGCCTGCTCAGCTTTGCTCTGTCTTGGAGGGCTACAGACTGCATCCAGGGCCTTCACACTGCACCACATCCACTGCCTTTTAAATTCTGAGTCACTAAGCTGCTCAGGGTAGGCGCCTAAGCGTGGCTCCAGCCTTCCAGACCGCAGTGCGCACCACCGCGCCCAGCTACAGGCTGTGTGGTTAAACGTCAAGCAACACCCACAGTCGTGGCATTCGTCCCTGGTGTCGGCTCCCCCTCGCGGCACCCCATGCCCGCAGGCGGGTCTGAGGTCTGAGGCTCCATTATACCTAGCCCGTTGGAGGTGAGGCTGCACGGCTCGCTACTGCCCAGGTTCTCGCTGTACACACCGCCGTAGGCAGCCTCGTATCCCGGGTCGTACTTCTCCTCCTTCACGGCCATCTTCTTTGCATCCTCTACAGGGAGGAGAAACAAGTCAGAGCTGCGTTCAGCAGTGGTTCTGTGAATAGCTTTACTCAGAGGTCAGGAATCCTTTTCCTTCAATGAGATAAACTCTGGGGAGCACACACTGCACTCCTTGAACTGTACAGACCTGCCTACTCGCTCTCGGGCAGGTGAGCTGTGTCTCAGGCCTCATCGCCCGGGGGTGCCCAGGGCAGATGGAAACCTTGGCACAGGAAGTCCAAGTGACTTGCGCCCCAGATACGAGCACGCTGCCTGCGGTACGGCCATTTTTTCTGCTGCATTTTACCCCATGCCCACCTTCTGGAGTGACAGGCAAGGAAACGAGTGAAGGGGGTTGCAAGAACACACCTTGGGCAAGCTGCAGGTCAAATGTATAGTGCACTTCCTGCACGTCCGTGTTCCGCTCGATGCCCTTGAGCTGGTCCCGCAGGTCCTTCAGCTTAATGTAGTAGTGAACCTTGTCCTGGGCACGGGGAAACTGTGCGCACCTGGCGCTGGACGATGGCATGACGTAACAGAGCTAGAACAGCAACGGCGCCGTTTTAGAAATTTCACAATTCGATTCAATACTGAGGTTAGACAAGTTACATTTACTTGGGTCAATAACTTGCTTCTTCACCATATACATATGTAAAATCAGTAACAGCTACATTTAAGATCAAATCTATAATATACTTATGAAGTCCATCCATTAAAAACAATGTGCCTGCCCTGGTGTTCGAGTCTATTGACAGCTTTTCTTCTCAATAGTAAATTTATGGTTCGAAATTCAAGAGATGGAAGAAGCCCAGCATGGTGGTGCACGCCTGTAACCCCAGCACTCAGGAAGCTGAGGCAGAAGCATCACTGAGAGTTTGAGACCAGCCTGGACTACAAAGTGAGCGCAAGGCCAGTCTGAACAGCGCAATGAGACCTTGTCTCAAAAAGACTGACCGGGGGGCGGGGGGGGGGTGGTGGTGGAAGGGCACAGGAGCGTACAGCAAAGCCCTCTAGTCCACACGGTGCCCACTGGGCCCTTTCCAGGCCATCCATACCGTCAGGCACTGTTTCAAATGATGCACATGTGACTTGTGTGCCTGTGGGCTGGGCTGCTTTTTATAGGTATAGATAGAACCTAAAAATATAAGTAAGGCGGGCAGCAAGTATCTGGAGATGCTACAGAAATGAGTTTCTCTTCATGATTGCCTCGTATGTAAAACCTAACAAATGTCTATCTTTCTAATATCTAACAGTATCTGAATTTTTAGCTATTAAAAGTTGATATATAGATAGCATTTAACAAAATATGATGTGGCTTAATTCATAGTAGTATAAATGGAAATGGATAGGGCAAATTAAACAAAAATAGGAAAAAAATCCCCATTTAGCCAATCTACAAACATAATTGTAAGGACTTACAGTTTCTGTGTCAGGAATCTTGTGAGGTTGAAGCCCAAATTCCAAGTTCTTAACCCTTACTCCAAAAACTTCTTTACTAAAAATTTCATAAATACCTAAGATAAAATACAAACGTATTTATGTTGTCCTAATGTCATCACAGAAATAAGATAGAACGTAAAAGCAAGTCTTACATTTTCCATTAAACACCGCTATGCGTGGCTGATATTTCTGTAATTTCTGTACTAGAATACGTCCTCCTTCACGAAATTCTTTACTAAAATTGAATTAAATAGTAAAAAAATAGATAAATATGCAGTCTTTATAATATGCTAAATTCAGGCAGCTTTCAATGAAAGAGCTCAGCGTGTGTGCGGAGCGCAGCTCCAAGCCGGGCCATGACACCCATATGACATGGGTGGTGTGAGTGGTGCCGGGTGCAGCGCCGCGCAGTTACCTGGAGAGGTCCTTGCTGCCCGGTGTCGTCCTCTCCACCATGTTGGTAAAGCCAATGCCGTACTTGCCGGGCAGCGTGTGGTCGTCCATGTGGTTGAGCTGGACCTCGCTCAGCCCCGACATGAACAGACACTTCCCTGTGGAGAGAGGTCCATCTATGCCCACAGCCCAAGGCTCCTGCACTGTGCCGCAGAGACAAGAGCACTCAGCACGGAAGCTCGGCCCTGACGCGGGATCAACGGGAACCTGGATAAAGTCAGTACTTGGTCTGCACTGGTGCCACGTGCTGATGTTCCTACCTCTGTAGGTTAGTCATTTAAAAGTTAGCTTTTAAAAAGTAGTAAAATTCACAGAAAAGAACTCAAAAGAAAGTATGAGGAGTATAGCTCAGGAGTGCTTGCCTGTCTTGAGGCCCTGGGCTCAATCGCCAGTACCAAAACTAAATAAGGGTCAGGATACACCTCAGTAGCATAAGCACATGCCTGGCAGGCACAAGGGCCTGAGCTTGATCTTTGATACTCCCCCAAAAAAGCAGCCCCTCATAACACTAAACAAAACCACAACTGGTCAAAACCAAACTGCTAATAAAGACAGAGATCGGTGGAGTTAATGGGGATTGATCACATGAGGCAAGCTCTCTGCTGCTGAGCTAAGTCTTTTTTAAATTAAAAAAAATTTTTTTCTTGTGTTTGGTAGGGTCTCGTCACATTGCCCAGGCTGGCCTCAAACTTACAACCGTGCTGCCTGTCCCGCCCAGGTAGTTGGGATTACAGGAGTGAAGTGCCATTCCTGGCTAAGAGAGCTCATTTAAAAGTGAACAAACCACTTACAAAAATGGTTTCCAGGTCCGGGGTAATGATGCCCTTTGTAAGCAGCCATGAGGCCTGGATTTATGCCAATCTATAAAACAAAATAATTAATCATTTTAGTCTGGAAAAGTAGGGCATAAACTTTAGCATTTCAATAGAATAGCAGACAGAACTTAACTGACGATTAAAAAAAAATTTAATCCAGCACCATCAACATTTTCAATTAGAATTACTCTTGGTCCAAAAAATAAAGGTAGTCCACAAGAAAGGAGATTTTTTTTTTCTTTTCTCTCTCACTCTCTTTTTTCTTTTATCTTTTTGAGACAGTGTTGCTATTCAGTTCAGGCTGGCCTTGAGCTCACTTAGCAGCCCAGGCTGGTCTTAAACTTGCAATGATCCTCCTGCCTCAGCTTCCTGGGTGCTGGGATTACAGGTGTGCACAATCATGTGTACCCTGAGATTTCTTTTCAACTGTGTGCTCTGCTGAGTTCATAGCCCAGCCCCCACCCTCCCAGCTGGAAGAGGTTCAGGGCAGTCCCCAGTCAGAGCCCCTCTGGCCACAGCGGGGCCCACGCATCACCTGCACGGAGGCCCATAGTTACTGAGAGAAACACCAGCTCAGAATCATGGCTGTTATTCTGGGGTACTCGCAGGTTACCACACAATTGCCCTGAGTCCTGTGGACAAGTGCGCCAAGCTGCCATAAACAGGAACCCTATCGCCCCCTGGAAGAGCAATGAGACGGGTGGACAGGAGAGGGCGCCACATGCATGAACTGTCCATGCGGAAGGTAACCAGCAGCTACTGAAAAATTTTTAAAAAGAGGCCGTAAAAAGACAAAAGGAGAAGTTTAGGCTTGTTCCAGGTCACTGACAGGAGCTGAACCCCAACTCATTCCCACCTTGTGAGCTCTTCCATGTCCCCAGGAGGGGGCTCACAATTGGTTGTTTTCAGCAAAATATCAACTGCAAGGACAACATAAGTGAAGCAGACCCATTGATGCTATCTATAAAATCAAAAGATGAAAAAGATTCTTACTATCACGATGTCCAGATTGAAGGTCAAAATATCAGGGAGTGTCTTGGTCAGAAGTTCCGCCTCAGACACACCGTTGAAACGGTCCACTTTCCTTTTCACCTTAAACGTGTCTGTAATTTTCTCTTGCTTTTCGTTGGACTTTGCGGACTTGGTGGATTTTTTGGACCTGGCAGGTTTCTTGGGTTCGGCGGGTGCTGCGGGTGCCGCAGGTGCTGCGGGTTCTGGTGCCTTGGCTTTTCTCTTCCTTCCCCTTGGAGTCTCTGAAATGACAACATCCACAACACGCTGCAGAGAAGCTGAATCTGGGGCCCCCGCAGCTTTCCCAGGAAAGTGACCCTGCAGACTCCCCTTCCCCTCGCTCCACGCAGGCTCCTCATCTCCCCTTCTCTTGACAAGAGGGTTCCTTCCAGGAAAACTGTCTGTCCAGTTCACACTGCTACACAAGCTTGCGTTATGAGCTTGCTGTCATCTTGGCCCCATCAGGGACACAGTATCTAGGCACCATTTTATAGCAAGTCTACATATACATACCTAGTAATTAATTACGACACAACTTTATCTCCATTTCTTAGCAGTATAAAACCTGACATGGCTGCTGAGCCCACTGAGAGACTCTGGGGGGCGGCATCCACGCTGCTCTGCAGGCTGGTGGCATCGTTCCCAGCAAGAGCAGGCCCGCAGCACCTGCCCCAGGCGTCCTGGGCTGAGCTGTACGCCAGGCAGCACAGCACCTGAGCTCTGCCCACCAGCACACGTGCTGCCCGCCCCCCAACGCTGCCCCATGGGCCCTGGCTGCCGGAACACCATTAGATCCATCAACCTGAAGCCTTCTTACCCTTAATTCTCCTTTTACAACAGATTCTTCCACGCAGCCCACAACTTTCAACAGCATCCTGGGGTTACAGGCACGCACCCCCGGCCATGGCTAACCCTGCATTCTGCATTCTCTTTCCCTTGCCTCTGTCCTCTGCCCCATCCACTCTCATCCGGTGATTCCCCAAGCAAGGCGGGCAGTTTTCTCCATGCCCTCTGCTACTTCAGCTGCTCCCGATGGAAAGGGGCCTGGCACCTGTGGTTTGTAGGTGGGGAGCCCCAGGGACTCCCCAGATTCCTGCCCAAATCCAGAGACAGGGTGGAAAGGAGCTGCAGGGCAAAGGACTCGGGGTGCTCAGGGACCCCACAGCAAGCTGTGAGCACGATTCTCACAGCACCATGGCTCCACTGGAGGGAGTCATGACCTTTCTGCACCCTACCTCCCCAAAACCTGCTGGGCTCCTTCCCTAATTCTGTTTTGACACAGGGCCACCCAGGACAGAAGATGGAAACTGTGGTCCGAGTCTGTCCCCTCAGAGCCCCCCCATGGAAGCCAGGCCCCATGCAGCTGGTCTGGGAGTGACATGGAGCCCGAGAGTGGCCAGGCTGGTGAGCAGCCCTTGGCCGATGGGGTGGGAGCCCTGGAGGGCACTGCAAGTCGCTCCTCTGGCTCCTGGAGCATGGGTAACCTCCCTCCAACGTGCTCTGCCACAGCAATGCCAGTCACTTCAGGGCCTTAATTGCCTCTGGGCTGGGGCCACAGCCGCTGCTGCAAAGTGCAGAGCAGACCAATGCAGTTTCTCCCAGACATCTCCATCTTCTGGGCCGCACAGGAAATTCACTAAGCTGGAAAAGGCTCCATGTACTTCCTAGCTCTTCCTCCACCCTCCACGTCTTCCTCATTTATTCCCAGATCACCCCCAACAGGCTACTGTGCTTCCTGCCTCCACACCTGCCCTGGCCCTCTCTACCCAATGCATCCCTGTTCTTCTGACTCATGTTCTCAAGGGTGGAAACTGAACCTGGGACCTTGTGCATGTTAGGCAAGCACATCACCATTGAGCTGCATCCTCAGCCCTGTGGTTTTGATTCTGAGATAGGCTCTTGCTGTTGCCCAGGCTGGCCTTGACCTTGGGATCCTGCTGCCTCCGCCTCCAAGGAGCTGTGCTCTTCTTTAGTAAACCCCACTGACACGGTTATCTGTCCGAGGATCCCTGCCCTGCCTGTGGCCCGGGGCCCTATAGGATGCAGAAATCCTGCTTCCTCTCCATCGCCAGATCGTGCCGATCAACGAGGCTGCAAGGCTCACAGAGCAGGGCGAGGTCTGCTGAGGACAAGGCAGGGAGGGCCAGCACCCAGGTGAGGGGCTCCAGCGAAACCTGTTTCCTTTGTGATGCTCAACCTGCCCGGTCAACCACTCTATACCACTTCTACACTGTTCCAGGAAAGGCACTGGACCCCTCTACCTGCACTGGCTAATAAAACAGCAGCTAGCTGGGTCTTTCTTCCTAGAGAACATTGACCATCCCAGAGCCCTATTTACTTTGCTCCTTTCTTTCTCACTGCATGCCAAGACTCCAGGCAGAAGACTAGGGACTCACTACAGGTTCCTTGGTAAAGACGTGGAGGTGGTGGAGGAGAAGGTTGATGACACTCTCTGCTGACATCCTCTGAGCACTCCCTGCAGCCCTCAGGATAACGCCCAGCCTCAACTGCCTATCCAGCCTCTTCTCTTCTTGTTCCTGGCTATGCCCTGGCTGTAGGGTCACATCCAGGCCCTTCCATTCCTAGAAACCCTGCTGTGGTTAGTGCACACTAACTACTTATACAGGAGACAGCAATTGAAACAGAGGTATGGTTTCTAAGAGGTATGGTTTTTGTTCCTCCAGGAGCCTGTTCTTGTGCAGGCAGTGAATCCAGTATCATCATTCTAAACTGTCGCAGGGCATCTACCTTTCATGGGCTCCTGCGCAGGAGCTGGGGCAGGGGCTTCTGCTGGCATCTGCTGTTCTGTTGCTGTTGCCGGGACTGCCAGGTGAAGAGCTTCAGCCATCGCTGGTTGATATGGAAACGGGTGAAAAGCTTGAGCTTGCTCAAGGGAATAGCTGGAAGGACAAGCAGTGCAGCGATGATCCAATTATCCAAATGTAAGGTTTTATCTGTTTGCTTAGTTTCTACAATACTGGTGATCAAACCAACCAAGCACTCTACCACCACGTCACATCCTTTTGAGAAAGAGTTCACTACAGAGCCCAGGCCGACATTAAATGCATCAGACTCCTATACCTTAGCCCCCAAATGCTGGGATTACAGGGGTGTACCTCCAGGGCATCCCAAATTTAAGTTTCAATGGTCAGCTCTGAAAAAAAATCCTCAGAATCTAAGAGGTATGGTTTTTGTCTAGCTGTCCCCCCCAAAGCCTTGTGCAGTCACAGGGCGGCTTCTGGAGTTTGTGATTATTGTGGGTGTGGGTGCTGCAAATGGCTGCCCTCTGTCATTTGCCACCCAGCCTTGGAGCCAGCTGAGTTCAGACTGAAACCGCCAGTGACTATGAACTTTAAACCTTTTCTTTCATTTTAGGTGTCTGAGACATGAAGTCTTGTCACCAGATTGCAGTATTTACTAAGAGGAGGTCAGGGGAAGAAGTGGGGGAAGCTCTATTCTTGCATGCAAAATCTACCCTTTACCCCATGCTTAGACCAGACAGCACCTTGGATGACACCAAGTGTCACCGATGAAACCTGCTAATCGTGTCAAGTCAGCCATACTGCTTTATGGGAATTTTCTAGTAGACAGACATAAACCCTCACGAGCATTAATCTGTCTGTCCACAGGCACAGTTTGTGTCCCTAGCCTCTGGTATTTACTTATCTGCACAAAGATCCCCTCCAATCTAAGCTACAGTTTTGTTTTGTTTTGTTTTTTATTTATCTGTTTTTTTACTTGTTAGACTGAGTTCTTGTTATTCTTGGTTTTTTGGTGTGGTTTGCCACTGAATGGGGACTAGGAATAATTACTTTGTAAATATCTATTAAATTTATGAGAAAAAGTCTCTAGGCTCTTCAAACATGATTTAAACTTTATTCAAAGGGAGGAATGTGGGCCTTAGGAGAAAAATTTAAAAAAGCTTTCCAGTGACCTCAAGCTGCTGCTGTCAGCCCAAAGCTGGGGAAGTAAACAGAAATGCAACGCGACTCGAGATAGAGCTGATGCCAAAGCCTTTCAGCGCGCAGGAAAAGGTCACCATCAGGCAGGACAGAAGACGGGAAAGAATCCCTTCCTACTAGAGGGAAGTCACACTTCCTGCGGAGGTCACACAGAGAAAGGCTGGGCAGCTCTGTTGTACACATGGCTCCAGAGTGCTCGCTGCTAAGCCTGGAAATGAGCTGGGGGTGGCTGGTGAGATGGCTCAGTGGTCTAAAGCACCTACTAAGAACAAGCTTAGCAAAGCACAGGGACCCCGGTTCCATCCCCCAGGACCACATGCCGGCCAGCCCGCCCCCTGGTGGGCTGAGCTGCCCCCCCCCACATAAATAAATAAATAAAATTTTTTTTTTAAAAAAAGACATTTTAAAAAATGAGCTGAGGGCACCTGCAGGTGCCAGGCTACCAGGCTAGACACTCCGAGGGGGGCACTGTGGACACAGCACCAGAGGTAAGCTGTGGAGGAAACGTGACTAAGGGCCAGCAAGAGCAGCATCTATCTGTACCCTCAAGAGTTTACTGTTTAAGGGCTGGTGAGATGGCTCAGTGGTCTAAAGCACCTACTTACAACAAGCTTAGCTAAAAGCACAGGGACTGCGGTTCAATCCCCCAGCACCACATGCCAGCCAGCCCCGCCCTCTGGTGGGCTGAGCTGGCCACACACACAAATAAATAAATAAAATTAAAAAAAAAAAAAAAAAGTTTACTGTTTAAATATGTCATTCTTAAACTGTAGAAGAAATTAAGACATAGTAAATCAATAAGGTAGTATACTGACAGGAGACTCCTGGGCAGCTACTGAAAACTGATCCTATCTAAAGCACAGAAAAAAGGTTAATATACATTTTAAAAATTATTTATTTTGTGTGTGTGTGTGTGTGTGTGTGTGTGGCCAGCTCAGCCCACCAGGGGGCGGGGCTGGCTGGCATGTGGTGCTGGGGGATTGAACTGCGGTCCCTGTGCTTTGCTGAGCTTGTTCTAAGTAGGTGCTTTAGACCACTGAGCCATCTCACCAGCCCCGGTTAATAATACATTTTAACGTAGAAAATGTAAAATAGCATGTGAACTATGCTAACAGGCTACACATGGAGAAAATACATGAACATGGAACAGAAGTTAGATATTTAACCTATTTGACACAGGGCCTCACTATATAGTTCAGGCTGGCCTCAAACTCACTATGTAGCCCAGACTGGCCTTGAACTTGTGGTGAGCCTCCTGAGTGCTGGGATCACGGGTGTGCGCCACTAGTATAACATTACAATGAAGAGAAGTGACGAGCTTGGAACTGTGCTCAGCACAAAGTAAAATGTCCTCTTGTGGTAGCATTTTCTTTAGCAACACTAACACTGCTCTGAACTTGCTGAAACACTGGCTGCTCACTGCTTGATTTAAATATGCTAATGAAGACTTGGAGACAGTTAAGACTGAGAGACCTTGAGGACTTATCCTCAGAGAATTCTAATAAAATGAACTGGACCTTGACTGCAGACAGTGGCAATTTCCAGATAATAATACGTAGTCACTTTCAGACTGGACATGTTAACCAGAAAGAAATGCAGTTATGATAATGTCATAGCTCAGCTCCTAAAGGCCCCAACTTTCCTCTGCTCAGAGGTGGGCTTGTGGAAGGTGACGGCATCATGGGTGCGAGGGCTGGCAGGAGGCGGGGCCTGGTGAGAAGAGCCCTGTCACTGGGGATGTGACCTGGAAGGCCCGCACCCTCCCAGGCCCTCTCTTCTCTGCTTCCTGGCTGCCAGTACTTGAGCAGCTTTCCTCCAAGCCAGGTCCTGAGACTTCTAAAAGGTAGGCCTTGAATTCAGTGATCGCCGCCTCAGCCTCCTGAGTGCTGGGATTACAGGCATGCGCCACCACACCCTGCCAGAACTGCTAACACGGTGGCAACTCTTAAGAGATGGACTAAATGCGTTTTGCACAACAAGATGCACAGGAGTCCTTTGGGAGCCAGGGCCACAATGTTCTGGGTTAGATCTAGAATGACCCCCAAAACTCCCACGCAGGTATAGGGATGCGGGGTGCTTTGGCATTCCACTGCACCATGAGAGTGCTAGAGCTAAACAGCACCCTAGTGGGTGCGCCTGCTAGGCAGAGATGATCAGCGATGTGACCAGGAAGGCCTCTCTCCCTGGCTCCTCCTCATCTCCTGCTTCTGGCTGCCACGATGTGAGTGGCTGTCCACCACGTCACACCCTTCCACTATGCCATTTCTGGGTGCCAACCAGCACTGAAACGTCTGATAGTGTGAGACCAAATAAACCCCTTCTCCCTCCTTTAAGTTAGCGGTCTCAGGTATTCTGTCCCAGCAACAAAAGTGACTAGGATATATTTGTGTTTTACAGTTGTGGAGACCAAACCCCTGGGCTTACACATGCCTCACACAGTCACGATAAATGAATGACCTAAAGAGTACAGGAGGTTTGCTAGCGGTCACATGGTCAGGAAGGCAACCTACCTGCTCGTACCCCACAGTTCATGCTACTATTCTCACTGTCAGATAGGATCCATCTAGAGTACCTAACAAAATTCCCAAATCCAATCCAAATGGAGAAGACAGCATTCACATTATAAAAGGCTCCTTCACTTTTAAACACTACTATGTGAAATGTGGCTCCCTTAGTATAGTTAGAGGACATTAAATATAGTTTGAAATTCTGGGGCTCAGAAACTAAAACTAAGTTGTGTTGGCAAATACGAAGTGAAAAATAACAAAAGCCAGCCAGATAGCTCGGCAGATTAAAGCACCTGCTTAGGCAGATGCAAGGGCCTGGGGTTCAATCCCCAGCCTGCCATGCTGGCCCCATCCCCTGGGTGCACTGTACGTACTAAATACGTAAAGAAGCAAAACAAAAAAATAAAATAAAAATAAAACGAACTTCTCTTAAGAGATCTATATCACCTTTCAAAGAAATGCAGAAGCTTACTTATGACAACACATGCTTAACTTTTACAAAAGGACCCATGGCACTACATAAGAAAATACATAGAGGGTCCGGGGAGTTAGCTCTGTAGAATAAGCCTTGCCTGGCAAGCGCAAGGTCCTGGGTTCAATCCCTGGTACCACAAAAAAACCCAACCAACCAACCAAACAAACAAAACAAACCCAAAAGGTTCATGTGTAGCCGTCCCGTCTCCTCGTGGGGCTACAGTGCGTATACTGCAGCAGGTGGGGCCAGGTGGGAAGAGGCGGATCACTGGGGGCATGCTCCAGAGGGGTCCACCTCCCTCCGCGGCGCCCTCCGCTGCCGCTGCTTTGAGGCTGCCATGGTGCGAGGAGCTCTCCTCCCCACAGGGAGGCTTCCACCTTTGAGCCCATGGAACATGGACTGATGCCTAGAGCACGAGCCCAAGTCGGCCTTGCCTTCCGCTCTGGAAGTCGGGTGTTGTACCCCGAGGTAAGAAAGTGACGAAGACAATCAGGTCCGAGCTCACCTCTTCTCCCCCACCGCGCAGAGGTCAGAGTCAGTGACTTCCACATGCAGCACAGAACCTGTCTAAATCAGACCCCTCCTCAGTCTTCATTGTTCTATAACTCCCGGATCCAACAAGCACAACGCATGTTCTTTCCCTTTGCTCACTTTCTTCCTTCATTTGTCCCCACCTCTCCTTTCTCTGCTGTGCTCCCCTTCTCTGGCCTTCTGTATCCCCTTCCATGAACTACAGGGCTGGCAGGGCTGGTTCACGCAGCTGCCTGAAATGATGAAATGTGTAACTTTCTTTTTCTTCTTCTCTTTTTAAAATTAAATTATTTATTTATTTTGTAGCTAGCTCAGCCTGCCCTGGGGGCGGGGCTGGTAAGGTTCGTGGTGCTGGGGATCAAACCGCGGTCCCTGAGCTAGCCTAAGCAGGCACTTTAGACCCCTAAGCTATCTCACTGGCCCAAAAAATGTACTTTCTGACAGTCTTTTTACACACACACACACACACACACACACACACACACCTCACAAACTCTCACAAAGAGTTAAGTCTAATCAACTCAGTTAAAGACTTAAGCTGCTATTTTCAAAATACACTTCAACATCTTCACTTAAATACATATAATACTGGTCCTCCAATAATAGTATTTCTAAATGCTCGGCGCTGGGGGCAAGTTTTGTGAACTATGATGGAAGACCACCATGTCCATGTCGAGACTGCTTGTGACCTCGCTTAGCGGAAGCATCTGCTCACCTTGGCCTGCGCACCACAAACTGAGTACCAGCTCAGGGTAACTCGGCATCCCCGGCTCACAGAACTGGTGGTCCCTGTCTAGGAAGATTTCAAAGCTTTTCAGCACTCGGTCATTTTGCCCAGAGCAGGACTAGCAACTCACTCATCCTTATGACAGATGACAAAACCTGTAATGTTAGTTTTAGTTTTACTGGGAATCACAGTAAACTGCCAAATCACACTGAGCTGATCATCAGCGTGGACTGCCTGAGGGAGGCGTGGTGGTGCACGTCTGTGATCCTAGCACTTGGGAGGCTGAAGCAAGCACTCGGGATTGGGAGTTTTGAGGCTGTCCTGGATGACTTTGCAAGAATCTTGTCTCAAAAAAACCCAAAAAACAAACAAACCTAAAACCAAATAAATTTTTTTAAAAAGTCTTTGCCATAATCACATGTCCCTCTCCCCACTTACAGATTCTTCTGCGTCCAAATACAGGATTGTGCCTCTTTTACGTATTTAGTACAAGGTCTACAGGGGCAGCTCTGATCCCAGCTGCAGCTCTGCTGTCTACCAGCTGTGCGGACAATTTCCTTGACCTTTTAATCTCTAGCCTTCATATATGTAAAACAGCAACAACAGCACCTAATTCATTCTAATGGCTAATCAGGGTATTTAAAACTGCAATATCTGGTAAGTGTGCTCGACTAGTCAAGACTATTTCAAGTACCCTGTCAGCTGTCTAATGCAGTTCTTGGTTTTTGTTTGCTTTTCCTGGACTCTTACTGTACTCTAAAGTTCACTAGTTCCTTTAAAAAATGTTCAGTAGCTGGGTGTTGGGGTCACACAACTTTAGTTAGTATTCTGGGAAGCTGAGACAAGAGAATCATGAGTTCAATCCCAGCCTGGGCAATGTAGCAAGACCCTGTGTCAAAGGAAAGCTAGGCTTGGTGGTGCTTACCTCTAATCCCAGCACTCTGGGAGGCTGAAATAGGACTCAGACTTAGACCCTGTCTAAAAATGCAAAGACCACCAAAGGGCAGACATGTAGCCCAATGTGAAGGTCCTGGGTTCAATCTCTAGCACTGCAAAATAAGTAACTAAACAAATAGTTAAGCACTGCTAGGCTGTAGCTCAGTGTGAAGGCCCTGAACCTAATCCCTAGTATTGTGTGTATGTGTGCCTGTGTGTGCGGTGTTTCTAGTGACACATGCCTGCACTCCCAGCCTCATCTGTAACCCTAATACTCACGAAGCTGAGGCAGGAGGATCACAAGCTGAAGACCAGTCTGGGTAACATGTCCAAGCAGGCCACAGTCCACCTTCAGAAGAAATAGGTTTTATTTCCATTCTTCAGGCTGCTCACCTGCTGTCTACAGGTCCTCAAGGACTGGTATAATCTAGGTTTTTCATTTGCTTGGGGCTTTGGTTTTTGAGACTGGGTCCCACTATGTAGTGCAGGATGGTTCTGAACTATGTAGCCCCAGCTGGTATGAACTCATGGCAGTGTTCCTGCCTCAGCCTTCCTGCTGAACGCTGAGATTACAGGCATGAGCCACTGTATCTGGGTTAGGTCTGTTCTAATTGGCCTTCTGAAATATGGCCAGGACACAGGGTTTCTGTGGAGCAGCTGAAGTTCTCTTAACAGCCTTCACTGACTTTGGGCTTTAAATCTCTTATTCCTGTCCAATGTGATAGCCATTTTCCTTAACAGACAAAAAGCCAAGCCAGGCATGGTGCTGTATGCCTGTGATCCTAGCATTTGGGAGGCTGAGGCAGGAGGATCACCATGAGCTCAATACATAGTGAGTTCAAGGCCAGCCTGGAAGACATAGTTAGACCCTGTCTCAAACCAACCAACCAGCAAGACAAAAACAAAAACCAGAAAACACTGGAGTTGGAAAAAATCAAAATCATAACTATGGGGCTGGAGAGATGGCTCAGTGGTCTAAAGCACCTACTTGGAACAAGCTTGGCAAAGCACAGGGACCACGGTTCGATCCCCCGGCACCACATGCCAGCCAGCCCGCCCACAGGTGGGCTGAACTGGCCACACACACAATAAATAAAATGTAAAAATAAATAAATAAAAATTAAAAAAAAAATCATAACTATGTATTTATGTCTTTGGTCATCTAACACCATGCTGGTGGGCTGTGTGGAAAACCAAAACCTTTTATCTTTTCCTGTCCACATCTAACTCTAGTCTCAATATCATCATATGTGGTGTTTGTCTTTCCCACCTGTGTTGTCTTTCCTTTTTTTTTTTAAGTAGTGAGAGTTGGGGCTGGGGAGATGGCTCAGTAGAATAACCGCTTGCCTGGCAACCTCAAGGGCCTTAGTTCAAACCCCAGTTCTGAAAAAAAAAAAAAGTAGTGAGAGTTGAGCCAAAGGCCTTGTACCTGTTAGGCAAGCATTGTACCACTAAGCTACATACCAGGTCTTTTTAAATTTTATTTTGAGACAAGGTCTAGTTACCCAGGAGGGCCTTGAACTAGTGATTCTACTGCTTTAGTCTGAGTAGCTGGAATTAGAAGCGTGTGCCAGCAAGCCCAACTCTACCTGTGTTCTCAGTCATCTGTTAATCTTCCTGTCACTTCAGAGCTGCCATCCTCTCTTACATCTTTGGTAAAAGTTCTTTCCATGCTTGAGGTCACTGGACACACACTATGCCTCTTTCTTTTTCTCCTGCGGTTGACTGGACTGTAAGCACTGTTTGAAACTCTTCAACTGGGCTGGGGATTTGGCTCAGCGGCAGAATGCTTGCCTAGCAAGCTGGAAGCCCTGGGTTCGGTCCTCAGTGCCAAAAAATAAAAATAAACCTCCCCTGAAACTCTTCAACTGTTTATATTCCCATCTTAAGAGTCTACATCCAAGGAATACTTTTTCTTCATGTTCCAAGTAACAAGTAAATGGTACTCAGCATGTCATCTGAGGGTTCCTGCATATTGGAGTCATCTCAGAATCCCCAAGGATAACTTCTCTGAATATTACCCCAAATTTTCCACATTTCCTGAAGGCAAAGCTTTGCAAGTCCTGTAGCTGAAGATACATATACCAGAGCTTTGCGCAGACTCCTAGAGCCCATTCCACTCTAGGATTTCAAACAAGTCCTCACACCGTGTAATTCACATGACGATAACCCTCGGCTCGGTTTCAATTCTATGTGAGATGTGAGAGACATTTCTACGCTGTCTGCTAAATTCTCTGACTTGTAAAGAAAGCAACAGTGAATTACATCTCAGGGTTTAGTCACCACATGAGATCAGAGTAAAGTGCAAATCTGTGTATGGTTACCCCTTCCTAAGCCTTAAAGACCATTTATTCTGCTTGTTTCAGGTCGCTCCTTCTGGGTTAAGGATGTTGCTCAGCGCCAGCACTGGCCTAGGCCTGTGTGATGCCCTGGGTCCAATCCTCACACGAGAAAAAAGGGTGCATGACCAGTTTCACGAGTGCAGGCCCTCCTTTTACAGACTGTCAGTTCAGCGTCCATTAGGCACCGAGAGGATAAGTCTTCATTAGGACTAATAGTATTTTTATTTCAATGGAATTGACTGTACTTTCTTCGCTTAAAGAGCTTCTCATCTTTCTTACTTTTGTTTAGCTTCCTGTCATCTAAATCTCTACTCTGTAAACGCTTCTTTGATTTTCCTAACATTCCCATAATACATCTGTAGAAAGGTCGGCCCGAGACCGCTGAAAATCTTGGCCAGTTCTGAGGCTGACCCCTTGACAGGTTATACCCTCCCCATCGCCGTTTTACCGAGGGCCCTCAACGTCGCGTTTAGTTAAGTCTCTGCGGGACGAAGCCGTCTCACATAGACTAGTTGTAGGAGGACACCCCGCTCTTCGCACAGGGGACGCGTCGGGAAGGCCGGAGTGCCCGGGCGGCCCAGGAGAGAATGGGGCCAGGCGGCCCACCGCGCCGCCCGCGCAGACCCACAGTGCGCACGCGCGGCCGGCCTTTGTGCGCAGACCCCCGCCCACCCCCGCCCGCCGCGGGGGTCAGGGAGGACAAGAGGGGCCGACGCGGACGGCGCCACGATACCTGCTCGCGGCCTCCGCTTCCATGCCCGGGCCGCGTGGGCCGCTGGTTCTCCCTGGGCCACGGCCGATGGCTTGTCCTGGCAGTCTTCACACGGCGACAAGGCGACACCGGAAACGCGGTGGCCTCAGCTTCTCCCGTGCCGCCTTCGCACCCCTCCCACCGGACACCCCCTTCCGCGCCGCACTTCCGCTTCGCGGCCATCACGTGACGCTCCCGCCCAATCGCGTCCCTCTGCGTGGCGCACTTCCGCCGCGCGGCCTGTCGGGAGGGGGCGGGGCCCGCGTTCGCGGCTGGAGTTCCGGGTGCGCGCGTGGCCTCCGTTGGCGGTCGGGTGTGGTGTGCGGGTTAGAGCTTTCCGCTCCCAATTTTATCCCAGCTGTTCCTTAATCACCAGCCTCTGTGATGGGAGTATGTACTCTGGAAGGACCAGAGTCCGAAATCCTCGGAGTCCAGGCCACAGTACGGAATGGGCCTGTTTCCCGAAGTGCGAAAGGGTGATGGTTACAATCCGGAGCCTTACGTTACTCCAGTGTGCTCTACCGCGGGTGTGCGAACGTATTAACGTTTGGAGTCCACGATGCCCGACCATTCAAGACTTGCATTACCTGGCCGACAGACCCCACTGTCATTTCTCATGGCGCTTACAGTGGGGTTGAGGGGTAGGTTTTGTGGTTCTGGGGTATTGAACCCCATGGACAGTACCACTGGCCTACATCTCCACCCTTTACTTAGAGACAGGCCACTAACTTGCCCAGGTGGGAGTGGGGGATTACCAGTCTTGGGGTCCTCCAGCATCAGCCTCCACAGTGCTGGTGTTAAGCGATGCGCCACCATACCCGGCCTACAGTGGGTGTTGTTTCATCAATGATCAACTTGTGTCACGGGTGTTTGTGCAAGGACTTCATCAGATAACTTCAGAGACAAGCATTTCAGTGTCTCTCGTTTACATGATGAAAAAAAGAGGCTGTGTCTGAGCCTGCCCCAGAGTGCCAGTGGGTAAACCCAAGCCCTTCTGGCTCATGGCACCTGGGTGAAGGCTGGTGCCTTGTCAGTTACTTTAGGATCCAAGAAGGACCTTTCATAAGTACAGAAAGGTAGGTTCACTTGTATTACGTTGTTGGAAATAGAAATGAAACAATTTTGGAGGGTTTTTTTTTTTTAGAGGTCTTGGTATGTAGTTCAGATGGGCCTTGAAGTCACTATGTAGGCCAGGCTGGCCTCAAACTCATGGTGATCCTCCTGCCTCAGCCTCTCTATGCTAGAATTACAGGCGTTTGACACCATACCTGGCAGAACAATATTTTAAAATGTTACAGAACTCTTTAAGAATACCATGTCCGTTAGACGGGTATCCAGTGACTGTTTGCTCAGTGAATAAACAAAAGCTTGTCCTAGCCTCTGGTTTTGTTAGGACGTGGGACCACAGCCTGCAAAAGTTCCCAGAGCAGGCAGTTTGCCTTGGTTACTGCACAGAGAGGCTGCTGGCGATTGGGCTGCGCAAGGAGAGCTGCACACACTCGTGGGCAGCAAGGGCCCCTCCCACAAGGTGTGCTGGCCTCCGGGGGTCTCTGCTCAGTCTGAGCTGTGAAAGGAAGCTTGTGGGACACTGGTCCTGAGAAGGGCAGTGCAATTGGAACCAGGTGGCCTCTGCCTTCCCTGTCACACTCTCAGCAGCTTGAATGGAGTGTGGAAGAGAAACGTGACCTGCCGTCTCCAAAGAGCCCAGGGAAGAGGGCCTAAATGTGCCTCCACTTCTGAGAAGCTGTGTATGGCAGGGCGAGTGCAAGCAGGCCAACAGAAGGGCGGTCACTGTCCTGCTTGCCCTCTCCCCCTGATGTTGCCTCTCCCTTGGAGGAACCTAGGTTTGCTTCCTTCTTGGCTGATGTTAGGACATCTTGCCTACATGGTTGGATCTTGGACAGGGCTTTTCACACTGGGTTCTCGTTCACAAGTGGGCTGCCAGTGTCCTTATTGAATATGGGGACCCGGGGGATCAACAGCTCACAGCACTGAGAATGGGAAAGCAGAGGTATCAATAACCATGGTCATGGCTCAGTAGGCTAAGCGCTTGACTGGCAGACGCAGGGATCTGAGTTCAATCCCCGGTTCCGCCAAAAAAAAAAAAAAAAAAAAAACCCATGGTCATGCTGATGGCAGCAGTGTTTCCTGTTGAACATGTGCCCCGGGCTGCGCTGATCTTGGCATGTATTCACTGGAACCCCAGGACAGCCTTGTGAGCCAGATACTGCGCCTTGGTCCACTCAGCTGCCATGACAAAACGCCCTAACAATTCAACTCCCCCAGCCTGGAGGCTGGGTGCCCACCATGGGGCACTGGTGGGCTCGGGCCATGGCAAGGCCCTGCTCTCTGGTGGGAGGATACAGTCCAGCTGCACCCTTGGTGTGGGAACAGAAGAGGAGCTCTGGCCTCCTTAGAAGGGCCATGCCCTCAGGACTGAATCTCCTGTCAAGGGCCTACTTAGTCCATCACGATCACAGCGGTGAGAGGTTCCAACATCTGAACAAACAGGGATAAATACTGTGTGCATTTCATAGTTCAGGTCCAAAGGGGAATTCCCTCCTGCTCCAGGGAACTCCAGGCTTCTCCTGGCTTCACACCTTCAGCCCCCACACCACGGAGGGCAAGCTACTTTATCCAAGTGGACAGGCTGAAATGTTCTGGGTGGCGTGCCTAGCTAAGCCAGTGTGTAGAAACAATCATCAAAGCAGCTGCTGTTATTATGTACATGTTACAAAGAAACTAGACTGGGTGCACCCCTGAAATCCCAGCAATCTGGAAGCTGAGGCAGGAGGATCCCTGTGAAGTCAGCCAGCACCATACAGCGAGTTCAAGGCCAGCCAAAATGTGACAGGGTCAGGATCACTGCCAGGGCGTTCTGGCTGCAGTTTGGGTTTGCGTGAGGCCAAGCAGCATGTGAAGAACAGTGACTTCAGGCAGAGGGGCACTCAGAGCCTAGAGAGCTCTTCTGCAAACAGTAAACACACTTAGACCACCACACGGCTCTATTAGGCTAAAAGGGAGGTCTCACATCAATGGCTTTAGCGTCTACCTTAAACTACAGATCTAACAAATTAAACCAGAAGTAAGAAAGAAATACCGGGGTTAAAACCCGTGAAACACTGATCCCGGCCTGCTGTGCCAGCCCATCCTGGGGTGCACTGAGACTGGGCGTGGTGGTGCGTGCATGTAATCCCAGCACTTGGGAGGCTGAGAGATAGGAAGGATCACTATGAGTCTGTTCTGTGTAGACCCTGTACTAAATACAATTTAAAAAAATAATAATAACTGAAACAGGGCTGGCCAGAAAGCTCAGTGGATTAGCCTGCTTAAGCAGGTACAGGGACTGGGGTTCCATCCCTGGCCTGCCATGCTGGCCCCACCTCTCCAGGGCATGCTTTGAAGGCAAACGGGTCTGGGTGTGATAGTGCATGGAATCCCTGTGTTTGGGAGGTTGAGAACAGGAGGATTACTGATTCTTACCTGTGTAATGAGACCCTGTACTAAATACATTTTTTAAAAATGATAGAAGAAAACCAATGCTAGCAAAGCTTGAACACTGAGAAATCAGTAAAACTGATAAGGCCAGGTGAGATAGCTCAGCAGACTAAAGCACCCGCTTAGGCAATCACGGTTCCATCAGCGCCACATGCAGTGCCAGCCAGAGTCCAGACATAGTGGTGCTCGCCTGTAATCTCAGCACTGGGGAGGCTGAAGAGGAGGATCACCACTACATAGTGAGACCCTGCAGCAACCAAAAAACACTGATAAACCTTTAGTCAAGCTGAACAGAAAAAAGACATTAATTTAGATAACTGAAGCAGTTAAAGATAAGATAGGGGCCGGCCAAATAGCTCAGCGGATTAAAGCACCTGCCAGCAGGCGCAGGGGCCAGGGGTTTGATCCCTGTGCCTGTGGTGCCGGCCCTGCCCACACGCTGAGAAGATGGCAATTGAGACTGGGCATGGTGGCGCACACCTGTAATCTTGGGAGGCTGTAAGCAGGTGGATCACTATGAGTCTGATCTAGTAGTGAGGCCCTGAACACCCTGAGACTCTAACCTAAAATATAATAAAAAAAAAAGATGAAATAAATGACATAACACTTTTAAAAGCATAAAGGAATATTTTGAGCTTTATTTCTATAAACTCAATCATTTTATTAAAATGGACACATCTCTTGAACAGATTACAACAGCTCATGGAAGCATAAATGGATAACCTGAATAGCCACCCCCCTTTTAAATGTATTTGGTAGAGGGCCTCACTACGCAGCTTGGACTCATAGTGATAATCCTGTTTTCAGCCTCCCCAGTGCTGGGATTACAGGTGTACACCACCATGCATGGACTCGATCCCAGCTCGGTGTGCCCTGGAGAGAGATCGGTGGGACATGTGATGCCGGGGATCAAACCCTGGTCCCTGCATGTGCCTAACCAGGCACTTAGTCCGCTGAGCTGTCTTGCTAGCCCTGGCCTCGTAATTTTAAGAAACTGAATTTACAGAGTTTAAAACGTTCACAAAGAAAGTTCCAGGCTGTTACGTTAACTGGTATATTCTGTCAGACACTGGAGGAAGAAATAAAGGCAAATCTTGTCAGAAAACCAACTTTAAAAAACTGGGCAAGGTATCTGAACATATACTTCACAAAGCAAATGTAAGTACATGAACGTGTGTTACTCAGTTTTCTTTACATGGTGTAAGGTATGGGTGCAAGTGTTTTTTGTTTTTACAGATGGACACCTGAATCATAGTTACGACAGAAATACAAATTAAAACCAAAGTGATAAAACATTATTTATTACCTATTAGAATTGTTAAAATGAAAATGAGCAGAGCAAGTGTTGGAGAAGATGAGAGGAATTGGGACTCTCATACATTGCTACTGGGAATATGAAACTGCTACTCTGGAACAGTTTGGTACTACACCCCTGCCCCACGCAGCAGGGGCTCATTTCTTAGTTGTGTACCTAGTAGACAAGGACGCCCATGTTTCCAGAAAGACTTCTGCACAAGGCTTCCTCACTCATACTGTTGGCAGCAGCTTTCTTCCCATCGACCAACTGGAAACACCCAAGGCGTGCACAGCCGGTACGTGGCTACACCAGTTGTGGCGGCGTACACTCAGCAGTGAAAGGGCGAGAACTAGTGATACACGCAACGAGGTGGAGGAATCTCAGAAAACAGTAGGTAGTGTTCTAGTCCATTTATATATAGCATTCTACAATATGGAAACGTGACAGAAAGCAGATCAAGGAGGGCCGCCCCAGAATGCAGCAGTGTGGGATGCAGTAGAAAGCACAAAGAAATCTTTGGGGATGACGGGTATGCTCACTATGTGCATTGTGGGAATGTTTCACTATGTGTGGGGGGCAAACTGCATCAGACCTGCACTCTGCAAGCATTACGTATCAAACATCTCATAGTGTTAAAAAAATGAATGTATCATGATTGGTGTTATACATAAAAGACTGATGCTTTAGAGTACTTTTTGTCTTTTTGAGACAGGATCTCACTATGCAGCTCGGGTTGGCCTTGAGCACACTTTGTATTCTGTAGCCCAGGCTGGTCTCGAATTCACAATGATCCTCCTGCCTCAGCCTCCCGAGTGTTGGGATTACAGGCGTGCGTCACCACACCTGGCTACATTTTTGCACTAACTTTTTTCCTTTTTTAAAAATGTATTTAGTACAGGGTCTGACTACACAGATGGGACTTGTAGTGATCCTCCTCCTGTTTTCAGGCTTCCAAGTGCAGGAATTACAGGCATGCCCCACCACACATAGGCTCAGTGGAGGACTCAGCGTGCCCCGGGGGCGGGGCCGGCATGATACGCCGGGGATTTAATCCGGTGAGCTATCTGGCCGGTTCTTGAACTATCTTCTTGCTGAACAAAACTCATCCCGCTGCATAAAAGTCCACGTACTTAATCATGTCCACGTCTGGCGTCCTCTTCTCCAGCGGCAGCATCGCCCAGTGCGCGGCTGTCTGGGCGTGGCGCTATTCGAGATAACAGGACGCCAAGATCAAGGAAGGTGCGTGCTTTAAGCTTCGCTCTCCGCAGGGTGACCTCACTTAAGTGTCAAACTCCACCCTAAGAGTGGCAAAGGCGCAAGGTTTCCTCTGTGTGCGCGACCGGACAAGCGGATGCAGCACCCGAGACTCGAGCCCGTGACAACCCACCTTCCAAGGAAGCCCCGGCACAGGGTGGAATAGCGACGAGGGGCTGGCTGGGGTGTGAAAATTGGACGGAAGCCGACCTTGGCTCCAGCCCCAGCCCCAGCCCCACTTCCGCCCGGCCAGGGGAGTGCGCCTGCGCCGCCCGCCGCGGTACGC
Source organism: Octodon degus (assembly GCF_000260255.1). Lineage (NCBI taxonomy): Eukaryota > Metazoa > Chordata > Mammalia > Rodentia > Octodontidae > Octodon > Octodon degus. Next base: position 31,847,755 of record NW_004524580.1, on the reverse strand, counting down.
AAGCATTTCCCTCCGTCAGGGCACGAGCGCCTCGCTCTCGCGGTCCGGTGCAGCTGAGGACCCTCCCTCTCCCGCTGGCTCCCGCGGCCCCACCATGCCCGCGGGCGTGTCCTGGCCCACCTACCTGAAGATGTTCGCGGCCAGCCTTCTGGCCATGTTGGCGGGCGCCGAGGTGGTGCACAGGTACTACCGCCCGGACCTGGTGAGTGGAGCGGGCCCGGGCCAGGTCACGGCGGCCGGGGCGGCCTCGCGGGTCGCCGCGGTGCGGCCTCGCTGCCCCCGGCCCCCGCCCTTGCCGTTCCCGCCGTGCGGCTGAGCCGCGTCGGTGTCGTGGGAGCGGCTCCCACTCAGCTGGCCTAGCCCAGCCTCAGAGCGGCCCTTGAGCTGTGCCAGCCGTAGTTCCCTCCGGGCCGCCCTTGGCTCCCTTTCCCGACTTCCGGGCTGGGCCGGAAGTGGCTCCCTGCGAGGCCGGGCGCGGCGCGCGGCGTGCGGCTCTGGCTGTGACTTCGGCCCTGCGGCGGACGCCGTCCTCGGCGCCGAAGAGCGCGGGCCGCCGCGCAGCCGCTTTGCTTGGTCTTTGCTCTGGAATGCAAACCCCGCGGAGAGCCGCGTCAGTCGGCTCGTTTTTCTGTGCCAGTCCCTTAGGAAAGCGCTTGGCCGGGCCCCGGGGGCCGGTGGCTGTGTGCGGGGAGCAGAGGCGTTTAGGGAGAGAGAAATCGGGCTCCGTGCGGGGGAGCGCGCGGAGCTAGGACCTGGAGGTTGCGGGGGCGGGGCGCGAAGTGCAGGAGTGGGTCGCCCGGCCGGTGTCGCCCCGCGGGCGCGTTCTGCGGGACTCCGCCCGGGCAGGTGACGTGTAGGCAGAACCAGCGATGTGCTGGAATTATTCATCTCAGTTAATTTTCACCGCAATGTGGAGGTGTTTAAACCTGTTGTCAAGTGAGGAAGCAGGTTCAGAACGCGCGCGCGTGTGAACACACACGCACACATACACGGAGTATTTTTCTCCCACATAAATAGTTCACGTACAAATCTGGATGCCACTTGCCTGTTTTGTGAACAGCTGCGTAAATAAACATTTGCGTGTATCCGTGGTATCCTTTAAGACCATTGTGTAGTTTTTGTTTTGTGCCTTTGTGACCCAGGGATTGGCCCCAGGGCGGGGCACCCCTAGACACCCTCGTGCCCCCTCGCCCACCATACTTCCTGATGCAGATGTCCCGTATGGTATATGAGTTCCAGGCATCGCTTGCTCACCCCCATTGGCATTAAGTGGTTGTAGTCTTTGTACAGCCTCTCTGGGCTGCCAAAGCTGCTGCTTACTGCTTGGCGCTATTTCTCTTTTAAGCGCTGGAGTGAAGCATCAGGGACATTTAGTGGTGACCCAGAGTGACAAGAACTTTCCTTAGAAATATAGTTTATTTAGGGGCTGGAGAGAGAGCTCAGCAGTCTAAGCACCTGACTGGCAAGGGCAAGGACCCAGATTTGATCACTGCCACCTACCACATGCCATGCTGGCCCCTGAAACCGGGCGTGGTGGTGCACCTGTAATCCCAGCGCTGGGGAGGCTGAGGGCCACTACAACTCTGAGCTGTGTAGGGAGACCCTGTACCAAATAAATAAAGATTAAAAATATATATTTAAAAAAGAAGTATAGTTCATTTAATTTGCTCATGAAAGCAGAGGCACCAGCACTTTTTTTTTTTTTTTTTTTTTTATTTGGTACAGGGTCTCGCTGTACACATCATAGTGATCATCCTGTTGTCAGCTTCCCAAGTACAGGGCTTATGGGTGTGTACCACCATGCCCAGTCTTCTCAGTAAGACCTGGGGGCGGGGCTGGCTTGGCACACTGGGGAGTGAACCCCGACCCCTGTGTCTGCTTAAGCAAGTGCTTTAATCCACTAAGCTATCTGGCCGGCCCTAAGTACTTATTCTTCTTCTTTCTTTCTTTCTTTTTAACTTTCTGCAAAGCTTTATTCCAGAGGGGCTCAGTCCTTCTTGGCAGCTGCCTTCCTCATGGCGGCCAGCACGTTGCTCAGCAACTCACGCTTCCTCTTGGCGTGGATGTGCATCCCCACCCTTGATGAACTTGAGGGTACGTTTGTCCTTGGAGACCCAGCGCAGCTCCATGGCACTGCACTCATAGAGGCTGAAGCCGCACAGCTTGGGGATCATGTCCCGCACAAACTTGGTGTTTGGTGAGGCGGCTGTGCCTCGGTTTGCTCACATTCTTAATCACCTTGTGGCCCTCGTCGAGGCCCACGGCCGTGGGACAGCGGAGGGCCATGGCTACTGTTCTTTGCTGGTCGCTGTGGCAGAAGGCCCAGCCAGCCCTAAGTACTTCTTACAAAGGAAGGAAGGCATCACATCTGAGCCTTATTGCTTCAACTCCCATCATAATGAATGCCCAGCCTGCAGAACGGGCATCTGGAGGTCCAGGCCCCCTCTGCCTGACTGGGCCTCTCTGGTCGTTTAAAGGCCAGGAGGGGAGGCCAGGCAAGGGTGCCACATGCTTTTCTCACGTTGAAAGAATAAATCAGACACAGAAGGCTAAGTGTCACATAGTTTCTCCAATGAGAGACCCAAAATATAAATAATTTATAGAGCAAAATAAAAGAGATGGTAAGAACCATGGAGATTCTGGAGATAAAGCGAAGTTCAAATGATCAAGATACAATATGTGCATGTGCCCATTCTCCAAGATGAATGTAATTATTATGTATTGCAAACAGACTAATAAAGAAAACTTATTCCTGTAAAAAAAGAATTTCAGTTCTAGGGCCAGGAGATAGCTGCCTAAGTGCCTGCCTGGCAAGCTCAAGGTCCTGAGTTCAATCCCCGTATGGAGGGCTGGAGAGATAGCTCAGTAGAATAAGTGCCTGCCTGGCAAGCGCAAGGGCCCGAGTTCCATCCCCAGTTCTGCAAAAAAGAAAGAATTTCAGTTCTTTCCCCGGTCTTTGGAATTGTCCCACCTGTTGCTGCTCCAGCTCTTGCTTGTAACAAAACCTTGTAGTCTGACAGCTAAGGTTTGGGTGGAGCTCAGGGCTGAGGCGGCTGTGGCGGCTGTGAAGGGTGCCTGTTTCCCGCTGTCCTGGGAGCCTAGGCCGGGGCTCTGCTCTTCCAGCTCGCTTAGGCTGAACCTCTGGTGCCATCAGATGCTCTCACCGCACACCGGGCGCCCATGGGGTTCATCCGAACCAGATGCTGGCGTGAGGGCCGCGTGTCCTGCCTCTACAGCTGCGCAGGGCAGGCCACTGCCAGTCTCCTTTCTCCTCCGCCTTTAGCCCTCTGCTCTCTCCTTCCTCCGTTGCCTTCTCAGCAAGCACCACGCCCCCTTTGTTTGAGGCAGGGGCTTGCTCTGTAGTTCAGGCTGCTTTGAACTTATTATGTAGCCCAGGCTGGCCTTGAATTTGTGGCAATCCTCCTGCCTCAGCCTCCCGAGTGCTGGGAACACAGACATGTGCCGCCTCACGGGGCTCAGGTCAAGTCGTTCTTCAAAGAACTCTCCAGGGTCTTCCCACCTAGAGGCACCAGACACCTGGTGCCCTTCCTCGGCCTCTCCTGCTTCTTGAGGGACACAAGACAGTCAGTCTTGCTTTCCCTGGGATGAAGGTGCAGCCCTGTGTGTGCGTCTCTACCTGTGCTTCTGCACTCTGGGGGAGCTGCACAGACGCCCCCCTCATCTTCCTGCCCGTCCTTGTTCAGAAATCACCATCTCAGCCGATAAGCGCAGGAAAGGACGCTTGGCATCAGAGGGCGTCGGAGAAGAGGGAATCAAAGCCGCTGGGCGGTACACTTCCTGCCCGCTGTTGTGGCTGCAGCAGAGCAAGCAGCAAAGCTGTCAGACACAGGGAGGCACTGGAGCCGCTGCTGGGAGTGAAGGGAGGCGTGGCTGCCGTGGGAAGCCCGCGGTGCCACCTGTGCATCGCGTGGGGTCCAGCAGTTCCACTTGTAGCCTTGTACCTGACCCCCACCAAAACCTGTGTCTTACCGAAAGTTTATACATAAAGGTGGAGCCAAAAGGTTCAAATAATCCAGACGCCCATTAGCTGATGAATGCATAAATAAAGCATGGTGTGCCTATGCCAGGGAAAGAACTTACACGCATGGGGACATGTGGCAGCACGGCTGAGCCTCAAAAACATTAAGCTACAGGAGAGAGCCTGGTCACAGAGGACCACACACTGTACGCTGCCCTTTCTGTGAGACACCAGAACGCCGGGTGTGCACGTGCTCGAAACGCCAGCACTCGGGGCTGAGGCAGGAGGGCTCGGGGAGCTCACGGATAGCCTGGGCTACTCGCTGAGACCTGTCTAGAGCAAAAACAAAACAAAAGAAAGCAATGCCCAGAACAGATGAATCTGTGGAGACGAGGTTCTGGGGCGGCAGGGAGGGCTGAATGGAGTTAGGCTAATGGGGGTGGGATTCCTTTCTGGGCTGGTGAAAATGTTCTGAAATGTATTGTAATGACTCCCAGCTCCGTGAACGCATCATGCTAACAACCATTGAGTTGTGCGCTTTTCTTGTGTGTGGTGCTTGGGATCAAGCCCAGGACTTCACGGTCACTTAACAAGCACTCTGCCACTGAGCTATGTCCCCAGCCCTGAAAGGGATGCTTTTTTTTGGCAGTACTGAGAATGAACCCACATCCTTCATACTGGGTTCCATCTTCAGCTCCATATCTGTGTCTTATACTGAGACAGGGTCTCATGAAGTCTCCAGGACGTCCAGGCTGGCTGTGAATTTAGAATCCTCCTGCTTCAGCCTCGCAGTGTCTGGAATTACAGGCCTGTAACTCCACAATCAGCTCTGCATTGTACACTGAAAATGGGAAAATGGTGCAGTGTGGAAATTATATTTCAATAAAATGACTACAAAGAAGAGTCGTCTCTCTTGTGCACCTTCCTTGAAGACCAGGCTGTGCAGTTTTTGCTCACTGCTCCGTATGCAAAGCAGGCACTTCCTGGCAGGCGGAACTGCCGGCTGCCCTGCATACGCCGCTGCGCTTCCCCAGCGCCCGCCGGGAGGGTAGGCTCCCAAACCCGGGCTGTGATGGGCTTTTGGTCAGCCATAGGCTCTCAGGAAGACTGAGTGCCAGTCTTAGGGCACTAGCATCTTAGTTTTTTGTTTCGTTTCTGTTTCTTTTGTAGACGATACCTGAAACTCCACCAAAGCCTGGAGAACTCAGAACAGAGCTTTTGGGACTACAGGAGAAAAAACATGAACCTCGGGTTTCTCAGCAGTAGAAACTGCAGCGTAGGACAGTGCCAAGAGCCCTGCGCACAAGTCAGCTTTGTAGCTCACTGACTCCCAGCGTTGCCCCTCGTGCTGCAGGGATGCTCACTGGTAGGGGGAGCTTGTGTTACGGTCTGACCAGTAGCTCTTGCAAACTGCCCGAGTGCATATGGCGAGCTTCTTAATGTCCTCTGGAAGATGCTGGATACCGTGTGAAGCGGCATTGCCGTTGGCTCCTGCCGTCACAGTCCTGGCTGCTTTCTCTGAGTGTGGTTGCCTCTAATGGCAAGTGGGAACTATCAACGTAATAAAAAGTGATTTTTGCAGTGAATGTGTATAGTGTCTAAGTTAATATTTCCCTAAATATTGGAAAGTACTGTTCATACTGAAGTGTAGGGGCTGGGGAGATGGCTCAGTAGAATAAGCGCTTACCTGGCAAGTGCAAGGGCCTGAGTTCAATCCCCAGTTCTGCCAACCCCCCCCCAAAAAAAAACAACAACACTGCAGTGTAATAAATGAAATTATTTAAAATTTTAAATTATTTTGGAAGTATGTAGATAACAAAATTATATAACAGTCAAAGGGTCTGTAACCTTCACATTTCAGAAATTCTTTAATTCTGAGAAATTCAAAGTTTCCCAAAAGAGAACTTCCAGGCAGGGTGGCAGAGTGGTGAGCAGCTGAGAAGGAACCTCTCCGAGAGTTGCGGCCGGACACTGGATGATGGGGTCCCCTGGAACCAGGAAAGCTCTGCAGCAAGATGCTAGGCCACAGG
>NW_004524580.1:31837014-31838016 GCF_000260255.1 Octodon degus | reverse complement strand
CCTTCCTGCGCTCGCCGTGGTGCCCGGATGGAACCCCCTTCCTGCGCTTGCCTAGGCAGGCACTTAAGTCTGCTGAGCTATCTCGCTGGCCTGAGACCTCCTTTTTTTTCCCCCCTTGGTTTCTTTTCTCACTGCTGAGACAAAATACCAGGCAGAAAGGTTTATCTAGCTCAGTTTGTAGAGGTGTCAGCGCGCCATTGGCAGGCTCCAAGGTCGGGTGCTACGGCAGAGGGGCATCGCGGAGAACACAGCCCGTGCCGGTGAGCAGGCGGCAGCAGGCCTGCCTTTGCCCCTTTGATCCCGCCCCGGCCATGCACACCCACAGTGGGGCACTCTGTCCCAGCATCGCACAGTCTAATCCAGCTGCCGTGGTCATCCTTGCGCAGGGCCATGCTAATCTCTGTATCGTTTCCAATTTTAGTATATGTGCTGCCGAAGCGAGCACTAGTCCAGCTGCCTTGGAAACTCTGACTGTTGAGGCTCTGGGGGGGTTTCTGGGTACAAGCAGTAACATATTTTAAATTAAAATAATTCCAGAATGTGTTATCATGGAATACTAGTTCAGAAATTTAAACCTTGGTGTGTAACTTCCTCAGAATATGCAGATTTCAGGCAGTGGATTATGTGAGTTGTCTTGAGGTGGTATAAACAACAATACAATTATAAATCTAGTTTCAACAAGTGAATTGTTAAGGGTTCTTAGTTCCAGTTACTAAACTGCGTTTGAATTCCAGTTCCAGGGGGAATTTACTGTCCACATACAGAGCTGGTGAGCTTGGTCACCATGTTTGTAGGATGGTGAGGAGCCCCACTTCCAGCAGGAAGGGCTTGGATTGCTTCCTGTGCCCCTGGGCCCACTGTGTGCTGGAGTGGCCTTGTGGTGTGGGTGACCTTGGGGGGCTGATTGACAAGCATTCCATCTTCCTAAGGCCGTGACTTCGTGAAGATGAAAATTTAATACTATAAAAGTAGACAGAGTGTATCTAAAATGTTATTTCAGGG
>NW_004524580.1:31813646-31836914 GCF_000260255.1 Octodon degus | reverse complement strand
CCCCCCCCCGTGAAAGCAGGTGTGTCAGTGAGCCCTGCCATCCCCAAGGAGGGGCTGTCACCTCTTGCAAGGATTGCCTCAGCCAAGTGGCCTTGCTAGCAGCCACTGCTCCCCAAGGCGCCCGCCTCCGCCCGCACTGAGAGCCTCCTGCAGAACTGCAAGTCCCAGGCCCAGCCTGGGCGGTGTGGCCACTTAGTGAATGTGGCCTCTCAGTCAGTCAGAGGGTTTCAGAAAGAACTGAGGATGCGCCCTGCTCCCAGGGTGTACTGAGCATGGATGGAGATTGGGCGTGGTGGCGCATGCCTGTAATCCCAGGGTTTGGGAGGCTGAAAACAGGATCACTATGAGTCCAATCTATGTGAGACTCTGTAGTCCCTGTACTAAATACAAACAAACAAACAAGGACTCAATTCAAAGACCCTGCACTCATCCCCCAGTACTACAAAGAAATTAAGACGGGGTGGAGCTCAGTGGCTGGGATCTTACTTTACATAAGCCAGGCCTCAGGTTTGATGTCTAGCACTGTCAAAGTAAAAACTAAAATTAGAGTGATAGGAAGTCTTGCTGTGTAGGAGGCCTAGAACTTGGTGATCCTCCTTCAGTATCCTTATGCTGGGATTACAGGTGTGTGGCCGCCACAGCCAGCTCAAACTTCATCTTAGCTTCTTTTATTCTGTACCAGAGATCAAACTCAGGACCTTGCACTTGCTAGGCAGGTGTTTATGCTGCTGAGCTATGTCCCTGGCCCTTAGCATCTTATTTTTTTTTTTGGCGGAACCGGGGACTGAACTCAAGCCTTTGCAAAGGCTAGACAAGTGCTTATTCTATTGAGCTATCTCCTCAGCCCCTTAGCGTCTTTCTTAATAAAGCTGTTTTAACTTCAAAAAGTGCAGTAGACCAATTGTAGCTGTTTGGTGATACATTTGGCCAGGTTTTTTTTTTTTTTTTAACAAGACATTTATGATGGAGCCACTTGTTTGTATCAAAAACTGGTTGTGATACATTTTCTCCTTGGGCAAAATAATTGTAATTTAGAATTTGTGCGATTCTGAGGAGCAAGTGTCACACGTCTCTTAATGGAGTTTGACAAGTGTATCATAGTCATCAAAATGGCACTTCAAGCTGGCTGTGGTGTTGTAGCACTTACTTGTAATCCCAGCACCTTGGGAGGCTGAGGCAGGGGGACAGAAGCTTAGGCTCAGCCTGGGAAATTTGTCACATTTTTTTCCAGGGAAGCACTTATTCTATTGAGCCATCTTCCCGGCCCCATACTTTTTTTTTTTTGTGGAACCGGGGATTGAACTCAGGCCCTTGCCCTTGCCAGAGAAGCACGTCACATTTTTTAAGAGGGTTAGGGATCTTATCACCAAAAAACGAAAACAAAAAATTACAAGTAAATGACACCTTGATAGCATATTTATAACTGAAGGGCCATTCTGTTTCGTAAGAACTGAGGTAGAGCCCGTGTATTTGTGCACGTCCACGTTAGGATCTAATCCCGGCCTTGCGCTCGCTAGGCAGGTGCCCGCTCTACTGCTGAGCAACACGACCCATCGGCCCTGGCTCTTTTCAGGAAGCCGGGAACTTAAGTCGGGAAGCTGGTGATGTCCAGGGATTACTGCAAAGTGACTAAGAAGAATACCTGAAGGTTGGGGGCGGGGGAGCACACAATAAACAGAAGCAGCCCATAGAGGTACCAACTTCGCAGGAAAATTGGGGCTCCTGTAACAACGTAGTGTGTCAGCTAGACTCCGCAGAACCTGATGCACCCACGACGACCGACCGAGCGTGCTCCTGAGCAAGCCATCTTCCCTATCGTCTGACAAAGCTGGATGCGCTGGCACACACCTGCACTCTCAGCTACCTGAGAGGCAGAGGCAGGAGGGCTGCATTAAGGCCGGCCGGGGCAGCTTAACAAGGGCTGGAGACGCAGGCCTGTCGGAGAGTGCTCGCCAGGCAGGCGCAAGCCTCGGGTTGGTCTCTGGCGCTCCAAGAACAAGCAACCGAGCAACGAGCAAGTGTCCCTGACATGCACGATGAGCACCGAGGCAGCACACAGGGTATTTGGGGTCTTTTTTATTTTTATACACATGACAAGATTTTACACCAAGAATATTCAGTTAAATAGTACAAATTTACATTCATGAGGAATGTTAAAAAAAATTCAACTAAAAAACCCACTTCTTCCTGTGACCCATAATCCCAACCTTTTACAGTGCGGGGGAAAAGGGGGTGGGGAGAACCCAAAAGAAGTGTCCCCCGGGAGAAAGGACGGGATCTCACATTTCCTCTCGCGGGCACGAGGCTGGGGCAGCATGTGTTCTACAATTCGTCTTTTTCCGCTGTAGATTTCTGAGAAAACAGAAAGACCAGAACTCCTTAAATGCCAGCAGAATGAAAAGCAATTTAAGTGGGCCGAGTCATCTCCAGGATTTCAGCTGTAGTTGAGAAATAATTTACAACCCTAAACAAGATCCATGGCCCTCACATACATAATCAATTGGAGGACAAACTGCGGAGTAGGCAGGGTCGTGTGTCAGAGGCCGGGAGCACACAGGATGGCACGGCAGCGCTGCGGGAGGATGAAACCCGTTCGCCTCGCCCAGGCAGCGCCCTCGGGGCACCTTCCCAGGAGAACGAGAAGCAGCACAGCGCGGCAAAACCCGCGTAGCCATGCTCAGAGCGGCAAAGCTCCTAAGAGCCGAGCCGTGGGCGCAGCCCAGTGCCCCATCAGTGACTGCGTAAAGGCGTGGTCTTCTACGGAGGGAGGACTGCCCAGCCAAGGACGCGCTGAGACATTTCTAAGTGGACGCCCCCCGAGACCACACACTGAGGTGAAGCAATGGAACACACATGTACAAGTATCACTCTGGTGTGAGAAACTGAAAGGGTAAATAAGGACCAAAATGCATAACAGATACTGTGAAATAGGAAAGGAACGTTCAAAGCGGAAGGGGCATCTAGGGGAGGGGAACAGTAAATGAGAACAGAAAGAAAATGGATACACTGTGTACCGGCGCCGACTCCCCCTCATAAACATGACTACATCAACTGCACCAATCTCTATCTAAACTTGATTTTTTAAAATGGTGAAGATCAGGTGTTTCTTTTCTTTTTTGGGGGTATATTTTTAGGGAAGGGTCTACAGGCTGTTCAGGGTCTCACTACTAGATCGGACTCCTAGTGATCTGCCTATTGATAGCCTCCCAAGAGCTGGGATTACAGGTGTGTGCCACGCCCAGTCTCAACTGCCCTCTCAGTGTGCCTGAGGGGCAGGGCCAGCATGGCAGGCCCCAGGATAGAACCCTTGGCCCCTGTGCCTGCTTGTAGGTGCTTTAATCCACTAAGCTATCTGGCTGGCCCTAGAGCTGGTGTTTCAAAGACTGACTGCTCAGGCTTCTGAGTCTGCCGTCACCTGTGGCTCCCTAGCTGTCCCCAGCCCCACCCCACCTAGGCTCCAGAGCGAGGTGCCGCCCACCTGCGCCGTCTCCTGTTCCTCGTCCTCTGAGCCTGCATCCACTTCCTCCTCTTCATCCTGCTCCGAGTCCTGCTCTTGCTCCGTGTCATCTGCTGTGTCTTCCGGCTCTTCCTCTGGTTCTTCCTCAACCTAGGGATGACAGCACCAGCCCGCTGAACCCTGGGAGCAATCACTGTTTATTCAGAGCCCCGTAAATCCTCTCGGCCACAGGTGACCTGAAGAGACATCTCCTTAGTCTCCTACACAGTGCTTGACACAACGGAGACTCAAACTATTCAACTTAAGCCCCTAGTACAGTCAGCACCCCGTGGCAAGCAACGGGTTCTGCTCTTTTGTACTGCTAGAGCCGCACCCCGTGGCTAGCATGTGGGGAGCCATGTCCCACTCTCAGCACCAAGGGTGGCTGGGGACACGGACCTTTGCTTCCGGGTCGATGTTTAGGCTGAGGCGAAGCATTCTCTCTATCCTGTCTCCATAGGCCTTTGTGTCTGGCAAGAGGTATCCTGAGCGAAGAGTCGCCGTTTCAAACAGAACCACGGCAAGATCCAGAACAGTTTTGTCGTCTTCGTCTTCCTACAATGGAAGCGGTTGCCCGATTAATACCAAGCCACACAAAGCACCTGAATTCAAGACCCGCACGTGGGAGCAGGGCTGACAGGGCGCACCTTGACTCGCCGGAGCATGTCTCTGATCAGCGGGTGCCTAGGGTTGATTTCAAATGTTTTCTTCTGGCTGGCATAGTAGCTGTTAAAGAAAACCTGAGCATTACCCAAATGTCGTTAGGGTTCACACTTTTCCTTCACTCTAACGTATGAGAATTGTAAGAGCCTGTTGGGGGAAAAAATGCCAAGACATGCTTATTCTAGTTCTGTTTTTTAAAGGAGGTGGGCATGATTAGATTAAAAACACGCAGAGACTGCTGTAGTGACGGATGGGGCCGGGAACCTACAGCGCTGCCAAGCAGGTGAACTGGCGCAGGCTGCCCTCACCTGACCCTTCCACGGCACCCAACAGATATGCACCAGGGGGACATCGGCTAGAACAGAACATCATCCTCTTCCTGGGATTCAGACGTTAAGAGATGCCGTGAGGGACAGTCACTGTGCCATGCTGAGTCTAATGCTGGTCTACGCAGTGTGAGTAACTGACTAACACAATTCTGTCGGGATAGAAACCATTACAAAGCGAAGGCCTCACTTTATGCACGGATGGCAGGAGGAACCCTGACCCTAACCTGCTGCTGCCGATCTAACACAGCAGACAGACACATCAGCCCCTGCGCAGCAGCAGGCAGGACAGCCAGCACCTCGCAGCACTGTCCCCAGGCTTACTTGGTGGAGATGTCCTTGCCCGTCTGGTACGCTTGCGCCTTCATGATCCTCTCCATGTTGCCGGACCAGCCATACTGGCTGGCCACGAGGGCACACGGAGACTCTGTCAGGCGCTGTGACACCACAGCCTTTTCAATCTGGAGGAAGGGAAGCAAGTTAAGACTCAGTATCTACAGGGAAGTCGCAGCCCAGTGACTGCATTTCAGCCGCCCTACACTCGGCCATTTGGGGCACGGTGGGGGCAGGCTATAAGGCAGCTTCCATCTAGGCTCAGGCTTCAATAGCCTGGATTTTCCAGTCAGAAATAAATCCTTCAACACCAACTCACACTCCACCACCGGTTCTTTACAGTTTCATTAAACCAGTTACACATCACTTGTCCCAACCTCCCCAGTGCAGCTGACACTTTCACAGGGTCTCCAGAGGAATACCTTGTCCTTCAGGGCTTTGTCTTTCATCCAGTTGAGCAGAGGCTCAAATTCCTTCTCGGTTGCCTCCCGACTCTCCTTGGTTTTCTCACTTTCGTCAAACTTTACACCTTCTTTGGCAACATTCTGGAACCTCTTCCCATCAAACTCAGGAAGGGCCTGGATGCAGTACTCGTCCACGGGTTCTGTGAGGTAAATAACCTCGTAGCCCTTCTTCAGGAGCCGCTCAACAAATGGAGAAGACTCGGCCTACAAAATGAAGGGGGATGACAGCTTTCTAAGCCGGGCCCTGGCGTATGAGTATCTCTTAGCCCATATCCCTGACAGCCCCAAGGGTGAAGGACTGACAGGCAACTTCCCAAGCCTCTCCACTACTCCAATCACATGATCACTTTCCCCGTTTTCCTCTGGAGAGCTGGCTAGAAATCCCCCGCCACTTCCACACTTCTGAGGGCTGGATTCCAATTACCTCTTGCCTGCTGGCCCCAGCCATGAAGTAGATTTTGTCCTGTTTCTCCTTCATTCTTTCCACATACTGGTCAAGACTAGTGATGTTGGTTGGATGATGAGAAGACTGAAACCTCAGGAGCTTGGCAAGACGTGTGCGATTCGAGTGGTCTTCAATCACACCTAGCTTGACATTGGTACCGAATTCTTTCCAGAAAGTGTCATTGTATTTCTCATCAGCAATTTTCTTAATCATGTCCAGAGTTTTACGGACTAGCTTCTTCCTAATCACCTAAACAGAAGTGAAGAGTAACAGATTATAGAGCTCAGCTCCAAGCTCTGAGAACACAAGGGCCCCAAGAACGTGGTAACACACAGCCAGGGCATCTTTATAGCCACTGAGCGGGGCAGGGAGGCTGGGAGATGCCACACCGGGCCCGGCAGAGGTGGCCACAGAGTGCTTTGACTGTTAGCATTCTGAGCCCACAGGTATCCTAGGCTCTACACAAGTGAGCAGATACAGTCTTCTAAATAGGAGCCGGTGGAAAAGGTTTAAGGAAAGTTGGAAAAGCAGCTGCCTACACAATAAAGCATGAGACAAAACGTGAACTGTGGCCGGGCGGGGCACCATAGGCACTCAACGCACACATCTGCCATCTTTCCCACACCTGACGTGAGTGCATTAAGCACCGGGAACTTAGATCCCCCGACGGGGAAAGCCCTGCTGAAAGCAGCACCTGAGTGGGTGAGGAGCAGACCCGCGGCCCCTGCCCTGGGCCTCACCTTGAGCAGCTTGTGCTGCTGCAGAGTCTCTCGTGACACGTTGAGGGGGAGGTCGTCCGAGTCCACCTGCGGCCAGCAAAGGTGAGTGAGTCCAGCGAGCACCAGGTGAGCCGCAGTGAAGCCCAGCCTCGGCCTTGACCCCAGCCCTAGCCTCAGCCCTGGCCCCAGCCCCAGTACTCACAACACCCTTGACAAAGTTCAGGTACTTGGGCATCATGTCATGGAAGTCATCTGTGATGAACACGCGGCGCACGTACAGCTGAGGTCAGACCAGAAGACAGTCACTTTCTGGAAGTCGCCCGTGCAGATTTTAAACATAGCGCATACACTGCTTTACTACCCACCTTAATGTAATCACTCTTCTTAGATCCGTACTCATCAAACAGACCCCGCGGAGCAGAGGTGGGGACAAACAGGATGGACTTGAAGGTCACTTCTCCTTCAGCCGTGAAGTGGATATAAGCCATGGGGTCGTCGTTCTCCTGTGGGGAGATGGGCTCAGTGGTGCAGGACAGGACAAGCAGGGAGGCTCAGCAGTTCACAGGTGGCACGAGCACTTAGTGCACCAAAATGGTCTCTTACCAGAAATAAAGGGGAAAGGGATGGGGCGGCCTGCGGTTATAACCAGCCTGCGGAGGCTGTTTCCATGACCATCCTGCTGAGCTGGGGAAGGAGAACAGGCGAGTCTAGGCCCTTTGAGCATGACAGCATGATAGCTAAGCAGCGTCTAAGTGACAGAACTACACACGGTACTGAGCGCACTTCGGACCTACAGCAGTGCGCAGGATGGTCTCTTTGGCGGCCTTCGCCCTGGGCGAGTACAGCAGAGGCAGGCAAATACCCAAATCGGTCCTGTACCCTCAGGCAGCCCACTGGCCCAAGGAAGCCAGTCTGAATTCAGGTATGCCGTGAAACGTGTGAAAAACATTGAGGACGGTACAAACGAAGAGCAAGAATGTAAAATGTCCTAATCTTTAATACCATTTATATGCTGAAATAACAGTGTGGCATGCTGGTGTTAAATGTGATTAGTTGGCCTCAATTTTTATGTGACTTTTTTTTTGTGGTATCGGGGATTGAACTCAGGACCCTGCACTTGCCAAGCAAGCACTTATTCTACCAAGCTATCTCCCTGGCCCAAGAAAGATGACAGGCCATTTCACAGTTTTTTATTTATCTTGTACTTTCTTTCTTTTTTGGTACTGGAGATTGAACTCAGGACCCCACACTTGCCAGTCAAGTGCTTCTACTGAGCTATCTCCCCTATGTGACTTCTGAGGAACTGGGAAAAATCACTCATATGGCTCATGTACTTCCAATACAGCTGTCCAATTTACATATATTGGACCTTTTCATTGAAGCCCTTGGACACAAAGCTCGGCAGGTCAAGGGAGCGGTTTCGTGCCAAAACTCTTGGGATATATAATAAAGAGGAAAAAACAAACGTACTCACAGAACACAAAGTTTTATAGTTATGCTGAATTTTAAAACGTTCTATTACTGGTACAAAATGCTGTTTGGGTAAAGATTAATTTAAGCAATCTTCATTGACTTAAGAATTGATCAGTAAAAGAAAAAACAACAGATCTAGCAATTACTGTATGATCTTGCAACATGTGTCTAGTTATTGTAAGCAAGGTCCCTGAAGATTACTTTAGAAGCTACTTGATAACATTTCGTGTTTTTAAGCTTTTGCAATTTTGGAATCCAACTGTTCTCAAAGGTGGTCTCTCAAATGAAATAAAAATCTCAAAGGTTCACAGGAGATGGACATGTGATTTCAGTTACAGTTAATCAATTCATGTATGTTTGGATACATGACAATCTCACATACCTGCCCAGATGCAGACATACGCCAGTCACGCTGACGGTCTTTGGGAGTCCCCTTACTGGGAAGAATGGGGCTGGGCTGCTTCAGTCAAGGACATTTGGCACCTTCCACCAAACTAACTGGGTGAGCTTTTGTACACCCATGAATAACTGGAAGTTAGGAAATTCCAACTTAGTATTTACCTTTGAAAATGATTTGTAGAAAGCTTTGTATTCATCCTCTTCTACTTCTTTTGATGGTCTCTGCCATATCGGCTTGATGTCGTTCATAAGTTCCCAATCCCACACAGTTTTTTCAACCTGAAGTTACAGTAACAGTTAGCCTCTCTTCAGTGCCCTCAGGAATTAAGCTAGCAATAACTAACTTCCCTGGGCTTCAGGACACCCAGGGAAGGATACCTATCTTCTGGTTTGGTCCCTGCCTACTAGATCAAATACTTTAAAGTTTTTCTCTGTATATTTATAGCCAATGTTTAGCACAGAATGCAACTAGTTAACCTTTATAACAACTGATAAAAGCCAATTAACTAACTGAAATGTTTCAATTTTGGGGGGGTGGGGAGATAGGATCTCGCTAAGTTGCCAGGTAGATCTGGAGCTCAGTCTTCCCGCGTCCGTCGGCTTCCTCAGTGCAAGGAGAAAAAATGCGCGCGGGGCCTGGAGACTTAGCTCCAAGGCAGAGAGCAAGGTCCTGGGTTCCACCCACAAGCGTTCGCACCACAGACAAAAAACCAAAGTTAGAAGGTTATTGTGTCTCTGTATTTTGTCATACTTCAGCACTCGGTGGCAAGTATTCCTCAACCACCAGCAACACTTCTACTTCTTCTGCTACCTGAATAAGGTGGACAACTTTTTTACAGTTCATTCCAACAAGGTAAAGGGCAAAAGGGGTGTAAAAAGCTTCTAGCACTTTGAAAGTCAGAACACAAATGCTACTTACCGGTCCCGGGCAAGCCACAGAGACGGGGACGCTGGCCGTGAGAGCCCCGCTCACGCACACAGTGCACAACACGCCACCGTGTGCGTTCCGCACACCGGGCCATTTGGAGGCACAGCTTCTGAATGAGGCCTCCGCCCCGCGAGCCTGCACCCGAGGACTTGCAGTCCTCGACCTGGACTTACTTTCTTAGTTTTGGGCTTCTTTTCTTCCTCCTCCTCCTCTACTGCAGCTTCATCATCAGATTCTTCTTTGTCTTCTTTTGCTGCGTCCTCTTCTTCTAGGGGCTCCTCAACAGTTTCAGTCTAAGCAGGAAGTAATTATGGTTAAACATTTGTTTAAATAATACTGATGTTGTCCACAGAATATAAGTTATCACAGGGGCCGGGGAGATGGCTCAGTGGAATAAGTGCTTCCCTGGCAAGCGCAAGGATCTGAGTTCAATCCCTAGTTCCAGGAAAAAAAAAAAAAAAAAAATCCTAGTATCCTTTGGGGCTGGAGAGATGGCTCAGTGGTCTAAAGCACCTACTTAGAACAAGCTTGGCAAAGCACAGGGACCGCGGTTCAATCCCCCAGCACCACATGCCAGCCCCGCCCCCTGGTGGGCTGAGCTGGCCACACACACACACACACACCTCTCTCTCTCTCTCTCTCTCTCTCTCTCTAATAAATAAAAATAAAAAAAAATAAAAAAAAATAAGTTATCACAGCTCAAGAATATAGATCTTTAGTAAGAAAGGCCCAAACCCTTAAACTGAAAAACATCACACTCTTTTAGTGGCGAGCAGTTACATCTGTGTCCAGGGTAATAGGTTCAAATTTTAATGAGCGCTGATTTACCTTGCTGCTCCACACGTAAATGGGGAAGTTTATGAACTGCGAATACTTTTTGACTAGATTTTTAATTGTATCCAGTTCAAGGTAATCAGATGCTTCTTCTTTTAAGACGAGGCTGCAAGGAAAAGAAGCTATTTAGACACTCAAGGTTTATTTTTTTGGTTCCAGAATCAAACCCAAGACCTTGCGCTTGCCAGGCAGGCACATGTGCCCCTGAGCGACATCCCCAACTCTAGACAGCGAAGCTGGAAGCTAGCATTTAAGACTCCTGTGCCCTCCTGTGCTGGCCAGGAACCAGCAGCGCACTCGCCAGATGCATGAGTCCCGCCAACAGCTCTCTGCCTGCACAGCCTTGCGAACTAAACCCGCCACATGGGGCACAAGGAAGGCCAGGCTCTGCCTCAACAGAAAATGTGAATGGCCAGCCTTCTCAGGTTGGGGGCTTCATTTCTCAGGATGAGAAAGTACTGAAACATGCAGCAAAAACAGAATCACATTTATTCTCACAGCTTTTATCATTATCATTATTTTAGAATCAGAAGACTATATGATTCCTAATAAAAACCCGTTCCTTAAAAAAAACAGAGAGTTAATCTGAACTGTCTGTCACCAAGACAGTAGCCACTAGTCACACGCGACTACAGAAACAGAACAGTTGGCTTCCACAGTCACACTCTCATGGGGCCTGGTCCTCCAGTCCCACGTGGCTGCCACGTCTGGTGGTGATGTCCACAGAACATTTCCGCTGTTCTAGAAAGTTCACTGGGCGGTGTTTAGATGGTGCCCTGCACACAGAGGCTCTGCTTCCTGTCTCGCTGCAGATCTCACCTCCACCTGCCACGCCTGAGAGACGCAGCGCTCCCGAAGGTGGGCAGCTGTGCACCTGGGCCAGGCTGTCTCATGAGGCGTGGAGTGCGCCTGCCACCAAGGAGCTGGCTCTGGTCTCAGCGGGTCCTGGTGACATGGGGTGGGTGGTGTGGACGCAAGTACAGGCTGCTGGTTAGACACCTGAGGTGTGATAACCACAAAGCCCAGGAGCGCGATCTAGACACGGCCCTGGCAAGCCGGCAGGCACCAACACACACTTCTACGGGGACATCGCCTTACACCGTCCACATGGCTTCTTTCATGTCAGAACAGCAGAGATGCAACATACGACACAGCTAGCTAGCTGGGCCTGCTGAGAGACATGCTGGCTCTTAAGCTTCCTGTCAACATTTAAGAAACAGGCAAAAGAAATCAGAAAAAGATGCACAGTCAACTAGGTTTAAGGAGAGGGCAACAGAGCAGAGAAATCCAGCACGTCCACTGCTGGAGCAACATCAATGAAAACCCTGGGCCTCCAGGCCTAACAAGGTTGGCAGTGTCATCTCAAGGCAAGGTGGGCAAAGTCAAGATCCTGCGGGCTGGGGCTGCAGAGGGCTGGGCATGAGCAGGGGTGGGGCGAGCCGAGCAAAGCTGGGGTTGTCCACCCACCACCCGTGGGAGGGCTTTTCACCTGCAGACTCCAGCAGCTGCAGGGCGCGGAGCTCTGTGCAGCCGGGCGATGGGTTACATTTGGCTGTTTCTGCATTGGATGTGGGCAGACCTCCCTCTCAACCTTATTCCCTAAGCAATATGGTGTGACCATGACCTATGGAGCACCCCATTGCACTAGGCACGGTGAGCGAGGGGATTTAAGTGAGACGCATGTAGGCTCCATACAGCATGCCGTTGCTAGCACGGCCTCCGCACTGAGGATGCTGGTAGCCGTGGGGTCCGAGAACTGATGCCTGGTGGACACTGAGGGGTGATCATGTCTCTTTTCAGGAAGCTTTACTGGAGTGGACATGGGGCCACCTGTCGCCTGTCCTCACCCTACAAACACCCATGCTGAGCACTTGCAGGTTGAGGGCAACACTGGCTTTAAAGGCTGGGTGGGGTGACTTCCTAGTCCTGAGGTCAAATGACAGCGGCAGAGCAGGGGAGGATAGAGGGCTCGGCCTGGAGGGAAGCGCAGACTGCGCTGTCTGTGGTGGGAAGGGCGCTTTCTCCTCGGACAGCTGCAGCTTCTCCGCCTGCTGCCTACAGGTCTCTGATCCTAACAACACTGTGCAGGAAAAACCTTAACGCATGTGTCGCCATTGCTAAGCTCTGTCTCAGTCCCCTTGGGAGAAGGGCAATTACATGGCAGTGGGGATGGCGCCTGTCTTACTGTCCCTCCCTGGGGCATGGCCTGCCTGGCACCTGTCATCTGCACCATATAGCTAAGGACAGGGAAGGGCAGCGCTGCCTGGGTACCTGTTGGGCTCTGTGGCTGGGGGTCAGCAGGACCTCTGCCCCACTGAGCAGGTCCACTGGGAACGGTGGACCCCTCCTCTGGGGTGCCTTCCTCTCCCTACAGGAAGGACCTGCTGCCTGTCCCGTGCCTGGAGAGCTGAGCAGAGGGCAGTGTAGAGGACTCAGCGAGCAATGCCTCCCAGCTAGGCCCGTTGAGGCGTGTGCTAGCCATGTACAGGGAGAGCCAGGCAAGTGCCAGGGAAAGCACTCAACACGGCCACATGACTACACCACTAGGAGCCTGCAACTAGGAGGCAGGAGAAGCGACTTCATTGGATGCGGACAAAGTGCTAAGTATAAAGCTGGGTGTGGAGGTGCATGCCTGCCATCCCAGCATGGGAGGCTGAGGCAGGAGGATCATTGCAAGTTTGAGGCAGCCTGGACTACATGGTGAGACCCAGGCTCTCAGGCCCCAAAAGAGCTAAGTAGAGGCTCCTTTCCTACTTGAGAAAGTTTTGGTTTTTTTCCCCCTTTCTGGGCGGAGGGGCAGCAGTGTAGATGAACCCAGAAGCCTGTTTGTGCCAAGGAGTGCTCCCCCACTGAGCCCCAGCCCAGCAGTCCTGCCTCAGCCTCCTGAGCAGCTGTGACGGCTGCAGGACAGCTGCCATCACGCCCAGCTCCTACTTGAAGATTTTCTCTAACACTGAGGAAAAAGAAGGGAAAAAAAGGAAAGAAAGAAAAGTAAACAAAGAGGCTGTGGATACTTCCTCTCCCTGACAGGAAGCTTCATGGGTGGCCTGTGAGGCCTCCCTCACCTCCAAGCTGCTGAAGAGAGAGGAAGAACTTCCATGCAACCTCCCAGCCTGCAGGCACCAGGCGCTGTAGGGCAGAAGACCTGCCTCACCAGAGAGCCACAGCTAATGGCTTAAAAGGAAATGGAACTCCAACCTGATCTAACTTGTAAGACCTCACTGAACGTGCCATATTTCCCCCTTTTTTCCAAATGTTCACTTTTTGGAGCTAGGGTCTTGCTGTGTAATCCAGGCTGGCCTAAAACTCATGGTGACCCTCCTGCCTCAGCTTCCCAAGTGCAAGATTACAGGTGTGCGCCACTGAGCCTGGCTCTCATTCACGTTTTTAAAGCCTCATCTCTCTCTCCCGGGTTCCCCAGCCCAAGCCCAGGACCCACCGCAGATCCTGGGAACGCGCCACCCCTTGCTGCCTTCATCCAGCTCTCAGGGGCCAAGGCTCCTGCCCAAGGCTGCGTACGTGGCCGAGCCCCTTCCTGAGGCCTGAACTCGCCTCCTCCCTGGCGAGATCCTCTTACTCTGTGCCCTCCGTGGACAGCAGCAGCCAGAGTTCTCCACTCCAGCCCTTGGCAGGTCCTCCAATATTTCTTCGAATGGAGAGCGCTTGATTCCTCACATTTTAGGCAAAGGAATTAGGCCCCATGCTCAGAGCTCAGAGTACAACTATCCGGCAGGGTTTGCATTCTGCCGTAGGAGCAGGAATACTCACGTAATTGTCGTTCCTCGTCCCAGGGTGTTTCCTCTTGGGTCAGCAATTACTGAAAATTCATTGGAGTCTGACTCCCAGATGTGCTGGGTGTCATTGTTGTGTTTCGATGTGACAATAACCTTGTCTGCTACGAGGAAGGCCGAGTAGAAGCCAACACCAAACTGGCCAATCAGCTCAGAGGTTGACTGGCCATCTTCTTGTGCCTCAGTCATTTTGTTCAAAAACTCGCTTGTCCCAGATTTGGCTATGGTACCGAGGTTTTTCACCAGCTCTTCTCTGGTCATGCCTACGCCAGTGTCTGTGACGTGCAGCAGGTTTTTCTCCTTGTCACACTGAAGGGAAGACGGGAACAGGATAGTTACATTTGCGCACTACTCCACACCATGCAAACACTGAGCTCCTCCACTGGGCTACACTGCCAGCTTTGGCCACGACAATTCCAACACGAGAGACTAAGCAGAGCTTGTTCTTGTCTATATGGTATTTTATGGCCTTTTTAGAAAGTGCACATCTAAAAGTACTAACCATCTTTCTTCACAAACACTGTATGAAAGTCCCATGTATTTGACAGAATGTAAAAGTAGCGATGACTAAATGTCAAACAGGTCAAGACTAAAAAAAGCCAGTCTCATCACTACCCACAAGGAATCCAGGGGTCCTGCATTGTTAGGAGAGTGCTCTGCCCCGAGCTACATCCCCAGCTCAGTAAGTTCTTTTTTAGGGGGGGCAAACTCTAGAAAAATAAAACTTTGTGTTGTTTCTTTGATAGGAGAGAACAGGACTCCAAGCTCCAGAGACTCCTGCGTTTGGAACCTGATACTCCAGGCTCTTCACTTAATTTTCCTGGCTGGCTCAGGCAACAGGGCGGGACTACAACTCCTCTATTTACGGATGGTTGAGGCCACGTGATAAGTGCAGGCCAGAGTCCCAGGTGGGAATCAGGAGCGGGCTTCCAGGCTGGCCCTTTAGCTTTAATTGGCGTGTGACCCTCTTGAGCTGTCCCCGCGCCATGGCAACCAGCTACATGCCAGATGGCCGCTTTTCCACCCTGGTGGGAGGACCAGGGCATCACAGCCCCGAGAAGACTTTAGCCAGGGCTTGGCTCACTTTCCTACAAACGACCAGCTAGGAAGTATTCTTAGGCTTGTAAGTCCTAAGGTTCCTGTCACAATGATTACTGCCACTGCAGACCAAAAAAAAAAAAAAAAGATAGTATCTACCAACAGATATGACTATGTTCCAATAAAACTTTTTTTTTTTTTTTTGGGGAACTGGGGATTGAACTCAGGCCCTTGCACTTGCCGGGCAAGCACTTATTCTACTGAGCTATCTACCTCCCTGGCCCCCCAATAAAACTTTATAAAACAGGCAAAGTCGGCATTGGCCCACAACTCAGTCTGCTGACTCCTATGGTAACCAGGGAGACACCAGGGTTGCTTGTCCCTGCCTACATGAATTCCTGATCTCTAAGGAAGGATTCTTATTACAAGAAAATCTGCTGACTTACCTTGATTTTGACCGTTAACTCCTCGTTTCCAGAAAGCGCACTTTCATCAGTGAGTGATATCAGCCTTATCTTATCTAAGGCATCAGAAGCGTTTGAAATCAGCTCTCTCAGGAAGATCTAAATGGAAGCCAGATTTAGGACCCTCAGATTAGCCTCAAGAGACAGTGTCAGGTCCAGGCTTGAATAAAATGTCTTGTGGCAAAGGGATGGCTTTACTCTCAATGAAAGGATGTACAACCCCTACATAAAACGCTGCAGCCAATGAAGACATCTGAATGGGTTTACAGCAGCCTCCTACCAGGCATCTCTGGGTAGGCAGCACTTGAAAACTTAAATGTGTGCGACTATGTTTAAGACACAACTACAGTATTAGCAGGCCATGAACACATTTGGAGGGCAAAGGAAAGAAACGCCTTTGCTTTTTTTTCTTTCTGTTTTTTGACACAGGGTTTCACTATCCAGTTCAGGCTGACCTACAACTCACAGCGTAGCCAACCCTGGCCTCAAACTTGCATCCATCCTCCTGTGTGCCACCATGCCTGGCCTGTCTTTCATTCTTTCCCCCAGTATGTATCAGTAATAACTGTTGTAATACTGGGGACTTAAACTTTGCTAACTAGTTACTTAAATATTACCCAAATCATAGGACTGCTTACCTCTTTATTTTTATACAGTGAATTGATGATAAGTTTCATCATCCTGTTAACTTCAGCTTGGAAGGCAAACTTTTCAGATTTCTCTCTAAGTTCTCGTATTTGTGATGCATTTAATCCATCCAATTGTATGGCTTCTTCCTCTCTAGGGAAATCAATTTAACAAATAAATACTCAGTTCTCTTCAAAAACACAGTCTCTGTGAGGAGGGTGAAACGGAAATTTGAATAAAATTCACTGATAGGCCAGCTTACAATTATAGTAGTACTGTAATACTGGAACTGAGTTCTTAAAATTGCCAGAAAAATAAAACCAATTTGCCTTTATTAAAAAGCAAAGTCAGAAATCACTGATGGCCAAGCAAGGACTTAAAACTCACTAAGATCCAAGAAGCCAAGTTTTAAAACTCAATTAAGCATTCACAACAAACACAAAGGCAACTAACTAAAAGTCTTTAATAAAGTTCTGAGAAGTTTACAGCACTAGTATTCTGCATGATAGCTACCAAAATAGTTTTTAAAATACCCATTTGCACACTGAGTGGTTGTTGGGGGTTGAACCCAGGGTCCTGGGCACGCTAAGCAAACATCTACCCTTGGACTTCACCTAGCCCAACCCCATTGCTTTTTGTGATAGGTCATTTTAAGAGTCAAGCTTGCACCTAACTCCACACCAGTAGTAAGGTTTCCGCTCATTTAAATGGGGACGTCCCACCCCAACCCCAACCCCAACCCCGACCCGGACTCGGACCCGGACCCGGACCCAGACCCAGACCCAGACCCTCTGAGAGAAACAAAGAAGTTGCGCCATCGGCAACCCTGTCAATACAGTTTCAGTCGGGCACAGACCTCTGCACTACTTCATCATCGGTCCTCGAGCCTTCTCTGCTCTTCCCCAGGTCCTCTTCTACTGTCCCATCCACATCGACTTCATCATCAGCTCTGACCGACCCTGGGGATTTAACATCAGTAAACTTGAATACTGTGCCCTGTGCTTCGCAGAGCGACTCTGATCAAACAGGGCAAGGGCACGGGTTGCAAAATTCGGTGGGTAAATACGAGCGCGCGGTGCAGGGGCGGCCCGCGGAAGCCCATCCGGCCCCGTGTCCGCGTGCTCCGCGGCTTGGGCTCGGCTACACCCACACGTGTAGCTCACAGCCCGGGCCCCGAGCTGACCGGCCGGACCTGCGCCTCGGCTGAGGGCTCAGGACGCAGGCCGCGTCGGTGCAGCTTCTGCCTACGGGAACTGAAATCCGGCCCGGGGGTCAGAGAAGGAGAGAAACGTTTAGGCTCAGCTGGGGCCAGCTGACTTCCAAGCGCCGCTCGGGTGTCCCCGGGACGCGCCTCCGAGACCCACACGCGCGCGTCCGGGGGACCCGGGGTCCTCAGCTCGCAGGGTCAAAGGTCGCGGCGGCCGATGCCGGTCCTGCGCGAGGCCCCACCCGCGGCCGCGACCCGGGAGTTTAAATGACCGCAGCGTTTCGCTGCCTTGCGGACCCGGGGACAGTAAGACAAACCCGAGCCTCTCTTGAGGAAAGGTGATGTCCTCTGCTCCCCCCCCCGCGGACTCTGGTGACCCCCTCCCAGGATCGACGCCCCCAGAACCTTCGAGAAGCCGTCATGCCGGAGGAGGGGGGCGGCCGCTCCCCGAGAATCACTCACCGAAGGTCAGCAGGACGCAGCACAGACCCAGAACCCACAGGGCCCTCATGGCGCACGGCCGGGTGAGTCTCACGTCCCTTGTGATCGCAGGAGCCGCCTCCGCCCCCCCACCCCGGGCTCTGATCCTCACACCTCTAGCCGCACGATCCGCCCCCTACACCCCAAGCAGGTCGTGCTGCTTTTCACCCCCACTTGTCGCGGGCGGGGGACGGGAAACACAAATCCACCAATCGCGCCGCACCACGCACCCTCTGTACCCAATGAGAATGCGAGGGGGGGAACGCAGTCTACCAATCGGAGCTCTCCAGGTGCGGTAGCCTATGCCCGAAGCGTGGCTCCTTCCAATTGGTCTCTTGTACTAGCTTTTGTCCAATCACAGGGCACCGCGGGCCCCTCACACGGGAGACCGCCCCTTTGCCTCTGAAGTCTTGTCCCCTAAGGGAAGCCGTCCAATGAACGTAAACGCGCAACGCGTCCATCCTTTGACAGAGGGCTCTGTGGAACCACTTCCGGATCCTAGAGAGCGTTATTCTGTGACCAGGGGAAACAGAAGCCGAGGCAACGCAGTTTCTATCCCCTCTCTCCCCGTTTATGCTTGGGATCATGCTGAGAGCTATCCCAGAGCGAAATTTGCAGTCGGCTTTCTGTTTGGTGGTGCACCTCGGAACAAAGACTTGACGGTTTGAGACGCCCCGCACCGCTCTTTTGGAAGGAGGGGTAGAAACTACAGTTCCCGGCATGCAACGCAAGGGTGCGCGCCGTATTGAATGCTGGGAGTTTCTGGTCTAGCGCTTGCCGACCGGTTAGGACCTCACCTGTTCTCCAATGTGTTTTAAGGTTTACGCTTTGTTCTGACTGCAGTACACAGCTGTGCTTATCTCCAGTTTGCACAGCTCTGAGAAGCGGGGCTAGGCAGGCCTCCGCGCCCGCGCGGGCAGGACCACCGCGTGCTGCACGCCGGCCGTTGGGGTCTGGGCCGCTGGCTCGCGACGCGCATTTCCGAATCTGGCTTCTCGTGCGTCGCTTAGGGCGCCGGACCCATCGCCTCTCCGTGTCCCCCGGCCGGAATGTCCAGACCCCACTGATGCGGTGGGAGATCGCAAGCAACTTTGGTGCCTTTGAGTCCCATAAAGCACCGTGGGGGGCGCCGGCGACCCCGGAGTCGCTGCTGTGAATCAGGCGGAGAACTGGGGGCCGGTGCGGTCTAGCGCGGAAACGGGAAGACGCGAAGCGAACCCTGCGTGCTGCGACCGAGATTCACCGCAGCCCTCGCTGGTTAGAAACCCGCTGCCCGCCTGCGGCCGGGCGCTGAGCACACCAGGTGCCTTTCCTGTGGGGGAGGAGCCCTTCCCTCGAAGCTTGTGCCCTTCAGGTAGCTTCTTGCCTCGATTTAGTTTTCCGGAACGCCCACCCGCGCAGGTCTCTGAGTTACACACCGTTGTCACTGCTGCTGCCAGCAGAGTGGAGCTCCGCGTTTGCTTTCCGATATCATCGGTATTCCTGAAGATAAGCTTTTCAGTGACAGCTTGTCTTTTACAACTTCCCCTATTTAGGTTTGCCTGATCTGGGCTCTGTGGTTGTGTTTACATATTGTGGCTGTGCCTAATTTAGATCTGCCTCATTTACCTGCGTTTGTTATTAGTAAGCACGCTTACACAGCAGGTTTTATGCTTCTGTGCTTGCATTTAAAAAAGAGTATGTTAGGGCGCTAACTACATTCACAAACCTCAAGTGCATCTTTGTTTTAGCTAGTTAATTTTTTTGTTTTTGGAGAAAGATGAGGTCCTTCACTTTTCTACATTTGACTTCCCCAACGTTTCTCTAGTTACAAACAGATAAACAAGCAGTTCTGAAAGCGCGAGTGCCCTTCCCCAAACTTCTTCACAGGCCAGGGGTGGGTGGGGCTGCACCTGGAGGGAACCGAGAGCCTTGGATCCAAAATAGACCTGCCGCCGTGGGGTGGGAGCGGTCTCGGCGGAGGAGAGGGACTCGGGAGTGCGGCGGGCCCAGAACTGCGGCCGGGAGGATGGCTGGCCGCCCTCTCAGCTCTGCCCCTTGAGTGGGCCAAGAGCCGGCCCAGCGGCCTCTTAACAGTGGGCGGTTGTTAGGCTCCTGGTCTTACCCTTCCTTCTCTGTGTTCGCTTCACCTCTTCTGACCTTTGATCTGTCAGTTTTTCCCAGAAACGGACAGTCCAGGTCGTTAGTAAGCTGATTCACTTGTCTCCCCACCACCCACCCAGCCAGGGATTGAACTCTGGCCCTTGCGCTTGCCAGGGAAGCGCTTATAGTACTGAGCCATCTCCCCGGCCCCTTGTTTACTAATTTTTGCCCTATTCCCAGGGCCCATGCTACCTTGTTGTTATGCTGGTTTTTTGTTTTTTGATTTTTTTTTTTTTTTTTTTTTTTTTTTTTTTGAGACAAGTTCGGGCTGGCCTTAAAATTGAAGTGAACCTCCTGCCTCAGCCTCCTGGGTACTGAGGTACAGGAGTGGAGGAGTGGGCCACCGTGTGTTATGCTGCTGCTTGTGCATGTCTAATGCAACCAGACAGCGCAAGGAAAAATCAGATAAGCAGCTGCAGTTAGGGGCGGAATCATCGGGAGGTGTAGTGGGATGTCTGGGAGGAAACATCTGGGGAACAGGGCAGGAAAACTGTTGGCTCAGGGAATGTTGAGGATGACCTTGGAGAAGCTCTGGTTGGCGGAGTGGTTTCTTCACTCGTTCAGCAAACGTGGAGGACCTCGGTCCACAGTAGATATGGTCCCTGCTCTTACAGAAGTTGGGCCAATATTGACAGTAGAGTTGTACTATAAGCATGAATGTTTTATTTAAACTAAAGATGTAAGTGAATACTGGGAAGAGAGTGCACCAGGGGAGCTTGTTTGGTACCAGGGCTCGAACTCATGAGGCTGCACTTGCCAGGTGGGTGCCTTGATGTTGAGCTGTATCCCTTGCCCTCAGGGAGAGCTTTGGAGCTGTTGGAAATGCTCTTGGTCTTGATATTGATTGTGGTGACAAATCATCAAACTGTACACTTAAAAGGGTGAATTTTTATTATATAAATGACACCTAAGTTAAGGAGAAATAACCGCAACTGTCCTGTCATACAGGACAGTAAGAGTCAGGGGAGTGATAAATTCATAGTCTCATCTTGCACCCTTGGGAGGGTCTGGCAGCAGGAAAATCAATTGGTATGCTTTTTTAAAAAAGTTTTGATACTGAGCATCCAACTCAGGACCTTGCGCTTGCCAGGCAGGCACTTATGCCACTGAGCTATCTCCCTGGCCCAGTTTGCATTTTAGAAAAGCCAAAATCCTTCGTTTTGAAATGTTGTCTTGTTTAGACAAGATATCATGTCTGCGTCTTCTACTATGAATAACTACTATGAAGACAATATGTAATGTATTAATTATTGTAACTATCCTACTAACCTGTTTTGAAACTGTCTCATTGCTATTTCTTTCTCAATAAAATCAATTTAAAAAATGTCTTGTTGGTGACATGATTTCATAGCCCCAAAATCCAAGTGACTCAACCCCAAGTATGCAGAATGAATAGGAGAATCTGGCACGTGTTGCATTTAAGATACGTCTATAAATCTGGGCATGGTAGCACGTGCCTGTGACCCCAGCTCCTGGGGACCATAGAGCTGGAGGCCAGCCTAGCCAGACTCGTCTCACAATAAAGCAATAAATCAACAGTGTTCCCTGGGTTCAATCCCCAGAACCGCCGAAGGAAGAAAATCCTTAGCTGTAAAAATCAGTGGCGCTGCTCTCAGCTTGCAGAATGACATACAGTGATGTAAGTTGTTCAAACTTGCGTTCCGATTGGAGGCAAACCTTGTGAGATACTTAGGAGTAAACTTACAAAACACATCGTGCCAACATAAGGGAAGTCACAGGCATTGAGGGACAGTGCCCAGAACAGTGAGCCCCAGTCGCAGACATGCCCTGTGCTCCCATTGCAGGGTAACAAGTCACCCCAAAACTGAGCAGCGTAGGACTCTCTTGCCTCACCCTGCCTAAGATCAGGCCCTGGGAGCCCTCTGCCAGGTAGCTGGCTCAGAGTTGCTCACCAGCTTGCTGCCCAGGTATTGGCTGAGGCTGAGGTCACCTGGAGGGGCCATAGGAGGTGGCAAGGTCACCGGCCAGCTTGGCCTGCGACTCCAGTGCTTCACATGGCATGTGGGCCTCTCCACAGGGCTGCCGGCTCCCCGAAGACCGAGCGGTGGGAGGTGGCGAGCCAGGCAGGATTCACAGCCACCTGGGCACCACACAGTGTCTCTCTGCAGCCTGAGAACCACACCAGGTGGCACACTCTGGTTGCGAGGGAAACTAGGAAAAGCTCACTGTGGGCTTTTCTGCGTCTCTCCAGAGAGGTGGCTCAGAATCCTAACATAATTTCTGCAAATAACAGGCAAAGGATTCAGGTGCAGCGCAGCCAAAGGAAGACCACTGTGCGAATCAGCAAGAGGACCCCGAAATACTGTGCTTCAAGTAAGCATATAGAAAAAGTGATATTTCATTTTGGAGAGGGGAAGGAGCTTATTTCCTGACATTTGGGGGGTCCTTTTTGAAACAGGGTCTCACTATGCAGCTCAGGCTGGCCTTGAGCTCTCTGTAGCCCAGGCTGGTCTTGAATTTGCAACGATCTTCCTGCCTCAGCTTCCCTCGTGCCACCACGCCTGGCTGTGACGCTAGGCTTGACTGGTTATCCAGCTTAGGCAAAATGAAGTCCTCTTGTGCTGTGTGCAGCTCAGATTTCTAAAGACACAACTCGATTCTGGCAAAGTTTACACCGAACAGAACGCTTGCAGGGTGCGTGCTCACCGGGAGCTTGGAGCCGCGTCTGCCGCATCTCCACCACCATACTCGCTGGTGGCCCAGGGTTCCCGACGTCTCTGCTCATTTCCTCCTGCCCCACACCTCTGCCAGGTGAGCTACCTTCTGTCGCTGTTCTAACTTAGAGAGCTGAATTAATCTGTGGGTCACTGTGTTGTATGACGTCCACGTGGGGTCACTCCATACTTTGCTCTGAAGTTGACTTTTATTTTGAGCTGGGATCTCACCGTGTGACTTGGGCTGTCCCTGACACATGGGCTGTAGCCATCTTCCTGCCTCAGCCTCGCGTGGACCTGGGACTGCAGGTGCACCCACTGTCCCTGCTGTGACCTTTGCCTTTTGTTCTGCCCATTTCTTTAGAGTGTATTTTTTAAATTTTTATTTATTAGTCTGTGTTTGCAGTACATAGCGAGCCAGTGAATAGACAGAACACATCTTCATTATTTTTACTTCCATTTCTCCCTTTAAGGTGTTTTACCCATTTATGTTTAATTATTTGTATTGTTGCATTTGAGTCTTTAATTTTGCCTTTTTTTCCTTTTCTTTTCCTTTTTTTTTTTTTGATATAGGGTCTCAATTTACAGGGATGCTCCTGCCTCAGCCTCCTGTGCTGGTATTATAGGCATGTACCACACACCCAGCTGAATGTGTTTTCTGTTTTCTCCCATTTTCTTCTTCTTCTTTCTTCTTCTTCTTCTTCTTCTTCTTCTTCTTCTTCTTCTTCTTCTTCTTCTTCTTCTTCTTCTTCTTCTTCTTCTCC
>NW_004524580.1:31809196-31813491 GCF_000260255.1 Octodon degus | reverse complement strand
TTTTTTTTTTTTTGGCAGAACTGGGGATTGAACTCGGGCCCTTGCGCTTGCCAGGGAAGCGTTTAGTCTACTGAGCCATCCCCCTGGCCCTTTTGAATAATTCCAGTTGATTTCTCTAGCTGACTATGCCTCTTCTCAAAATGCTTATTAGTTGTCCTGGATTTTACGTGGAACAATTTTTTTTTTTTTTCTTTTTGAGACAAGGTTTCATTATGCAGTTCAGGCAGGGTTGAGCTCACTTTGTAGCCAGCCCAGGCTGGCCTCGAACTTGCATCTCCCCTCCTGCCTCAGCCTCCCGAGGGCTGCAATCCAGCCCGGCCAAGCGCACCTTTAATTTGTGGCCATCTGCCTTCCAGTGTTGCATGTAGCGTGAGGAGCATAGAGAAGTGGATACCTTCCCGCTCCTCTTCTTCTCCGTCCTCCTGTTCCTGTTCATGACTGTCAGATGCGCAAGGCCTCCATGATACATAAATTCCTTTTCTTCGGCAGTTATTATTCAGTGATTGATATAAGAAAAATTTCCCTCCCGTTTGCCATTTAGGAATCCCCACGTCCTTCCAGAGGCCCGCGTTTCTGATCGCGGCGCACTCTGTGGAGCACAGCAGCAGCTAATACGCTGCACACTGGTGTCCTCGAGGTAGTTACTCAGAGCACAGGATACGGCCAAAGAAGGTCTCTCAGCAGTATTAGTACAAACCTTTCTTTTCAACTGAACTAAGCGACGCTGGTAGTATAACTGTCTTGTATTTTTTCCTTTTCCTTTCCTTTCCCCTCTCTCCCATCCTAGTTCCTCTTTCCTTTCAAACAATTTCTTCCCCTTTCATAATATCTATTGTACATTTTAGATCTTACTTACTCTTTTGGTTTTTCACACTAGGAGGACAATATGATGTTTACATGTGAGTCTGATTTATTTTCACATATGAATATGTGATCCAGCTTCATCCATTTATCGATAAAAGTCTGCAGTTTATCCTTCTTTTTGGCTGAGTAGTACTCCATTGTATAAAAAGACCACATCTTTTTTATTCGTTCCTCAGTTGGCGGGTGTTTGCACTGTTTCCAAGATCTAGCTGTTACACATTGTGCTGCTGTAAGCATGGGTGCGCACATGTCGCTGTGGTATGAGCTTTTATTTATTTATTTTTTTTGCGGAACCGGGGATTGAACTCAGGTCCTTGCGCTTGCCAGGGAAGCACTTATGCTACTGAGCCATCTCCCCGGCCCCTTTTTTTTTTTTTTTTTTTTTAAATTTTATTTATTTATGTGTGTGTGTGTGTGTGTGTGTGTGTGGCCAGCTCAGCCCACCAGGGGGCGGGGCTGGCTGGCATGTGGTGCTGGGGGATTGAACCGCGGTCCCTGTGCTTTGCTAAGCTTGTTCCAAGTAAGTGCTTTAGACCACTGAGCCATCTCACCTGCCTGGTATGAGCTTTTAAATTGTCCTAGGAAAATACTCAGAAGGGGAATAGCTGGGCTGAATAGGAACCTCTAATCCTGGTTTTTTGAGGAATCTCCACACTGATCTCCACAGTGGTTGCACCAGTGCATACCGCCAACGGTGGAGAAGGGCTCCTTTTTCTCCACAGCTCCTCTAGCCATTTGTTGATTTCAGGGTAATAGCCATTCTTCTGGGGTGAGATGGAATCTCAGTGTTATTTTAATTAGCATCTCTCAAATGACCAGTGTCTAAGAGACAGCTGAATAAATAGTTTCCCACCCTGGATCGGGCAACATATTTTACTCTATTTCTTCTCCATTCTGACTAGTTTCTTGGGAGTCAGTCTCTGGAAGTAGAATCATGAAGTCGAAGATTGTAGGTGC
Organism: Octodon degus; assembly: GCF_000260255.1. NCBI lineage: Eukaryota > Metazoa > Chordata > Mammalia > Rodentia > Octodontidae > Octodon > Octodon degus. Next base: position 31,811,670 of record NW_004524580.1, on the reverse strand, counting down.
AGCCAGACTTGGTGGGCCATGCATAGAAAGGTGAGTCAGGAGGATCATAAGTTTGAGCCCAGCCTGGAAAGTTTAACAGCTTAGACCCTGTCTCAAAATTAAATTTTTTCCGCAAAGGGCTGGGGATGCAGCTCTCTGTGAAGAAGGCCCTGGGCTCACTTGCTAGTACCATTGTGTATGTGTGTGTACACTTTGGTATATTTTGAAATACATTGCCAAATAGCTTTCCCAAATTACCCATTTTCCTTTCCATAGCTATGTGTACTATGTTTTACCAATATTTAGTTGTAATTTAAAAAAAATCTTTATTTATTTTGAAATTATTTTATACTGTAGAGGAGTTGAAATTTTATGTACTCTTGTACTGGTTTTCCTTTCTTGTCTGTTTGCATCTTCTGCTTATCTTAGTATTTTTTTCAGGATATGCTTATTTTTCTTTTGGCTGGTTCAGCCCTTGCCAGGAATTCACTGCGGTCCCCTGCACCTGCCTAAGCCTGCCTGAACAGGCACTTTAGTCTGCTGAGCTATCTCACCGGTGGTAGGATAAATTTTTTGTGGCACGTATTTTTTACAGCTCACCATTTGCCTTTTAAATGTTTCTTCTTCTTCTTCTTCTTCTTCTTCTTCTTCTTCTTCTTCTTCTTCTTCTTCTTCTTCTTCTTCTTCTTCTTTAATGTTCATCTTCTGCAATTCTTTCCGTGGCTTATAAAGTTTTGGAAGTCTTCTTCAGATTGCGAATTCATGTTTTCATTTTTAAAATAGTGTTAAATTCTCTCATTCAGCAGTTACTTCCCACTTTCGTTGTGCCCACTCTGAGCCCACCTGTGTCCCCAGCATTAGGGACAGGATAGTGGGTAGGATATGGTGACTCTGACGCTTGGGTGTGGTGACACGTGCCACAGCTGCTGGTTGCTGTCAATGAAAACTCTAAAAGGCTGGGTCTATGGCTCTAACCTGAACCATGGGACAGACTGGCTTAATTATGGGGGTGATGAGATGCACACCTTGTACCTCTATAATTAGCTGATCCTGTCAGGCTAGTCTGGCTTGTTTCCTTTTGTACTTTTTTTTGGTCTTTTTGAGACAGGGTCTTGCTGTGCAGCTCACGCTGGCCTTGAGCTCACTTTGTAGCCCAGGCTGGTCTTGAACTAGAAACGATCCTCCTGCCTCAGCCTCCTGGGTGCTGGGATTACAGGTGTGTGCCACCACACCTGCCTCCTTTGGCTCCTATGTTGATAACCTCCACCCCCACAAAAGCAAACCTCAGTTCTTTGTGTCTTTAGCAAGAGGAAGGTATTTTTGCTTCCAGAACAGTGTGACTTTAGCGAGGCATGGGTTCACAACTGATTGGGACCCTGAGGGAACTTCGGGATCATCCAGATCTCTGCCTCCTCCTTATTTTGCCAGAGTTTAAGGAACTTTCCCAGTGGCAGCGCTGCAGTTGTGCCCACACTAGTGGCAGGGCTGAACGGGAGCAGATAATGCTTGTGTTTATGCACGTGTGCACACGCGCGCACACGGCCCCCACATGATATTGAAACAGAAAAGTTCACACCTTGCTAACAGTTTGGCAAGATGGCAGGCTATGTGTAGCAAGCCCGTTTCTTGTAGTCCTGTCATTCTAAGGCCCTGACATAACTGCATCCTGAGGCGGGTGCGTGGACAACTCCCAAAGGCTGCGTTGTTCCCTGTGGCGTTGTTCCCTTGGCCCTAGAGCGGGCTGCAGCGCGGCACAGACCGAGGGGCCGACTCCTTCCTGCACAACTGAAAGGGGGAATCTTCAAGGAGACCTTTCAAAAATGTTTATTTTTGTTAGATGTTTACCTGTTTACCTTCACTGTGGCAAGTTGGTCCGTGCATAGAACAAATCTTTTATGTCAGTATCAGATTTATTTGTTTTGTGTCTTTATCAAGTTCATTATCATAAACACAGACTAACAGCCAAAAAATTTTTTAAAAATGTATAAAACAATTACACTATATCAAGACACTTTTAGATACACTGGACATGCTGGATTACAAACACGTTTTTCTTTAGTGTCCGTTACTTTACACTTTATTTATATAGTGAGTTTTTCCCATAAGAAAAATCATGTGATACCCAAGCGTGTGTGCGTGTGTGTGTGTGTGTGTGTGTGTGTGTGTGTGTGTGAGTGAGGGTGCTCCTATTTTCCGTACTCCACTGTGTGTAAGCACCACATTCTCTTTGTCCATCCATCTGCTGATGGGCGCAGGCAGCTCCCGGGGTTCAGCTGTTGCGAGCTGTGCTGCGTGCGGCCGCGCGGGCCTCTCTGTGCCGTGAGGTCTTTCACTCTCTCAGGAAGGCACCCAGCGGGGATCTGCTGGGTTGGACGGACGCCTTGAGTCTGAACACTAGCAGCCCAGCTGTGCCCGTGTGTATCGTGAGCGGTTCACTGAGAAGCGCCAGGTGTGTATTCCCAAGAAACCAAATAGCTTTTTTATATTATATTATA
>NW_004524580.1:31780560-31808781 GCF_000260255.1 Octodon degus | reverse complement strand
GTCCCAGCAACGAGAGAAAAGTAACTAAGATAATTATATTATATTATTTATTTATTTTTGTATTTAGGACAGGGTCTACAGGATCTCACTACGTAGATGGGACTCGTAGCGATCCTGCGGAGCTGCGATCACCGCTCAGTCTCATTCATTGGCTCAGCGAGCCCTGGGGGTGGGGCCAGCACGCACGCGGGGGCTCGAACCCGGGTCCCCGCCCCTGCCTGAGCAGGTGCTTTAGTCTGCTGAGCTATCTGGCCAGGCCTCAAACAGCTTTTAAGTCTTGGGAAGCTTTGCCACGCAGGATGTGGAATCTGATCTAACCGCGCAGCAGTAGCCCCAGCCCAGGCTCCGTGCTCAGGTGAGAAAGACCAGGGAGTCCCTCGCGATTCAGGGGCTCAAGCAGAGCAGCCTGGCTCTGCAGATGCGATCGCCCACATCCGGCATGCCTGCCCTTACCTCGCTCGTTCTCTGCCCGTCCCTTCCCGCGAGGGCGCCCTAAAGGCTATCCCTGGGGGGGACTTCCTGTCAGCGGTGCGCTGCTCTGCAAGGCTTTCTGCCCTTCACACGCTCCCTTCCGGGGCCCGCAAGGAGGCCGTGAGCCCCCGAAGACCAGACCATGTCTCTTCTGTACGTCAGAGCTCCTCTAGGGAATCCCCGAAGAGGCGGGAATGACTTGAAGGAGAAGAACTTAGATCTGGGTGTCGGACTGAGGCCTGACTGGCTCCTCTGTGAGCACGAAGAAGGAGAAAGCAACCCTCGGAGAAGAAGGCGCTGCAGGTTCCAGGAGAAGCTTAATGCGGCTGAGTTCCGTATTTACCTGGGCGTGTACTAGCGGGCCGGAAGGCATATGCGTCTTGTGTTATTGTAAGTGCTTCTGTCCGTGTCTGAGTGAGAGGAGCAGGCCAAGCCAGACACTTGGGGCTCCTCTGGCTCCCAGAGCTGAGAGCCTGGCTGCTGTGTGCTGAGCTGGCTCTGGCTGTCCCTCCTCTTCCTTCGCTCCCAGTCATGGCAACAGACCAACAGGATTAGGTCCCCACAAGCGCACCTGGGATGGGAAAAGCTCGGAGAAGTGGGCAGGTGACAAGGTGACACCTGGGGAAGGGATCTGGGACCAGCTAGGCTGCTCTTCCTACATCTGAGAAAATAGGGAATGCATTTGCACAGTGACCTGTAGTTTAGAAAGACTTCCCTGTACATCCTTGGCTCACGTTGATCACGTTCAGACACTCACCCAGAACTTAGAAAAGCGATGTGGGCTGTGGCGACTCGTGCCGTGCCTGTGCCCAGTGTACCCTGCGCAGGTTCGCCCGACTCCTCTGCATAGGCCCTGTGTCTGCCCAGCTGGGCGGTGATGTGCCCTGCTCACCACCCATAGCCGTGGTGTACCTCCCAGTCTCATTCCTAGAAAGGAGAAGGTAGGTCCTTGGGATTCTCTCCATCCTCGTTCTCCGGCTTTCCAGAGAGCTCGGGTCTTCTATATGGGTTTTGGGATTTGACATGAGCCTACAGCAGCTGAAAAGGAGAGAGGCCTTCTCCACCATCACATACCATCAGAGGCCGTGTGGGGCCACCAACCTTCATGTGGGACTGGAACTCATGCCAAGAGGCTGCCAGCGTATCAGGCTAAGGCTCAGGCTGTGTTTAACCGCACAGGAGAAGCTCATAGGTTATGTGTTGAACGTGCCAGGCTTGGAGGAGAGGGACACAGTTGGGTTGTCAGCCGCTGGGGAGGAGCAGGAAATGGAGAGCGACTGGTGGGCGCAGGGCTCTTGCTGGGGTGCTGAAAGGTTCTGGAGCCCACGGGCAGTGAGGTCTGTACAGCCTGTGACTGTAACAAAGACCACTTGGTTGTGTGCTTTCAGTCAGTGCTTGCTTTATTTTCAGTGTGATTCTTTTGGGGATGATTTCTCACCCAGGTCTTAATTTTAAATATTTCAAAGTGGATAAGGGACCTAACATATATTATTGCAATTGTTGGGCCCAGTGGAAATACAGTAATTAAACAAATCCTCTTAGATCAGCTATACCAAACAGGGCTTTGTCTGCTTTTGCCATTTGGAAATAGTGTTGTATAATGTGTTTCTGAACAGTGTGTCTAATTCAACAGGAAAAAAATGCCCTTTCTTTCAAGTTTCAAATCACTGCCCTAGTGACAAACCATATAGATTGATAGCAGCCCACTTTTTGGAAGGAGCTTTGTAGTGTTTTAATTTTTACAATTTATTGTTGAGAGGAAATCACAAAGACCCCAGCCCTGGGCACGCGGGGCATCGCCGTTACATTTTTCATTCACTGATATTTTTACCTGCTGAGGTCTAAGAGCTGTCTTTGACACATGAAAACCACAGTGCACAAAGAGAGGAAAAGCCCTGCTGCGAGGAGCTGGCGGCGTGGCCGCACGTAGCACGTGGGAGCACTCTGTCAGGTGCGTGGTCCCAAGATGCCTCCTAGCACTGTGGGGCAGAATCAGACATGGAGGGGAGGCAGCCAGTGGGGGCGAGGGGCATCCTCCGGGCCAAAGCCACCCTTAGGTGACCACTCAGGACAGGAGGGGCAGCTGTGCAAATAGGCCCTAGAAGAACAGACAGCCCGAGGCTGGGGAGACAGGAAGGGACTGGGCAACCACGTGAGTCAGAGGTTGGGGTGGGGCAGGAAGGAGCATAAGTTTGTTTGGTCTGACAGTGGGTCACTGTGGGGACTTGGGGTTTCACTAGCTTTTTCTTTTTTTCGTACTAGAGACTGAACCCAGAGAGTGCTCTCTATCTCCAGCCCTTATTTGATGTGGAGACAGGATCTTTAAGTTGCCCAGGCTGGCCTTGAACTTGTAATCCTCCTATCTCAGCCTCCTGAGTTGCTCATTGGGGCGACAGGCATGCAATACTGCATGGCTTTTGTAGCTTTGGGCAGACCCATCACCCACCTCTGGGTGCTTCAGCAGGGCACCCTGGCCTCCTGGCTGAGGCAGACCGAGCAGGTCCCACGGGCCGGGAGGACACAGCACCAAACCCTTCCACTCGACTCTGCTGGTGAAATAATTTCAGCAAGAAAGCATCGACTCCTAATTCTCACTGATGAAGACAGCGTCCTGAAATAACCGTTTGACGGCCTGGCTTCAGGTCTCTATTTAGACTGTTTCTCTCCCTTTGCTGAATGTGAATTCAGGATGATGCATTTTTATTACTCATTCAACAATTGGTGGCCGGATGCGGTGCTACTCACTAAATACTCAACAGTAAGGGGACCTGGGAGCAGCCCTGGCTTTGCTGTCTGCAGCAATGGAAGTCACCAGCAGACAAGTGCTGACGAGTCTCAACTCCGTAAAGCGTGAGGCTGGAGCCGCCTGGACCTGCACATCTGGGTATCCAGAAGCTTTTCACCCAAATAACTGGAGGAGTAACTCTATGCTCCGGGCGGGTCAGAGGTGCTCTGTCTCGGCAGCAGTCCCAGCAGGTGGCCTGGCGAGGAGCAGGCCAGTTCTCAGTGAGCCGCTAGCTGTGGTGGTTAATGAGTTTCTGATTTTGTGCAGTCAGGCCTGGGGGCCTTCTCTGTGACTGAGTATTTCTGTTTTCTACTTACGTCCAAGTGATGTCACACCAAGGATGAGCAGGGTTGGAGTGTGCAGGGCAGGTACAAGATTATGCACGGGGCAAGAGAGAGTGTGAGTGTGTCCTCCCAGGCCGGCCCTGGGAGTGACCTCAGGCTCCTGTCGGACAGCCTGAGCATCTGCGTAGCTCTCTGGATGGGCCTGCAAAAGAGACTTCAGTCGCTGTCTGTCTGCTGTCTGGATAGGACCTGGGACTAAGCTTACACCCGGGGTGCCTGATTTCTTTGGAAACAACTGGGGCCAACATCGAGACTAGAACTTCCAACTTTTAGAGGCAAGATGTATACAGGAATGTCTTTCTTCTCTCCGCTTCCTTGGGAGACATCTTTGGCTTCATTCCACCCCTTTATTTGTGGAACAAATTCTCTTCCCACTTATGCATCTGTTTTGCTCTAGTCTGGGAAATGGAGCCGTAGAGAATCCACTCTAATCCCCTGCTGGTGAATCATTTCCAAAAGCCATAGCCGGGGTGCTGCGGCAGCGCCTCCCACGGGGAGCGCTGAGGGGGCAGCGACATTGTGCCCCATTCCTTACCTCAGCCAGAGCTGCGGTGCAGAAGCAGGAATAACGCAGTTGGCTTCTGCGGCAGTTCACGGGGTGCCCGGGAGTCAGCAGCAAGAGGTGCTCTGTTCTAAGGCAAACCTCTTCCTCCCACCTTACAGACCCACCCTCTCCTCACACAGCCTCGGGCTCTCTTTTTTCCTTCCTTCCTTCCTTCCCTCTCCCAGCTTCCCCAGCCTCAATATGGAATGTTCTCAGGTTACTGGGGTGGGGTTAGGACTCAGAGTGAAGGGAGGCGGAATGTGGACCGGTAACAGTCTGCATTTTGAAGATGGCCCTACAGGTGTTTGAATGGCCAGAGGACAGACAGGAGGAGGTGGGGAGACACTTGCAGCCCAGCGGTGGGGACCATCTCCTGGCCACCACTGTCTCCTGGGATTCAGTGGCTGTTTACTGAGGGTGTTGTTTACCCCTTCATCACTGCAGAATTCTTTTTTTGAAAGCGTGTTTGGTTGTTGCAGTGTCTCACTATGAAGCTTGGACTCGTGGTGATCCTACTGATTTCAGCCTCCCCGGCGCTGGGATTACAAGTATGCGCCACCACACCTGGACTCTGGCTGGCTTAGCCCACCCTCAGGGAGGGGCTGGCATGGCATGTAGTGCCCGGGATCGAACTGCGGTCCCTGCTCTTGCCTAAGCTTGCCTAGGCAGGTGCTTTACTCCGCTAAGCTATTTGGCTGGCCCTACGCAGGTGCTTTAGTCTGTTGAACTATCTCTCCAGCCCATCCCTGTGGAAGGCTTACAGTTTCCTGTTCTACCTGTCACTTGGGGGGTCTGGGAAGGAAGCCAGAGAAATAAGATCCTGGGTCCTAGAGGGACTAGGCTCGGGTGAGAGCGGTAGATAGCAACGAAGTAAGAACCTTACAAGCAATGACAAATCCCAAGCTGAATGACAGGACAGGTGACAGGGTAGCTATGCGGGTGGGGAAGCAGGGATGCTCTCAGGGTAGCTCTAGCTGCTCTGTCAGCGGAATCCCGTTTCAGCGCCTTCTCAAGCAGAAGCTGGCTTCTCACACAGGTGACGGTCTCATCGTGTCCCCTGTGTGGACAGCGGCAGCCATCCATACTGTGCTGGTCTGGGGACATGCAGTTGTCGTGTCCTGAGGCTGGGTGTCCTAGGGCTTCAGAGTTCTTCCCCTTGGGCTGGGGGCAGGGGCAGTGGGAAGGGCTCATCCCAGCCTGGCTGTGACACCTGTCACCTCCCTCATGTTCTCTCGGCAAGGACGCGGCCACCGGAAGAATCGCCTTGCCACCTCCATCAGGAGCAGCATGCATGTTGGGGGACAGGTAGCCACCTTGTCTGGGACACTCTGGGGACATCTTATTGACAAGCCATGTGGAGAAGGGAGAGGACAACCCCTGAGGGGGAAGCCCTGCTAACACTGCAGCTCCCAAGGAGTCAACCTCGCGGGTGAGTTGGAAAGCACCAGTGGCCGGCATGGCCCAGTGAGGGTGCCTCACACATGCAGCAGGGGGTGGGGGCGGCTTCTGCTAAGGGTGTCGAGGGGCGAGGGGCCGGCAGAGGCTTTCACCTAGGCAGGGAAGGCTTTGATGGCTCAGAAGCAGTCGAGGCGCCGGAGGTGCAGGAAGTGCAGGAGGCGCTGGAGGTGCGGGAGGCGCGGGAGGTGCATTGCAATGCCACTTCAGTGGTCCAAGCAAAAGACACTGTGGCTGAGCCTGATCCTATTTCCTCGTATTGTTCTGCACAGAGCTGGCTAGGACTTGGCCTTAAGCCATGTGTATTGGTCCAGCTGAGGTGCTGGTGATAGTCTCTGAAGGTGGTGTGTGTGTTTCCCTGGTAACCTACACCTGCTGCTCTCTAATGTGAGCCAGGTCGAGACAGGACGAAGAACCAATGCTCCGCGATGCCAGCTGGGATCGAGCCTGGAGATAGAGGCCGTGACTTCCTGGGGCTTGAAAGACTACATCGGAGCTGAAGCACCAGACCCCAAAACATTAGATGCTGTCTCTATGGCATAATAGTATAATGCAGATTACGCTCTCTGCATGTCCTCTCTGCATATGGCAGGGGTAAATGTAGGCCACCCACCTAGCTTAGCTCACGGTACTCACCTGCTTCCCACAATTCTCGGTCACTCACTCCCCCACTGAATAAAAACTGGGTGAGGCCCTGGGTCGCTCTCTCGGTTCCAGAAAGCCATCTTTGTGGCTGGACTTAGAGCCGCCCGACTCCGCAAAGATTGAAAATATAATTTAGGGTCTTTATTTTCGCCATGGGTTGCATTGAAAGTGGTAGATTGGAATTAACTTGATGGGATTCCAATAACGTAACTTTGGGATTATAAATATTGGCTTCTTGGGCTGAGACGAGGACCTGGAAGTGACTCCTCCACCTTGGAGTGTCCTGGACGCGGTTGGCTAGGACAAAGTCTGAAGCACTGAGTGCGGGCGCGTGAGGGGCACCAGCAGGTGTTCAGGAAGTGCAGCAGGGCCGGCTTCCTGCCTGTGCGGTGGGGGTGGGGTGGGTGTCTATCCTCCCTGCACCTGGGCCCACTGCAAGTGCTGAGTGTGGGAGAGAAGCGGGGGTGATGGTGCATGACTGGGGTCAGAATCAGGTGGGCGTGGCTGTCTCCGCAGGGCCACCAGTCCTGGGGCGCCACATCCCCACGACGATCTTGCTGTGGGGCTTGGGTGTAAACGCACCAGTGATGATTTTTGATAGGTTCTGGCCCTAGTATAAATTGCTGAATCGTTATGGTGGTCACCTAATATGGCTGAAGCCCTTAAAACAAAAGCCCATCTTCGCCAGGACCACCTCCTGCTTCTTCTCCAACTCAGCCCAGGGTGCAGTTTCCTTTCACCCTTCCCGCTGCCTCAGGGAAGACCCCAATCAGCTCCCTCAGTATATCTAAACATCCCCCTCAAACTGCACCCCTGCCAAAAGGCCATAAAAGCCTCAGCCTCCCTTTGTTCCAGTCCACAGAATTCCTCATCTTTCCCAGATTCTGTGTGTTTTCAAAGATAATAAAGCCCCCTTCCCTTCTTCCTTCTGCCTGTTTCTCTGCTGCTCCGGCCGCCTGAAAAGACATCAGTTTCATTGCGCTCGCTGTCTCACTGAGTGTGCTTTGGCCGCAGAAAGCTCCTCACACAAACAGCTGGTGTCTTTCAAGCAAGCAGCTCTTCAGCCTGACAATGGCAGAATGGAGGCTGTCACCTGCCTCTGAAGGTTGCCCCTCCTGACTGCAGGAGGCCGGCAGGGAGGGCTGTGGCTCTGGCTCCAATCCTCTTGAGCCAGTGATCTTGGGCAGTCTAGTGAAGCTCCTTGTGCCCCATTTCTCTGCTGGAAAACGAGGGGTGAATTGTAAAATGAAGAGATCTGGTGATACCTCAAGTGTCTAAAATGAGTTAACCAGGAGGCACAGACCTGGAACCCTGGCATTCCGGGAGGCTGAGGCAGAAGGGTCTCTGAGAGTCCAAGTCCTACCTGGACAGCAAGATGCTGTCTCAGAATCAAAAAATATAAAATAAAAAATATGAAATAAATAAGCATAGGGCTTGGGTTGCTGCTCAGTACAAAGGTCCTGGTTCAATTCCCAATAACGAAAGGAACAGGAAAGAGGATTTAAAGTGGTACCAGTCTGCATCTTGTACAGCAATTAACCACTAAGAAGAATATATGCAGTGTACTATTTGTTGAAGCTGTACTCTCGATTTGATTTGAAACTGTCTCATTGCTATATGTTTATCAATAAAACTTTGAAAAGAAAAAAAAAATAAAGTGGTATCTGGCACAGCGCCACCTGGCTGGTGTTACTTATCATCCTTCGAGGAGCTGGAGAAGAAGCGGCTGCCTGCTGGGGGAACCAGAGGCTTCTGCTCGTGGGCGGCGTGGGCGGTGTAAGCAGAGGAGGGCATCGGGGCTGAGGGTCCCCAGGTGCATCTGCTGTGAAGCTGGGTGAGGGGCGAGGAGGAAGTGGCTGCAGGGGTGGGGCAGCTGGGTGCCCCAAGTGGCCCTCTGCAGGGCACACCTGACGCTCACCTAGCACCCTGGGGGCCTGACTCCTGCCCACCCCACAGAGGGACCTGTTGGGTGCCACCGGGATCCCACGGAGACCCCACCTCCTGCCTTTCTCCACCGGCTTGGTCTCCTGGGAGCAGATCAGGCCGCTTGTGTTCTGTCCGTTCACTTCCTCACGTGACCTGGATTCCCCTTGGTTTTCTCTCGAAGTCCCGAGAGAGCTGGGGTCACATCTGCGTCATTGCCCCCCACACCTGCTGGCAGAGATGCAGAAGACTCTCGAAGAACCTGTGCCGTCCAGTGAGACAGCAGGCCAGTGGGTCACGCACCTGGGCTGAGGTGCGGGGGAGGCCACAGCCGTCCCGCTGGGAGGAAGCAGCAGCTTCCGAGCCGCGTGTCAGTCTAGTGGCGCTGACATGATTCCTAACATCACTTCGAAGATAAGGAGTTGTGTTTGCCCAAATATGACATTTTTTCCATGTGGGACTGGGGATTGAACCCCAGGGGCGTCCCCAGCTAGAGGAGCATCCTGCCACTGGCTACATTCCCCGCCCATTCTACTTTATTTTGAGACAGGGCCTTTTTGTTTTGCCTGGCCTGGTCTTGAACTTGAGATCTTCAAGATCTTCAGAGCTCTTGAGAAGCAAGGATTACTGGGGGTGGGGTGGGTGGGGTGGGGCTGGGCAGCCAAATGCAAGGTGTAATTTTAAATGTGCTACAGTGGTGCAGGAGGCTGAGGCAGGAGGATTGCCATGCTTTGGAGGCCAGCCCGGCCTACACGGTAAGTTGAAGACTAACCTATATTTTTTGTTGTCATGGCCAGCTCAGCCCACCCTATGGGCTGGGCTGGTGCGGCGTGTGGTGCCAGGGATTGAACTGCAGTCCCTGTGATTGCCTGAGCTCGCCTAAGCAGGCGCTTTAGACAGCTGAGCCACCTCGCAGACCAAGACTAATCGGTATAGCAAGGCCCTGTCTCAAATTAACAAAGAAGAGAATACAGAGACTACAGTTCGTGTTTTCTTTCCACACGAGGGCATCAATCCCAGGGCGTCATATTTCCTCTTTGTTAGCGGCACACATGAGTGGTCCATGATGCATATACTCATCGTGGGGACTTGGCACACTGTACGGTGTCCTGGCCCTCTGTGCTTCCCTCCCACGTCCCACCCCCAGCATCCTTGAGTCCTTTATCTTTGCCTCAGGTCATTATGTTTCTGCTGATCATTGCTAGTGGCGTTATGCTCTATGACTCGCTGGCAGCTTGCTTGCTTGCTTGCTTGCTTCCTTTCTTTTTCGAGACAGGGTCTCACTCCGTGATTCAGGCTGGCCTCGAACTTGCAGTGATCCTCCTGCCTCAGTCTCCCCAGTGCTGGGATTACAGGCGTGTCCCACTATGCCTGGCATGGTCCTGGGAGTGTCTCGTGGCCCTTTTGCCTTTAGCCCCTGTGCCAGCTCTGTGGAAACAGGAATGGCCCAGGCCGGTGCGGGCATCCTCGTGGCCACCAGGGAAATGGTGCCCACACTCAGCTGGCACATGCGCCGCACGGCTAAAGACTGGGTGTGTGAAAAGCTCCCAGGGGTCACCTGCTCAAGGCCTTCCACCTGCCGAGGCTCCTACAAGAGGGGTGGGGCTGGATGACTTCCAGGAGACTTGCTTCTGCTCTACAGTCCAGTTTTTGAGGTCTGAATCTTCAGGGTCCACAGTTTTAAAGCCTAAAAAGAATTTCACAGGGAGGGCATACAGTTAAGTCTGCCTCCCTTCCTAGAGAAGCGCTTTCAGTCCTGTGTCACCAACTCAGACCTCTCTGCTCTGATGCTTTGCTCTGCCTTTGTGTCTCCCCTACGTGGAAAGCTCCTGTTATTGGTTTCATAGTCATTTTGCAATATAAAAATCAGTTTTACGAGTCAATACAACCTTCCACTGTAATCAGTGTAATTTGTTATAAAACAATATGAATTTCAAGTTGTATTTTCTCAGACACTATTCCAATAGAAGATGTGGTACCTCTGTACACAAAGTCAGCATGGGCAACTTAAGAGACTTAGCGACATCCTCTCTCAAAAAAAATGTTTGTAAAAGTTGGGGTGGTAGCACAGCACGAAGGCCGTGGGTTCCATTTCCAAACCACATCCCAAACCCCATCCAAACAAACAAACAAACAAACAAAACATTCACACTGTGGGCATTATCACTGTTGGATTGTGATTTTCCAAAATGAGAACAAATCTTGGAATCATTTCAGATAAAACAACATAGAATCTTCATTAAGTTACATGGTAGGCATTTGCGTTCTAGCATATTTAATGTGTTTTTAAACCATGCAAAAATGTGGCTGTTTGTGTTCAGAACTCGTTCCTACTTTCCTTGAGTCCTTGACTTTATTTTATGGGTCCTTTTTACGTCTTTGTGGCACCAAACCTTAACCTAATAGGCAACTAATGAATGTTTCTTAAACACATCTATTCTCAGGGGCTCTCGAAGAATCCTAATGCATCCGAGACTCAATTCCTTTAGGCTGGGACTTGACTTATCTAGACCCTCATGTGTGTGAGTGTCTGTGGGAAACACTGCCCTGGAAGAGACAAACTGGTGAAGCTGTGTGGAGTGAAATGCCTTTGGAACATGAAGCGATTAGTCGCAGTTTAGGGTGGGGCTATCAGGTCACTTAATCATGTCTGCAAGTTGGTCCTCACAGAACACTTCTTTTGCCCCTTTCTGATTCACAGTGTGGTTCTTTCAGGTAATTTCCAGAATGAAAGGTCTGGGCCAAGTATCAGAGTAGAGGAATTTAGGATCACCAGGACCAAAGGTTTACAGTGCGCCAGGACCAAAGAGGAGGCTGTGGGCAGGAGGTGCTGTGCACGCTTGGCTGGGCAGCCTGGGGCGCTGGCTGAGGCCCGTGAAAAGGCGCCCTGGGTCCAGGAGCCGCAGCAGCCTCACCAATCCTGACGTCTCTCTCTTCTACCCAACCCTGTATAACAATCTGTCTTTTTGATTGGGAGTATGAGAATACTGCTTCAGACTGTGCAAAGCTGTTTTTCACTTCAAGTCCTGGAAAAAGGCACTGGAGCCCTCTGTTGGTAAATGTGAGAAGCTGCTTGGGTGGGTGGCACATTTTGAGGAAACTAAGCAGATGGGCACATCCGTGTGTCCGCGGTGCCATGGGCAGCGCTCCTTTTCCCCAGTTCTTCTGCCGCCCGGCCCACTAATGTTAGTGATGATGGAAACCTTGCCCTCTAGTTTGGAGTTTCTCCCCTGTAGGTACTCTGCTCCAAGTGGATTTTGAAATGAAGATCCAAGCATCTTGTTCTCTCTACCACTCACAGAAATGTTCATCACCTCCCTCATTTTATGTTTTATCTTTTTAAAACAATAAAAGGGTCTTGCTGTGTAGCCCACGCTGGTCTCAAACTTGCAGCAATCCTGCCTCAGCCTCCTGCATGCTGGGATTACAGGTGTGCGCCACCACACCCAGCCGTCCCTCAATGTATGTATGTATGTATGTATGTATGTATTGGGTTGTTACAGGGTCTCACTATGCAGGTAGGATTCATAGTGATCCTCCTGTTTTCAGCCTCCCCAATGCTGGGATTACAGGGGTGCGCCACTACGCCTGAACTCTGGCTGGCTCAGCCCGCCCTGGGGGTGAGGCTGGCAGTCCCTGTGCTTGCCTAAGCTTACCTAAGCAGGCGCTTTAGTCTGCTGAGCTATCTCCCTGGCCCCCTCCTTCAATTTAAAGCCATACACACTTGTATGAGGCAGGATTAGAGAGCTGTTTGATAATTACTGCGCTTTGGGTTGGAAGGCAATTTCTTTTCAGGACAACACTTCTTGCTTACTATTTTGTAAAAGCAAGAGCCTGCTTTTTAGGGTGTACAAAGCAGGTTTCCATTGCATTGCATACCTGTGCTTGTTGCTGTTGCTGCTTTTAGTTCCTGCTTTATAATTTATTTGACAAATATTTAAGTGACATGTTCCTCTGGACGACACCATTTTTAGGACCTCTGAGTACTAACACATTTAATGCACAGCCCAGATGGGGAAGGATGTGGCCGTCATCCCTGTCCACACCAGCGGGCTGAGCCAGGGCGTGGGCACCTGTGTCTGGGGGCAGTGAAGTAGCAGGCTCAGAAATCAGACTCCGGCAGCCCGCGTCCTGAGACAGTGGCCTTTTGTCCTTTGTGGTCTGTCCCCATGTCACACTTTAGTCCATCCTTTACTGGGCCCTTGCTGTCTTCTGTACTTTCTGTAAGCTGGGCCTGCTCATCTACACAGGTCTGCCCATGTCCGTCTGTCTCACCCAGTGGTTGCTGTTTGTAGTTTTGCTCTTGTCTGACGTAAAATCAGAGCAGCGCAAGTTCTGCTGTTTCCTAGGCAAGCGGTTTCTTTAAAACCTAAAAACAGATGTAGACCTTGCGTTATGTGAGGTGTTTCTTACAGAAAATATGATAAAAGGCAAAGAGGAAAGTAGTCTTCCCGCCTTTCCACTGGTGCCCATTTTCTAGGTGAGCAGACCTTTCCCGTGGATGTCTGTGCGTATTAGACGCAGCGTGCTGCTCCCCAGTGAGGATGCCGTCTCAGGAACTGTGCAGGCAGGCAGCACTCTAAGATGGCTGGGGTGTCACCCGTGACATAATCCTGGTGGCCACCATTGAACATGCTGTCTGTCATTGCTCAGAATGTCACTGGCAGCACACACCTGTGCCTGCTTGTGTAAACGAAGCTTATTGTTTAGGAGCCCTCTTTTCTCCTTCATATGTGGTGACTGCTGCACCCCCAAACAGTGATCCCTGGACCATTTGCTGTGGGCGAACCTCCATGAGCGGGGACAGACATGGTCCCTGCAAAGAAATAGGGCTTTATGCGGGTGAGGAGCGGCCAGCCCCAGTGGGATCACATTGCTCACGTGTAGAGCTGCAGCAGACGCTGCCCCCTTCAGAATGTAGAGTCATGAGGGCTCTGGTGTGGGGACCTGGCCTTTGTGGGTGGCACGCACAAGAGGCCCAAGGCGCAGGGCTGCAGGAGGCAGCGCCAGGCAGGAGGAGCTGCGTGGTTAGGTGCACTGGGGCTGGAGCTGTGTTTGTAACCCTGCTTACCATTAGAAGAAACCAAGTGAAATCTTTAACTCCTTTAGGCTCCCTCCTCAGCCTTTTTAGAAGGTGATTATGGAAGCAGATGAATTACTGAATTGAATTTATGCCCAGTGTTTCATCTGTACAGGTATGGCTGAGTGACAATGTGGAGAAGCCATGAAATTGAAGGAAAATCTGTCACATGCGTTTCCTGAGAGGATGGGCCATGCAGGGACGCAGGAGATGGATCAGGGACGTCGGCAAGCAAGAGACAGGAACGAAGCGTGTGTTAGCTACTCTTCTCTCGTTGCTGGGACAAATACCCCACACTCAAAATGAGGGAAGGAAAGGTTTATTTAGCTCAGTTACAGGAGGCTCCAAGACCGCTGCGTGTCCAGGATGACCCTCTCCATACCTCTCAGAAAGCACAGGCTGGCCAGTTTAACATTCGCGCCTCTCTGTCTGGCCCAGCCCCTCGGGTCCTGCCCTGGTCCTCTGGCCCCCACTCCTCTGCCCCTGGTCCTCTGGCCCTGCCCGGTCCTCTGGCCCCGCCCCTGCCCCCCCCCACTGGCCCCCTCTGTCCCTGGGCCTCTGGCCCTTGCCCCTCTGGCCCCGCCCCTCTGCCCCTGGTCCTCTGGCCCCGCCCCTGGTCCTCTGGCCCCGCCCTTGCCCCCTCTGGCCCTGCCCCTCTGTCCCTGGTCCTCTGGCCCCGCCCCGGTCCTCTGGCCCCGCCCCTCAAGCCTCTCTTTGCTCCTCCAGCCGCCTCTGCCCCATAATTTACATGAGGCTTTGAGGGGACAACTAGACACAAACCATAGCAAAGGGAAACTGAGCAGGGCCTTTATGGGGGTCCCCTGGGAACACAAGGCAGGACAGGCTAAGCATTTGGGATTGACTTCTGTGAGTGCGTCCACTGGGCTGTGGGACAGAGTGGCTGCCCCTTGCTGCCTGGCACCGGCTCTGGGCTGGATTGGGGCAGAGGAGATGCTGGCCTGGTGTGTGGGAGCCCGGTAAGAGGAGCGCCAGGCCCTGTTGGGGGCCGCCAGGGAAGAGCTCGCTCTGGGGAAGCCAGGCTCTCTAGGTCTGCGAGGCCCCAAGATACGTCAGAACTTGCAAGGAAACCAGAGACACCAGACATAAGGGGTACAGGGGCACCCGGACACTGCCAGCGCAGCGGAGGCAGACAAGACGTGACAGATGGCTTTCCCAGGCAGGAGTGTGATGCACAGAATCAAGAAAGGATCTTATGAGCGGCTTTTTTTGTTCCCAAGCGAAACAGTTTAACTTAGGATAGTGTGGCCGGCAAGACTGTCAAGTTCTCAGCAGGCGGCAGCATCCTCTTCTTCAGCGGTGTGGTTCAATGGTTCTCTCTCAGGTTTCCTCAGCTATCGCCGAGGGTCATTCTTCAGAAGTGTGCGGTTTATTAAGTTACTTGTGTGCAGCCCACCGGGGCCCTTCCCCTCAGGTGAGAACGTGTATATTCCCGGGTCCTTCTGTCAGGTTGCGCCGAGGTCTGAGGGTCCTTTGAGGGACAGTTGGCTAATTTTTTTCCCCAATTTATGAGTTTTCTTTTTACTCTGTTGGTGATGTCTTTTGATGTTCAAAACTTCAATAAGATGAGCTCTCAGTTGTTGATTCTTTGCAGTATGTTTTTTCATAGTCTTGATGGTGTCTGTCACAAAGCAGACATCTTGGCCTGGCCAAATAGCTCAGGGGATTAAAGTGCCTGCAAGCAGGGGCAGGGGCCTGCTGTGCCAGCCCTGCCCCTGTGGACCCTTCCCTAAAATATGAAAAAAAAAAAAAAAAAAAAGGAAGAAAGAAAAGAAAAAGAAAAAGAAAAAACAAAGCAGACATCTTAGACCTGATCATCTAATCTATCAATGTCTTTTTTTTATGGATCATGCTTTGAATGTTATCTTGCAGCTAAAAGCCTAGCACCAGCCCCCAAGTTCACAGAGCGTTTCTTCCAGAAGTTTTATAGCACGCTGTTTCATTTGCAGGCCTATGACCCACCCTGAGGGAACTGTTGTGCAAGGTTTAAGGTCTGTGTCTGGATTCTCTCCTCAGAGATGTTTAATGTGTCAGCACAGTGCTTTGGTATCATATTGGCTACTACAGGGGACAGAATTATGTCCCCAAATAGGGTGTTCAGGCTCCAACCTCCACGGCTAAATGTGACATCATTGGGAGGCACTCTAGGGTCTTTTCAGGTTCAATCAAGTTAAGATGAGGTCACATGGGATTAGGGTGGGTCCTAATCCAGCGAGCAGTGTCCTTGCAAGAAGAGGGAGTTTAGGAGGTAGACACACAGAGGAGCAACAGGGTCCAGCGTGACGCACCCACAAGCCAAGGACACCAGGGCTTGTCCAGAGACCTCCAAAGAATTACCAGAGCCTCCAGAGGGAGAGCGACCCTCTGAAATCCTTGTGTCTAGCTGTCAGGGCTCTAAGAGAACACTCTTGATCTATCTATCTATCTATCTATCTATCTATCTATCTGTGACAGGGTCTCTGCATAGTTCAGGCTGACCTTGAACTCACTGGGTAGCCTAGGCTGGCTTCAAACTCATGCTTATCCTCCTGCCTCAGCCTCCTGAGTGCTGGGACTACAGGCACGCGCCACCACGGTGCCTCGCTCTTCCATTATTTTCAGCCATCTCATTTATGGTAGTTCATTACGGCAGCCCTACCTCGTTAGACCCAGTGGTTTGAAATGGGAGGGATGAACCAGTGAGGCTGCTTGCAGGGAATGGAAAGGGAGGCTGTGGGTGACAGCTGCGTAGTGCCCTGTGTTTCACTGGGCCTTTAAGCTCAAAAGTTCTCTATATTTTTAATTTGTGTATAAGATATAACCACACACACACACACACACACACACACCACACACAGTATACACACACTCCTTACCTTGTTCTTTTAACATTTTCTTTCCTTACAGCTAGCAATTCAAGATCACTGCGACAGGGGGCAGCACTGTGTAAGAAACAGAAGCAGCTTGACCCTGCAAATCGCCCAAACAAGTCGCAGCAGTGCGCCGCTGGGCTAAGTACTCCCATCAGCCCGCGAGTTCTCACAGCCATGTGCGCCAGCGTTACCAAACAGCAGTAACGTTCCTTCTCCTGCCTCCACCTCCCGAGTGCTGAGCAGGGCACTCACCACGAGTTCAAGGCCGGCCAGGACTACCTAGTGAGTTCAAGGCAGCCTGAAGGACAGAGTGAGATCCTGAGAGACTACGCCGCGGACGTTGTCCCTTCTTCTCCAAGTGTGCCGAAGGGCTGCTTTTCCTTCTAGAGCTAGGACGCGGCTTTCCAGGTTGCTGCTGTGATGAACGCTGATGCTGCTCTTTATTGGGAGCTTTGGAGACTTTCGGCAAGCCAAGGGCGGGGAGCGTCCCTGCAGCCCAGGCACGCTGGCGCAGGCGTGGGGAGGAGCCGTGCTCGTCCTTGGACTTCATGCCCTTTGTGCTAGGCATTTCCCGAAATCAGACACCTTTGGCTTCATCGCTCTGTCTACAACTAGAGGAGTCGACTGGTTTGTGCTTCAGTGAGGGCGCACCATTTTGTCTCAGGCCCCAAGAAGAGCTGATGCAATGTTGACTCATTCTCCTGTCTTTTTATTGCTTTATTTTTGGAGGTTTTTTGAAATGTGAATTTTTCCAATGTGAATTTGGCTTTACCTTCCACAGTGAAAGCTTTTACTCAACATGATAACACACAGACTGGGGAGATAGCTCAGTAGAATAAATGTGTGCTTGGCAAGCACAAGGGCGTGAGTTCAATCCCTGGTTCCACAAAAAACAAACAAACAAAAAAATGTATGACACACAGATTTACTGTGCTTAATATGATGACCAGGGGGCTTGTGGGTTAGTTCAGTTGTTTAAGCACCTGCTTGGAGGAACCAAGTTAGGCGCAGGGGACTGCAGTTCAGTCCCCAGGTCCACGTGCTATACCACATGCACCCTTAAGGCAGCCTGAGCTAGAAAAAAAAAAAAATCCTTTTCACCTTTTAAGGGCTGGCCTGATAGCTCAGTGAACTAAAGCGCCTGCTTAGGCAAAGCGCAGCGCTGGGGTTCAGTCCCCAATGTGCTGTGTCGGCCCTGCCCATGGGGCGTGCTGAGACAGTGATTGAGACTGGTTGTAAGCGCCTGTAATCCCAGCACTTGGGAGGCTGAAAACAGGAGAATACTACGAGTCTGATCTACGCATTGAGATCCTGTAGACCCTGTGCTAAATACAGAAAAATATGACGAGCCGACCTCCTGCTCCCGCCGCTTCTGTCTTCTTCTTTTGAAAGGATCTGTTGTCTCTCAGTGTGATCCACTGTACCTAGGGAAAAGCAGTGGCAGGAATGAGGAAACGATAGACAAGGGGACAAGAGCTGGCTCAGGTGGTGGCCCTTCTGCCTGGCTGGCGAGACAACCCCCAGGACAACAGTATGGATGTTTACTTATACCTTTGCAAAGATAGTAACATGTGACATGAGGTTGCCTAGTGACTAACAGCTGACATTAACCAGTGAGGTGCTGACCTCAGGACTGAGCGAGCTTGACTGCTTTAGGCAATGAGGCCTAGTCCCACTTTCACACATTTGACCATTTTCTAGCTTCTGTGGCTCCCGGCATTCTTCTGTTTCTTTGAGGCAGGGATGGTGTAGTCCAGGCGATCCTCCTGTGCCGGCCTCGCAGACCCTGGCATTGCAGGTGTGGCCCACCACACCTGGCCCTAAGGTCACGTAGACAACTCAGAACGCACCTTGTGGCAGAGAGAGATTTCTACTCACCAGTTTTTGCACCCTCCACAGCACGTTCCAGCAGTGGTACTTAATAAATGCAACCAGTCAACTGGGATGTGGAGTCCCCTGTGCTTCACGTGGTGGCGTGGTGTAGAGGACAGCGCTGGGCCGGCTTCAGGCTGACCAAGACCTAAGTCTGGGCTCTGGCGCTCCTCTCCCGAGCCTGGCCAGAGCAGATGCTGACAGCTGCTTTTTGTCCCTGTCTCTGGGTTGGAGGTGACCCAGCTTCCAATAGCAATCAGGAGAGTTTGGCTGGAGCCATGGTGGCCGCCATTCGCCTTGGGAGCACACTCATGGGCCCGTGCTGCTGCTGCCTTTTGGTGACTGTGAGTCTCCTGAGCAGGAGGTCCATGTCACGCGTCCCTCATTCATTCCCTGGCGCCTTGCCAGGCGGGCGCCCTGTGCGGGGCATCCACAGCTGCTCTCCCGGGATAGTGGCTGCATCTCCCTCAGCAGCTTGGTGATGCAGTGTGGCCTGCGGTCCCCCGTCCCTGGGGTGGGAGCAGCCACCAGGAGCGGGCCCCAGAGACCTGCGTGCTTCAGCCAGCTGTGTCCACCTAGGATTCTGTTCTCAGCATCTTTTTACAACCCTGTCCGAGAGCCAGTGGTGCTGCGCTGGAGGAGCCCCGAGGAAGTGGGTCCTCGCCCAGGGGCCCAGGGGTCCTTTGTGGGGACCTCTGCCCCTATGACCACGCAGGTGGCTTGCTAAGGGGGCATCCAGAGCAGGGGCCTGGTGGCCTGGCTAGGACTCTTGCCACGAACACTTGGGTGTTGGAGGGAAAATAAGTTTGGGAGACCCATTACGAAAAGGTGGCCAGGCAGACCACGGAGCTGAGCCTCCAACCACAGGGTCATGAGATAGTCGCTTCCATGCAGTGCTCCCAGGTGGGGAGCACTGGGCTGGGCTATGGGGCTGGGTCCTCGGTGTGTAGCTCAAGGGTCCCACCCAGCTCCTGTCTCCAGGTCACCTTTGTGGTTGGGCTGTGTGAGAATGGAGGAGCTGTGTGGGCGCAGATGAGGGGCCAGCCAAGGGGTCGCCTCCCTCCAGCCCCGAGTGCCAGGTGAGAGGCGGGGGCCAGGACTTGGGTGGCAGAGGGTGGTCAGGCTGGGGTGCTTGAGAATGTGCCACTACGGAGGCACCTGCAGATAAAGTTTCTCCCTCAGGGTCTGGAGCTGGGAGTCCAAGGCCAGGATGCCCCAGACTCTGTGCTCGCTGGACTTCTGGGGGGGGGCTTACCTCCCTTAGGAGGCGCCAGGCCTCCCGGTGGGACCACCCTGTCGGCTCTATTGGTCATCATTACCTCCTTAAAGATACTGTCTGCAAACAGTTAGGTTCTGAGCTACTGGGATGAGGACCTCAACGTAGGAGTCTTGAGGGAACAAGCTCAGCCCAATATTATGCTTTTGCTTATTTTTCTTTCAAAGAATAGTAAAGGAAACACTTTCTCTTTTTATATTTATTTTTGAGACAGGATCTCACTGTGTAGTCCGTGCTGGCCTAGAATTCACTATGCAGCCCAGGTTGGCCTCGAAGTTGCAGCTACCCTCCTGCTTCAGCCTCCTGAGGACTAGGATTAGAGGTGTGGACCACCATGCCCAGTATATTGTTTAAAAACAAATATCTCATTGTGCGAATGCACAAAGGAATGACACTGTTGGGCTTTGCCCAGGACAGTGTGGATCTGGGCAGAGCCCATTTTTTACTGGGCCTGTGAACTTACGGCGCTCTGGCTCTGCTGCACCTTGCTGGGTGATAGGTTCTGGCCCTAGTACGAATTGTTGAGCTATTATGGTGGTCATCTAATATGGCTGAAGCCCTCAGAGCAGCAGCTTATCTTCCCAGAGACCACCTCCCCCTTCTCTAACCCAGCCCAGGGTGCAATTTTTTCTCACCCTTCCCACGCACACAGGAGAGACCCCAGTCAGCTCCTTACGTGTAGTTGAGGCTGCCCCTCTAGCTCCACCCTTGGCAAGAGTCCACAAAAGCCTCAGCGTTCTTTGTCTCAGGCCTGAGGATCTGTCCCATCTGCCCTCTATCCCCTTCATGTCTTGGAGTTAATAAAGGCTTCTTTGTATCTTTCCTATCTCTTTTCTACACTGTCGAAAACCTATCACTGGGGATGGTACTGGCTGCTTCCCGTAGGGCTTGGTTGCCAAGGTGACTGCTGGTTTTGCTGTGCCCATTTTCTTAGTCCATTTCTGAGTGGCACAAGCTCAGCTGTCAGTTCCAAGATCACGTCTCAGCTGCATGGCCCCAACCTGCCGGTGCCACGGACCTTGGGGGGAAGGCCACCACCGTGGCCCAGCTCAGTAACTGATTCCTCGAGGAAACCCCTGAGCTGTCGCAGCGATGATGGGTGACATCAAAAGCCGGGCTGACCGACACCCCGGCTCTTTTGTGGAGAATACCTTAAGTATCATATTCTTGGTCAATGAAGGAGTTATTTCCTAGAAGTAGGTAATCAGGCCGAGCTGGCATCCGAGGTGCACTCGGGAGCCAGCGGCTCAGGGCCCCGCACTGAGCAGCAGTTCTCCCGTGGTCGGGCTCCCAAGAAGCACACCTTAGGCATCGCTCACGTGCGCATGCAGTTGTTGGAAATGTTTTGTTTTTGTAATAGTTTTGTGCTTGTGATTAATGTACTTATTAATGAGTATATCCATAGTGTATTGAACCTACTAACCTTTTCCCACCTGGCAAATTTGGTTAAGAAATGTTGGGCCGGGGAGATGGCTCAGTGGAATAAGCGCTTCCCTGGCAAGTGCAAGGGCCTGAGTTCAGTCCCTGGTTCCGCAAAAAAAAAAAAAAAAAAAAGAAATGCTGACCATCCTCTGCCTGTCTATTATGGTTTGGATCAAGAATGCCCCCAAGCTGGGTTGGTGGTACTCCCTGTAATACCAACACTTGGAAGGCTGAGGCAGGAGGATTGCAGCAAGTGCTAGGCCAGCCTGGGCTACGTAGTGTGTGCGAGGCAGCCTGCACTATACAGCCAGACCTTGTCTCAAAAAACCAAAACCAGCCGGTGTGGTGGCCCACGCCTGTAATCCCAGCACTCGGGAGCCTGAGGCTGGAGGATCGTTGGAAGCTCGAGACCAGCCTGAGCTACAAAGTGGGCTCAAGGCCAGCCTGAGCTGCATAGTGAGACGCTGTCTCTAGAAACCAAAACCAGAACTAGAACCAGAACAAGAACAGAACCAAAACCCAAACCAAGAAAGAATGACCCGGAAAACTCTCATGCACTCATAGGTCAGGATTTTGGAAAGTTACTGGGTCATGGGGCTCATAGCCGGCTTGCAGTTAGGAGGCGGGGCCTGGCTAGGGGGCGGGGCCTAGAGGGTTTGTCCTCCTCCGCTCCTCCTTTGTGCTCCGCTTGCGGGTCACCACGATGTGAGCGGCCTGCTTCCGCCTGACCTTTCCACCCTGCACTTTCCACCTTGGGGCCGGCCCCATGGCCTGAAAATGTGGGCCCAAATCAACCCGGCCTCCTTCACCGTGAGGGTGTTGGGTATTCCATCCTAGCAACGAGAACCTAAGCGACCAAGGCAATGTATATCCTCTAAGTGGCTTTCAACCAGGGACGCTGGGATGCCCTCCGCAGTGTCCGGGGACGTTTTGCGCCGTGATGGGGGGTTGCGCTTGGCATCTGGTGAGTGGAAGCTGGGGTGCTGTAAGCCCCTGTACTGTACAGAACAGCCCCTGCCATAAGGAAAATTCAGCCCAAATATCGGTGGTGCTGGGGGCGCGGAGTGCTGAGGTTCCCGCCGCAGCTACTGCTGGTGACGTGGGGTGTAGCTACACAGTGGGGCACTCACGTAGCACGCCCCAGAGCTGGCTTGGAGCCTGCAAACGAGACACACAGGCTGTCTTCCTTTGGGCTCTGTTGAAGTATTCTACTAGTTCAAGTAGTTCTTTTTGTGTTTGATTTTCTGACACGGGGTCTCGCCACATGGCTTATGCTGGTCTTGAACTCAGCTGTGTAGCCCGGGTTGGCCTCAAACTCATGGTGACCCTCCTGCCTCAGCCTCCCAGCGCTGGATCACAGGCCTGCACCACCACATCTAGCCGGCTGTTCTTTTTAATAGCTTCCAGGACAGATTTCTGTATAAAATGAAGGCTGTTGGGGGCATTATTTTGGTAAGCACGGTGGCTGTAGCCGACATTGGTCATGCCTAGTAATCCCACTTGGGTTTTATTTTCAGGTTGGAGGCTGGGAACCTTTCTCTGGCCAAAATGAAATTTCAAGAGGACTTAAATGAAGCCATTTCTCAGGAGAAAAACAGGCTTGTTGGGGAAATTGTGGAGTTTTAGCAGTTTATTTTTTTTAAAGATAGTGAAAGGGAAGTTTTTGTGAGATGTTTCAAGGAATGTGTTTTGTTCCCTCCTCTTTCCCAAGGAGAGAAAATCTACGGGTGTCAGGGTTACCCACAGAGTCCTGTCCCCACACTGAGGTCTCCCCACCCTAGTGTGGACAGCTCAGCATTGTTTGGCCCCTCGGGGTTAGGGAGGACAGACTGAGTGACGGGACAGCGCGGGCTCCTCTGTCTCCTCTGCGGGGATGGCGAAGGAGCTCTCAGTGGGGGCTGGAGCAGCTGAGTTCTGGTTAGGGGATCCTCCCCCCTTTCCTCCCCACCCCTGGGCTCCAGCTGGCTTCGCTGCCTCAGGTTCCCACTCTCCAGAGAAGCTGCGAAGCCACCCGGGTGCGCCTATTCGGATGTGACCACCTTCGCTGCATAGAGTGCGGGCCTACCTTTTGTCCCCTGTGGGACAAGCTGCAAGGTGGTCCGTGGGAGCCTCCTGGGCCCCCATGTGGCCTTGCTGCACATGCTGAAGCTTGTGTTTTCACTCGAATCTTCTCTACTGAGCCTCCTAAATACGGTGAGAATCCATCATCATTTTTTCTTGGTGCTGTAACAGACAAACTGATTAATAAGTGGATGCAGGCCTTTGCATGCAGGAAGGACTATGCCCTGCCTTCTGGAGGGGACGGGGACCCCAAGGACAGCTCCCGCTGCTGAGTGACTTTCCATTATAACTCACATAGCATCATCCGTTTTAGCTCCACCATTAACAGCTGGCACGGCAGGTTGGGGATTGAACCCCTGGCCCCTGCGTCTGCCTAAGCAGGCGCTTTAATCTGATGAGCTATCTGGGCAGCTGCATTTTGTTTGGCGGTACCGGGGATTGAACTGAGGACCCTGCACTTGCCAGGTAAGCACATATTCTACTGAGCTATCTCCCCAGCCCATGCAATTTTTGATAATTAAGACTTAGATTATATTTTAGATAGCCAGCTGCGGTGAGGCATGTTTATAATCCCAGCACTCAGGAGGCTGAGGCAGGAGGATCACCATGAGTTCAAGACCAGGCTGGGCCAAATAGTGAGTTCAAGGCCAGCCTGGACTACATAGCAAGAACCTTCTCAGAAAAAAATCAAGAAAAAAAGGGGCTGGTGAGATGGCTCAGTGGTCTAAAGCACCTACTTAGAACAAGCTTAGCAAAGCACAGGGATCGGGGTTCAATCCCCCAGCACCACATGCCAGTCAGCCCCGCCCCCTGGTGGGCTGAGCTGGCCACACACACACACACACACACACAAATAAATTAATAAATAAAAAAATTAAAAAAAGATACAGATTATAATCACATGATTTTTATGCATGAAACTGTAGTAGACACATTAAAGTGATAGCTTTGTAAGAGGGTGAGAAAGCCTACCTTTTGTTTCCTCTGCTGGCCTTTGCGGCCCCTGGGCCCACACGCGGTCTGTGTTCAGCACAGCAGCCTGCATCTCTCCTCTCAGCCTCAGCCCTTCTCCTCCACACAGTGGAGGGCGCTGGCTGGATCCTGACTGGGAGGCAAGGCCCTCTGTGACCCAGCTCCCATGAGCTCTGCGGTGTGAACTCATCCTTCTCCTGTGACAAGTGCTTCGGATTCGCCTGGTGAGAAACCGTTTCCTCGTTTCCTTGGAGAGAAGAGCAGAGACCTGGCTTCCTGCCCTGGTCCCAGGAGCTGTTACGTTGAGTGAAGCCGGCAGGTGAACATCCGGACCTCCTCCTCCCTCTGGCTCTTTCACAAAGGGAAGGCAGCCAGCTCTGTGGGTGGGGAAGGAAGAAATTGAATAACAGAGCCATGTGTGGGGTGAGTCAGTCCCGTTCTACATCTACCTTGGAATTGCTCGGCTCCAGCCTGGAGTGTGGTGGCGCAGGGCTGTAATCCACTGAAGCTGGATCCTGTGTGGGAGGGCAGGATGAGGCCTCATTGCCTAAAGCAGTCCAGCGTCCTCAGTCTTGAGAAAACCATCCTGCCTGACATTGTGGGCTGTTAGTCACTAGGCAGCCTTGTGTCTTGCAACTTTGGAAAGGCCCCTACCATTGTTTGGAGGTCCTTTTGCGAACCAGGCAGACAGGCCACCAACTGACCCAGCTCTTGTCCCCTTGGCTATCTTTTCCTAATTCCTGCTGCTGTTTCTCCCCAGGATACAGTGGACCACACTGAGAGACCACGGATCCCTACAGTCTCAGGACCCAGTAGGTGGAAACAGGAGGATCGCTGCCAGGTCAGGGCCAGGCTGGCCAACATAGGTCAGGGCCAGCCTGGACTGCATGGTGAGACCCTGTCTCAGAAAGAACGATCTCAGCTCTGCCACAACCCCCTTGTGTAGCAGCTGGTCCAAAAGTTAGGTAAATGATACATAAAAGTCCATTTCTGTCTCTGTCTGTCTGTCTGTCTGTCTGTCTGTCTCTCTCTCTCTCTCTCTCTCTCTCTCTCTCTCTCAGACAGGGTCTTGTTGAATTGCCCAGCCTGAGCTGACCTTGGATCCTCCTGCCTCAGCCTCCTGGGTGGCTCGGAATACAGGTGTGCACTACCAGGCCCAGCAAGGTCTCTTTCTATTTTTATTTATTTTTTGAATTTAGGGCAGGGTCTACAGGGTCTACAGGGTCTATAGGGTCTCACTATGTAGATCGGACTCGTAGTGATTCTCCTGTGCTCAGCCTCCCAAGAGCTGGGATCACAGGCGTGTGCCACCATGCCTAATCTCAATCACTGCCTCAGCGTGCCCCGGGGGTGGAGCTGCCATGGAACGCAGGGGATCACACCTCAGCTGCTGCGCCTGCCTAAGCAGGTGCTTTAGTCCTCTGAGCTATCTGGCCGGGGCTAAGGTCTCTTTTTAAAATGACTCCTTGAGGGCTGGTGAGATGGCTGGGTGGTCTAAAGCACCTACTTAGAACAAGCTAAGCTAAGCAGAGCACAGGGACCGCGGTTCAATCCCCCAGCACCACATGCCAGCCCGCCCCGCCCCCTGGTGGGCTGAGCTGGCCACACACACAAAATAAATAAATAAATAAATATTAAAAAAAATAACTCATTTGTTTAGAATTAGATGTCCTCTTTTTCCAAATGCACAATTTCTAGTTCGGGATTTGCAGAGTACGGGCAGCTGTGCGGGATCCTTCCTGACCACTGCCCTGTCTCCTCCATCTTTTATGGTCATCTTGCCCAATCATAACTTGAAAAAATTAGTGATTACAGGAGCACTGAGGAGGCTGAGGCAGGAGGATCACCTTGAGGTCTAGGCCAGCCTGGGTTGCATACTGAGAACAAAACAAACAAAACAGCAGAATGCGTTCCCTCAGCGTTCTTTCCACAGCACTTGGTCTGGCTTTCATACAGGGTGGCTCCCTTTCACATCTGAAGCATGTGAGTCACGCCTGAGGAAACGACCTAGTTAGCCTGAGAGTGAAGCTGGCCAGTGAGAAGGGACAGGGAAGCTCACTGAGCAGAGCGCAGCCTGCTTCTCAGGGCCCCTCGGCCTGCGGGGGTGCTGGCTCTCACGTGTTGACACCTGGGTGACCCTGGCCTCTGCAGCGGTCTTCGGAAGAGGCGGAACCTCAGGCCCAACGTCTGGAGGGACAGTGTGGGCCCCGGAGGTGGGCTGCTTCTGCTGGAGCCCGGGTGACCACAGACTTCCGGGGCTCAGCTTGGCGGGCCACGGTGCACGGGTGGATGCGCGCTTGTTGGGTAGGCCCAGGGCGGGGCAGCCTTGGATCCACAGCCCCCGAGTGGCTAACACGCCTGCCCGCATGCCCAGCAGCACTGGCCCGGTTTAAAATGACACCAGGGGCAAGCTCAGTTCTGCTTTTAGTTGACCTAAATGAAGAGTTTCCGGTTGTAGCAAGTCACTTTTAACTCCATGACTGTGTCAAATGAAAACAAAATCATGCCTCTCTTCCTTTTCTTTTCTATTTTTTTCACCCCACTGAGGATGGACTCTGACTGGGCTGCATCCCAGCACGTATTTTTTTGAGACAGGGTCTCTCTAAGTGGTGACTAGATTACCCAGGTTGAGTTTGAGCTCGCGATCATCCTGCCTCAGCCTCCTCAGTGCTGGGGTGACAGCAGGGCCCAGTGACTGGCTGGGCACAGCGAGGAAGGGGGAGGAGCTGTGGCATTTCCCAGTTATGGCCATGCTGGAGCCCAGTGCCACCACGGTGGGCACATCGTCGCCCTCTTGGGGCAGGACGCCTGGGTGGGTTGGGTGGAGCCGGGGAGAGCTTGGAGCGCTGGCCTCCATCCGGGTGCAGAGGTCCGGGCCGCAGGGGTCTGGTGCCTCCGAGGTGGCGGGCTGCGCTGCTGCGCCCCTCGATTCCCAGGGTGCCTTCGGGGGGCGCCAACGAGAGCGCCAGGAAGAACACGAGGCCCGAGGTTGGCAAGATACCAGTGTGGGAAAAGGCCAGAGCTGAGCTGGCGGGCGGGGACGCGCAGCATGAGGCGAGCAGCTGGCCAGGCGGGCCAGGAGCCGCGGAGCGAGTGGGCAGCCCGGAAGGGACGCGGCTGTGAGCTGACCGCGGAAGGAGCCAAGAGCCTGCTGAAGGGTGAACGAGGAGGAGGTCTGCCCTGGCCCGGCCCGCTGGATGGAGAGTATATGCAGTACCGGGAGGAGACGGCAGGGGGTGCTGCTGCCCACGGCAACCAGACCCGCCACGGACCGGGCCGGGAAAGGGCCCCTTGCTGTTTTCCTTTTTCTTTCTTTCTCACCCCCCTTTATTTGCCTTTCCCAAAATGCCAAGGCTCAGCTCAAAGTCCTGCCTCAGTCTCCCAGGGCTCTGGGATGACAGGCATGCAAGATTTCACTGTTACCTGCTGACAACTACCTGAATTGTCACAAGGGACCCTGAGTAAGGTGACAGCTCTCACAGGACGGCAGGGCTGAGATCCACCTATCAGGTGATAGCAAGTAGTGAGGAAGGAAGGGGAACAGGCTTTAACTGCAGTAGGGTACAGATAGAAAAAGAGCTTTAGCAACCTACTTCACAGGACAGTGGGGCTGTCTTTGGATAAAATCTTTCTTTTTCCAGAGGAAACGAAAGAAAAAGAAATTTTTTTTTTTTTTTTTTTTGAAAAAAAAAAAATATAAAAAAAAAAAAAAAAAAAAAAAAAAAAAATTTTTTTTTTTTTTTTTTTTTTTTGTTTTGAGGCAAGGTCCGGGCTGAGCTTGAGCTTTCGGTGATCCTCCTGCCTCAGCCTCCTGCGAGCTGGGATTACAGGCCCGTGCCACCACATCCTGTTCTTCTGAATGTTGACTGCATAAAGCACCCGGCAGAATAAGCCGGTAAGTGTTAGGTTCCCTCTGCACCTGGAGCGAAGGGCTGAAGGAGATGGGGATCGAGTAACTTCTCCCGATTCTGAACCTGTCCTCCCTTTTCTTCTTGCCCGGGTCGAAGGACTGAGCACTCTGGCCCAGCCCGCAGCAGCGTCCAGGAAAGTGGGTGGGATGGGGTGAGATCAAGGCTGGCGGAACCGGATCGCATAGCAAGGTCCTGAGGTCAGGCTGCCGGGACAGGTTCCAAATGGGTCATTTGGGATAGGAGGCTCCAGGGGGCGCCAGAGCCGCTCGGTGGGAGCCTCCCCGCCTGGGCCCCCGCTGCCTCTCGGGGGGCCTGGGTCAGAAGGTTCAGTCACATCCGCAGGACCTGGCGCCCGGGAGCAGGTTCTGGCTCACCGACTACGTGAGTCATTCTGCTTCTCTCCGCTTTTCCTTCTAAGGTCGGGTCCTGCTGGTGCCACTTGGCCGCAGGGTAACTTGCGAGGGTGTTCTGCTGGCTCCAGCCAGCCACTTGGAACGTCACAGGGGTCGGGAAGAGAATTCGAAACCAAGACAAATACAGGCTGCTCTCAGGGTGCCAGGAAAATGGCTGCAGACAGGAGGCAGCTGGGA
>NW_004524580.1:31775450-31780229 GCF_000260255.1 Octodon degus | reverse complement strand
CCCCAGATCCGGGCGCAGCGGGGCTCAGAGGGGCCGCCCCAGATCCCGGTGCAGCCAGGGGTGGGGTGGGGTGGGGCGTGGAGGGTAGGCCGAGCCAGGGCACTTGTACCACCATTTATCAGCGATGACCAGAAAATACAGTGTGTTTAGGTTAAGAAAGTTTATAGCAAGACACATTGCTGTGACTCCGCCTAAACCCCCCATCTCCCCACTTCCAAATGCTTGTCCCATCGTCCCTCCACTGTCTGCAGCAGCTTTGGAGTCCGCTTTCCTTTAACAGGTGTGGAAAAAAAAATCAGTGAGTGCCGCTGCTGAGTGCCATCGCCTGGCAAGGCAGGCTCCACAAACACAACGCTATGGCCTCATTCACCGGGTGGGCACCAGGCGACTTCGGGCTCTACCCCAGGGTCAAAACCACCATGAAAGGGAAACACTGAAGGATGGATTCAGGACTCTGAGGCAGCCATGGCAGCCCAACCACAGACACGCAGGAAGGAGGACTCTGGAGCTGCTGCAGAGAGCGGCAAGGACATGGGGTGGTGCTGACAAGCGCCGCGGCTCTTGATGTTCCCGGGGAAACACTGAGAGGATGAAGAAATAAAGAGATGGAAGGTGGGGTTGGATGGGGCCCTCACGCTGGAGGGGAGGAAAGGAACCGGCCAAGGCCTAGAGAGCCTTTCCATACACTCTGGAGATTTGCTCAGTCTCAACCTCTCTGTCTAGC
This sequence comes from Octodon degus, assembly GCF_000260255.1. NCBI lineage: Eukaryota > Metazoa > Chordata > Mammalia > Rodentia > Octodontidae > Octodon > Octodon degus. The sequence goes on along the minus strand of NW_004524580.1, from coordinate 31,779,505 downwards.
AACCTGTTTGCAAGCTAAAACAGCTTGTTTGCATGGCTAGAGGCGGGGCCCTGGAGGAGCGCCTGGGTCCTCCCGCAGGCGCCGTCTCTGCCCTGCCCTATGCCTGACTTCCAGCTTCGGCCGCTCTCTACAGGATGAGTATGTTGAGGTGAAGGGGAGGGCTTCGAGGGGAACCGGTGGCTGCATGTCCTTTCCGATAACATTTTAAAACGTAGGAACATTCACTGCACTTTGTGATCGCACCTGGAAGAGTGTCTCAGTTACCGTGTTCTCACTGCTGGGACAAAGTACCCGATACCCCAAAGTAAGGAGAGAAAGGTTTATTTAGCTCACAGTTGGTGGAGGTTTCAGTCCATACTCGGCTGGCTCCAAGGCAGAGCGGCGGCACATGGCCGAGGGCAGCTGTTCATGGCTTTTTGTTATTGTTGTTCATGGCTTTGGAAAACGGCCAGAACAGATGGGGGGGCAGCAACAGCGGAGAGCAGGCCTCCACTCCCCTCCTTATGGTGCATTCAGGCTGTCTGTGGGTGCAGCACCCACACCCATAATCCCAGCAGCACTCACACCCGTAATCCCAGCACTGGATCATGAAATTAATCACAAACTCTAGAAGCTGCCCCCATGACTGCATGAGGCTTTGAGGGGACAACTAGACACAAACCAAAACAAGGAGCACGTTTCAGTTCTCTTTTCGGTTCTCTGGAGGTGCGCTAGACACCGGCACCCATTTAAAGATGGCACCGGTGGGGCAGAAGGGGAGAGGGCTTCTCACTTCATGCTTACGTACATTCTCACTTTTGGAATCATGTGGCTGTGTGCCTGCAACCGGCTTTCCTGAGTCCTGAGGCCGGAATAAAAACGCAACCATTATTTATTTATTGAAGATAGGGCTTCCCTATGCAGTTCAGGCTGGCCTTGAACTTTCAGCCCTGCTCCTGCCTCAACCTCCCAAGTGCTGGGATTACAGCCCTGCACCACCATTTTCAGATAAATTTGCAGGTTCACTTACTGAGGAAAAAGAATTTTCCTGTCCCGTCTTTCACGCCAGTGACCTTTCTTCCAGGTCAGCTCCCTGCCTCCCTCCCCCCCGCCCCATCGTCCCTGCACTTTGTGGGTGGTACTTTCTTTAGGATTAGACTCAGGTTAAGTGTTTGTGGTGTAGTATCACAACACGTAACAATCTCCTACCACCTTTGGTAAATAGTTTTTCAATCTTCTTTTAAATATATACAGCTGGGAATGACTTAGCAATTCGGATATTCTCATTTTCATGTGCCCAGCAGGGCAGTTATTGTCACGCGGCCAGCGCGGGCAGGAGGTGCTCCTGACAGGTCACCATGTCGGGGTGACTCCGTGGGGCCTTCTCGCTTCTCAGCACATGGAATGAACAGTGCATGGAGCTTTGGCTTCGTGTCTCCCAGAGCAATACACTTCTCAGTCTTCGCCTCCGATGGGCCTCTGACAGCTTTCATCTCTTGCAGCTTTCTGTGGGAAATTGAGTGGGTCAGGGAGGGAGATGTGACCTCCAGGCAGAGCCAGCGGTGTCCGGTGGGCTCTGAGAAGGGCTCCCATCCTGGGGACACCAGTCTGGATGACCACACGGTGCTGCAGTTGAGTTATGGGGGTGGGGCGGCTAAAAGCCTGGGACCACATCCCAGCAGGTTGCAGATAAATGCAAATATGCTTTGAGCTCAAAGACAGGACTTTGAGACTCATTCTCTGCGTTTCTGCCTAGGAGAAGATGCAGTGGAAGGCACAAGACCCTGGGAAAGATGATTCCTGCCAGAGTTTATCTTTGGGCCACGAGAGCAGCTTGGGCAAGTGTTCCAGGCTGAGAGTTTTGTCTGCTGAGGGTGAGAGTGGAGGCCGGCTCCCTCCAGTGTGCTGCCCGCCCTGCTGAGCCTTTGGCCCTGATGAGCCCTGGGCCTTCTCTTCGGAGCTCTTAGCAGCTCTGTGGTGTTTCACAGATCGGATGACAGGTTGGCTCCTTGGAAGTGTATCTTGCAGAGACGATCTCAAGTGGAAAATTGTTGAGGACATCAAATGATACTAATAAGCACTACAAATTACTGTGGGCTCCTGTGTCTGTTTTTCTTACTTGTCTTTATTTAGAACTCTTTAATTGAGTAGTTTCTGCTAAAACACTTAGGAGCCGCACTAAACAAGGCCTGAGGATCTGATTTTTCTTTTTCTTTTTTATTTATTTTTTTCCCCATAATTTTATTGATAAACAAATAGCAATGAGACAGTTTCAAATCAAATTGGTAGGACAGTTTCAATAATTAACACATTGCATACATTCTTCCTAGCTGATTTTTCTTAGTCTTTTAAAATCCTGTAACTGATTTTGGCTAAAAGGAACTTTTAGTCCTCTAAAAGAGGAGCTCCTAAGTGTTTTAGCAGAAACTACCCGATTAAAGAGTTTGCACTTCTAGAGTTGGTAGAGTAATGTTGACTTCACAGGGTCCCGTATCTAAAAATATATACAGAAGCAGAATTATTAAACTTCTAGTTATGTTTTTACTACTATGTGGTTTTCTGAGTTCCTGCATTTTCACTTAAACAAACTACAATGTCGACCACCAGATCTTTTTATTAAGCACGATACAAATTGAGTAAATTGAAAATATAAAGTAAATTTAAATTACTAAATTCCATGGATTATGATTTATTTTTTGTTTTGTTCTTGGTACTAGGGATTGAACTCAGGACCTTGTGCTTGCCAGGTAGGAGCTTGTGCCACTGAACTATCTCCCTGGCCCCATGGATTGTGTTCGATATCCTGTGTGACACACTCCTTCCCACTGAGTTACCTCCCCACAACTTTTTATTTTGCTCCAAATGCCTTCAGGGTATGATTGGCTGGCTTGAGTTGTGGGGATCAAACCACAGCAACCTGAGCCTGACTGCTTTGTTGAAGCAGCCACTTAAAGAACTGAGCTAAGGGGCAGGCCCCCCCCAACTTTTTATTTTGACCCAGTCTTGCTAAGTTGCCTAGTTGCCCAGGCTTGTCATCCTCCTGCTTCAGCCTCCCAGAGTACGTGCACCACCATGCCCAGCTTGACATCTCTTTTGAAAGTTTATTACCCTTCATTTTATCCATAATTTGTAAAACATTAACTGCTAGCTGTTAATGATTATTCAGCGAGCATCCCACTGAACCCTACCTAGTGGGTGGAGGGAGGGCTCAGCCTTGAGACTTCAGGTGAGCTACTGTTCCTCTCTCAGGTCCTCAGGGGCAAGAGGGACAGCACCATCTTGGGGAGACCAGGGGGACTCTGTGCACAGAGGCTGCCTGCTTTTTCGGGCTTTTGTGGAACTGTAGGGCCCGGACAGGTGCAGCCCAGCTGGAGTGGGGGTACCGTGGAGGGCAGGAGCTGGACGCAACCCAGGCCCTCCTCCGAGGTGGGATCCAGGGTGGGCTCTGACCTCCTGCTGTCGCCCTAAGGACAAAGTTACAGAGCTTCAGAGGCTGGATCTACACCCATGCACGCCCCAGGGTCGGCCGGCACTGATCTGAGCCGGGGATCCGGGTGGCTTCGAAGGGCCCCACGGTGCAGGGCAGGGCATACGCCACTGGTGCAGTCAGCGGTCACCATTGTAAACCGGCCACGAAAGGTGGGAGCATGGAGCAGGCAAGGAGAGAGCTCAGAGCTGCCACGCAGGCGGGAGGAGGGACCTGTGCGGGGGCCGTCTTGTGGCTCAGGTTGGGTGGCCCCTGGACCACTGCACCGAAGTAGCCCCACAGCTAAGGCCCCCGCCATTTCGGACCACGCCCACAGTCCCGGCTCCGCCCACCCGGACAGCCTGACCCGGGTGACCAGCCCTGCGGCCCCGCCTCTATTCCCAGTCCCGTCCAGCCAATCCCCGCCCACCCCGCCCCCGCCAATCTCAGCTTCCCGCTGCCGGAGGCGGGGCCGCAGCGCCACGTGTTCCGACGCAGGCAGCCTCCGCCCGCGGCGTGGAGCGCAGCCCTGCAGTCGCCCGGTCGCGCCACTCGCAGCCTGGCGGTAGCCGCAGGATGACCACCGTGGCGGCGGCGGCGGCGGCGGCCC
>NW_004524580.1:31769453-31775350 GCF_000260255.1 Octodon degus | reverse complement strand
CCGGGGTTGGCCCCGCGCGTGGCCCGCCCGGCCGCTGTGCTCTGCGCCCGGGGCCGCTGGGGACATGAAGCACTACCTGTGGGCGCGCTACCGCGACGCGCGGAGGAGCACGGACGGTGAGTGCCGCCCGCCCCGGGAGTCCCGATCGCGACCTCGGGGTCCGTGCGCGCGTGGCAGCGTCGCCTCCGCCCGGCGCTCGGGGACCTCGCCGCTGGCCTTTGCGTTCCGGGAGCCGTGCGGCTGCCCGCGGTCACAGTCAGGAGTCGGCATGGGAAGCGCTGCCAGGGACACAGGCACGCGTGGCAGGTCACCCCACGCGGCTAGCGGCGCCTGTGAGCGATGATGGTGACAGTCGCTTCCGGGGCGAGTCAGGAGCGCGGGCCGTGTCCCGGGATCACTTTTCCCCCAGAGGAGCGTGCGTGGTAGGGGAGGTCGCCTGGGCTTTCTGCTGACCCCACCAAGGGTGATAGGCAGGGAGTACCGTGTGGTTAGCGCAGCGCACCTGCGTTTGCTAGGTTGACACTAAGGATGGCCCGGAGGAGGAAAGGGGCTAGGAAACCCTAGTCGGGCTCAGGGATGGCTCTGGATTCGCCCCAGGACACGCGGAAGAGGTGCCGCGCCGCTTCCCTTCTGCAGGTGGGAAGCGCAGACCCGCCCAAGGTCACCTTTACTCGGGGTCTGCTCAGCCCCTAAGGCCCTGGTCTGTGTCCTGCTCTGCCCGCGTCAAGCCCCGGTGCCAACCCTCTGGCTCTTTGCATAGTGAAAGAGCCCAAATCTAAATTCATTACTGATTAAAAAGATTTTTTGGGGGGTGGATGTGGCACCGAGACCAGGTGAGAATATTTGGTGAGAGAGAATATTTCTGAGCTGGAACTCTAACAGAAATAATTCTCTTTTTTTTCTTTTTCTTTTCTTTTTTCTTTTTTTTTTTTGCGGAACCGGGGACTGAACTCAGGCCCTTGCGCTTGCCAGGGAAGCGCTTATTCCACTGAGCCATCTGCCCAGCCCAGGAATAATTTTCATAGCGATTTGAAAGCACCAGAGAGAATTCTAGACACTGATTTATTTTCTTAGTTTCTTTATGTCAGGAGTTTTAATTTAGCTTTGGCTTTTGAAGCTGTTGTTCTAAGACGTGGAAAGATTTTCTTAGGAGACACTGGAAACTGCAGCTTTTAGATGAAATAAATCCGCAATACTAGTAGTACCTCGACCAGCTTTTGGGCAGGTAAGGTTTAAAAAAATATTTAGGTTAGGTTTCATGGTGCAAGGCTATAATCCCAGCGTTTGTTAATAACCCCAGCATTTAGGAGGTTACAGCGGGAAGACGGCCTCGAGTTCCAGGCCAGCGTGGTTACGTAGTGAATTCAAGGCCAGCCTGCACTGCGTAGCAAGACCCCCATCTCAAAAACGAAGCAAAACAAAACAACAACAAAAATTGTACCTGAACTGAGTGTGAATGTACATGTAGCCCTCAGAGCTGATACCCAGAGATCTGGCATACTCTTTACCTAGTTTCTCCCAAGACTGAGGTTTTGCAGAAGGGCAGTGAGCTGTCACAGCCAGCGTGTATTGGTGCAGTTCAGCGTCACCCAGTTTTCTCTGTGCTTGCGTGTGCGCGCGTGTGTGTGCACACAGCCATGTGGAAATCGTCCTCTCCAGTTTTGGCACCTGTAGGTTTGTGCATCCCAGACTAGAAACAGAAGAGTTCATCTCCAGGAGCCCCGATCTTGTCTTCAGAACCACCTCTACCCCCCTCCCGGTGCCTGCCTTTGACCCTGGTCCCTGGAGCATTATCTATTGTTCATTTCTAAAATTTGGTCACTTCAAAAATATGGGTGACCGGGGATAGAGCTCAGTGGCACAAGTGCCTACCCGGCAAGTGCAAGGTCTTGAGTTTAATTACCAGTACAAAACAAAACAAAATAGTATGTAGATGGAATCATGTAGTATTTAACCTTTTGGATTGGCTTTTTTTTTGATCCCACTGAGCACAATTCCTCCCTAGAATTATATTCAAATTGTGTTTATCGTATCAACAGTGTTTTACTGTTTGTTGCTGTCTAATACTCTTTGGCTTGTATGGACCAGCTCAACATTTGTTTCGCCCTGGGTCACTGGGCAGGAGTACAGCTACACTGCCCCAGTTTCTGGCTGTTGTAAAGAAAGCAGGCATGATGTCATGTATGTGGCTTTGTGGGCACACACATGTCCATTTCTCTGTATGCTCTGGAGTGTAGTTACTGGGTAGAATTTCAGTCGCGTGTTGTTTTGTAAGATTGCAGGACAGATTTTACTATTCTGATTCTTTTGCACAAGGCTTATTACTTGCTGGTTGTTAGAGTTGGGGTGGTTAAATGGCTGTTCTTTGTATTTTTTTTGTTGTGGCATCAGGGATTGAACCCTGGGTCTTCACTCTCAGTTGTCCCCAGATCCTTTATTATTTTTTATCTTTAGACAGGGTCTTGTTATGTTGTGAAGTTGTCTAGGCAATACCTGAAATCTTGAGCCTCTTGCCTCAGCCTTCCAGAGTGCTGGGATTATGGCCCCTTGTCAACACATCTAGTTTTGTCCTGTAGAGTGGGTTTGCTGAGCTGGTGTGTCGGTGCATGCCTGTAATTCTAGCATGTTGGGAGGCCGAGGCAGGAGGACCATAGCTTAAGCCCTGTGTGGGCAACCTATTGACTTCAATGAGACCCCGACTTAAATTACACAGAGGACTGGTGTGATGCTTCTGTGAAGGCCTGGGGTCATCCCAGCCTTGAAAAAATGAAAAACAGTAGGCATGCTGACAGAGCCCCTGCCACAGGGTTCTGGTGAGGGGCAACAGCGAGTCGGTGACAAGCAGTAATGATCGTCATGGTCCAGGGCCTGGGCTTTGGTATGCGAGACCCAGGGGCACTGGAAGAGGCAGCGCGGGGCAGGTGGCTTTGTTCCCTGAAGTGAGCTCTCTCCGTCTCCGCAAGGAACCAGCAGCCGCAGAGATGGTGACTGTGATTACTAAGTAGCTGTCAGCTGCTGGTGTGTGTGTGGGAAGGAGGTAGGTTAGCTGGCCCCAGGGTCTGGAGGGCTCCATTCATGGGGCAGTGACCCTTGGAGTGGCCTGGAGTGCCTGGGTTTCTCTGTAAGGTGAGGGCAGGATGTCTACGGCTTCTCGAATGTTAGAAGAGTACTGGGTGTGCCGTCCCCCTCCCGCCCTAGCCCCTGCACGCCCGGTCCCGTCTGGCCCCGGAACACTGGGGCTTACATTGGCTTTCCTGGGCCCCATGATGGCATGAGGCCTGCAGCCGTGCGAGTGAACGCCCATGTCCAGCGCTGCGTCCTTCCAGCTGCGCCCACTGAGCTTCTTTAGTGGGGCTGCAGGCCATTGGTTTGGATGGACGAGCTGGGCCTGGCACCCGTGTGTCTGTGTGGAGTGGTGGGCCTGCTCCGAAGGCTGGGGTCAGTGACCTGGTCCTCAGAGCTGACCCTGGAGGGCTCTGGTGGGGGAAGGTCAGAAGAAATACGTTTATTCTCTCAGAAGAAATAATTTTATTTTCTCGTTTTCCTTCTGGCTGTTTGATCTTTTTCTTTAATCCAAGCAGTCTGTTCAGGTATCTTCTCTCCTAGAGCAGACAAGCAGCACTTTTCAGTCTTTGTGTAAATAAACCCTTTCTCTCCTGTTCTCTTTTTCCATTTTAAGATGACGATTTAAAAAAATAACTCCTTGAGATCAGTTTCTCTAAACCCTAAACTCGTTTCGCTGTTGGTAACCTCTCACTGGAGGACGCGTTGCCATCGTTACCGACTCCCAGCCCCACCTGGCCTCCTTAGTGTGTTCTGGGATCCCGTCCAGGACAGCATCGGAGTCGGTTCTCGTGGCCTTCGCAGGCTTTGACTGTGACATTTGTAGACTGTCTGGCTTCAGTGACCCTGACCGTGTGGAGGACAACTGCTCACGCTCTCAGCGGAGCTTTCGTCTTCACGGAAGGGTGACGTTCACGGAGTCCTGTTGAGCTCAGCTCGGAGAAAGGTTCTTTGCTCTTTTTGGAAACAAAATGCTGCTTCCTAACCTCTGGCGAAAGGTCAGCTGCTGCAGCACAGTGGCACCCATGTCCCCTGGCGAAGCTGTGGAGAGGAGCCCGGAGATCGGGAACAGGGCCTGGCACTTTTGTATGGGCAGGAAGGGTTCCCTGGGGTTCTGGGTTGAGAGCTTTTAATAATCAGAAATTAGGTAGTTAGTGAGAATTGCCTGTCACACGAGGATGCAAGGATAGTGTGTGTAAAAGAGGGTAAGACTGTCGGTGGTGCTAAGTGAACCATAATAACGGCAGAGAGCCTGGGCACTGCTGTGCAGCCTGTAAGCCCAGACTCGGGAGGCTGAGGCAGGGCTGTTGCTGAGAGTTGGAGCCAGCCTGTGCTACATAGCAAGATTCTATCTTGAAAATCCAAAACCAAATCCCTGCCTCCCCCAACCCTGTAAATATCTAAGGGGGGAGGTAGCTTTACTACTTTCCAAATAAACTCGACTGTGAAGCGTCTATGTTTTGAGATAATAACTCAGTTTTAAGGTTCTAAAGAATATACTTGGATGTTATGGTAACATGTCTAACAAGCATGCAGCTGACAGCACAGCCAGCAGGCCGCTGGTCCGTGCAGTGGGGGTGCAGGCTGGTCCGTGCAGTGGGGGTGCAGGCTGGTCCGTGCAATGGGGGTGCAGGCTGGTCCGTGCAGTGGGGGTGCAGGCCGCAGAGGCCCAGGCCCTTTGCGAACCTGCAGGAAGCCCTTGGGTCAGAGGAGCAGAGCTACCGCGCCAGTCCTGCAGACCTGCACGCTAGTGAGCTGTTGTGCGTGTGATTTCAGCAGTCCCGGAGCGCCTCTGTTTGGGGCACTCCGTTTTCCCATCCCACTGCTGGCCCAGGGGAGTGGACGAGCAGGTCTGATGCAGTCCTGGAGCCCCCAAGCCCGGCACCACCAGCGAGTGAGTTGCTCAGGAGACCTGACTTGCGCCTGACCATGGTACTGAGGGTCAGGGAGCTGAAGGCTGGGGCGGCGTGCGCGGGGGCCTAAGTCCTGAGTCTGCACAGCTGAGAGAGGGAGTGAAAGGAGGTGCGATTTTAAGAGGAGAGTAGGGAGGAGGAGAGAATTGTTATTTTTCTAATGTATCTAGTACAGAGTCTACAGGGTCTCACTATTCAGATCAGACTTGTGTAATCCTCCTGTTTTTCAGCCTCCAAAGTGCTGGGATTACAGGCACATGCCACCACGCCCAGTTTCAATCGCCATCTCAGGGCACCCCAGGGGTGGGGCTGGCACAGCAGCCCTGGGGTTGAACCCCTGGGCCCTGTGTCTGCCTACGCAGGTGCTTTAATCCACTGAGCTATCTGGCGGGCCCGAGAGGAAAATTTTTAAACAGTAGTTCTCGACTCTTTGAGTGAAAATGTGGGGTCTGCAACCCTGAGCGAGGTGCTGCTTCCTAAGCGCAAGGTAGGGCCTGGCATCTGTGTGTTTGGCAGCTGGACTCTGAAGCGCTGCTGTATGGAGCCCCAGGAAGTCTGCGCTCTGCCTCAGAAGTTCTCAGCTGGGGGCATCAGCAGGACGGCTGGCCACCGGGCTCTCCACGTGGAAACCTGCGCGGGGAGGAGCGTACAGGGCCGTGATTTAAATGCAGAGTGGGGCTCCGGACTTAAATGCAGAGTGGGGCTCCGAGACGCGAGAGAAACCCCAGGGACTGAATAGACTGATGGCACCTGGTGCCCACCCGGGGACGAGGAGGGTCCTGGAGTCAGAAGGCGAGGAAGAGCGGCGACTGGCAGCAGAGTGTTGTTGCCTTTGGAGAAATGGAAGATGAAATGGAAAACCCGAGCACGGGTTAGGAAAGCTACAGTGATGGGGCTTGTTTTTTTTTTTTTTTTTTTTTT
>NW_004524580.1:31726889-31769218 GCF_000260255.1 Octodon degus | reverse complement strand
TTTTTTTGTTTTGTTTCCTTTTTTGAGACAAGGGTCTCGCTGCACATCACAAACTGGCCTGGATTGCAGCTGTTCTCCTGCCTCAGCCTCCCAAATACTGGGATGACGGGTGTGCACCGCTGAGACCAGATAGAATTCAGTTCTTACAAATTCATCAAAATGATTTTAGCTAGGAGAACTGATGATGATGAAGAAAGAATTAATGTCTTGGAAGGTAAATGAGAGAACATAACACAGCCAAGGAGATGGATGAGATGAAAGTGGTGGTGTGAGGCGTGCAGACGTGCGTGTATCTGGCGTCAGCCGAGAGGAGCAGGCCGTGGGGGAGGGGCATCGGAGGAAGCCCTCACTGCTGAGGTTTAAGGCCTACTGAAAGACAGACTGCGGATCTTAGGAAGCACAGCGAATCCTGAACAGATTACGGATAAGCAGTACACAGAAGAGACACTGAGGATTGAACTCAGGCCCTGGTGCCTGCCAGGGAAGCGTTTATTCTCCTGAGCTCTCTCCCGGCCCCTTCAGAAGAGACACTGAGAAGCTCCTGAAATCAGCCCCAAAGAGCGCGAGAGGCGTCCCAGTTGAGTGCGGGTGCTGGAGCGAGGGTATCTGGGTTCCCGTAATGCGTGGAAGCTGTGCAACCTTGGCCGCATGGCTGCTCTGTGCCCCATTTCCCCCATGGAAAGTGGGGGTGACAGGGATTTGGGGGGTAGCTCTGTGTGAGAGCCCTAGCCTGTCGTGCTCAACGTCTTAGGTTTGATTCCCAGCATTGCAAAACAAAGCAAAAAAGGAATTTGAATACTTAGGGGATTGTTAGGCTTCGATGAATTAAGCCATCGAGGATTCTTGAAACAGTGCCTGGCACGTAGTAAAGCCCACGTCCCTGGCCATTACTGTTATTACTGCTATTCCCGGGGAAAGGGAATACTACTAGCTGTTGAAAGGTGACTGCGTGTAGGTTCACAGGACAGGCCCGGCCCGGTGTGTTTCTGTGTAAGTCTTCCTAGAACACAGCCACCTATTTGTCCCCATTTGAGGAGTCCCTTTGCGTGATGACAGCAGAACTGAGCTGTGGTGGGGACTGCGTGTGACCTCCAAAATGTAAAGTATTTACTAACTGGGCCTTTTTATAAGATTTACGTTGATTCCTGGACTAGAGCCACATGTGTCTGCTGCTGTCGATGACTGAGACTAGAAGGGTGTTGGGAGCCCAGCCCAGGCGTGCACATCTGTAATGCCAGCACTCAGGAGGCTGATGCCGGAGGATCGGCGTGAGGTTGGGGCCAGCCTGGGCTACATAGCGAGACCCTGTCTCAAAAAAACCAAAAAAACAAAAAACAAACAAACAAAAAAACCTGAAGAAGAAGAAAAAAATGATATAAAGTAAACACAGTGGCGTGCTGTGCTGGCCCCACCCGTGGGGTGCACTGAGACTGAGATTGAGACTGGGCATGGTGACATGTGCCTGCAATCCCAGCTCTTGAGAAGCTGAAAACAGGAGAATCACTAGGAGTCCGATCTACGTAGTGAGACCCTGAACACTGTGTAGAACACCCTGTCCTAAATTTTTTTTTTTTTTTAAGAAGAACACAAAAGAACAAGTTGCAAATAGAGGGATTTATAGAGGGTGTAAGTACATGAAAATACTTGATTCCTCACAGGGATATATGTATGGAGTGCAGTAAAATTCAAAGATAAACCCCAAAATGTAAGGCTGGCCAGATAGCTCAGCGGACTAAAACGCTTGTTTAGGCAAGCTTAGGCAAGTGCAGGGACCATGGTTCGACCTGACATCATGTGCTGTGCCAGCAGGCTGAGCTGGCCACAAAAACAAAAACAAACAAAAGAATCAGAATGGGCCGGGGAGATAGCGCAGTAGAATAAGCCCTTGCCTGGCCAGCGCAGGGTCCTGAGTTCAACCTCGGCACGGAAAGGAAAAAAAAAAAAAAAAAGAACCAGAATGAGGGGAAGGGTTGAGGGTGAAGTGGAGAATCCCACCCCCTCGGGCAGGCAGTGGGGATGTGGCATTCTTTGTCATCTTTGTTCCTCTCTTGACGCCTGACAGACAGCACGATGGCTTCTTTTCAGGGGCCCTGTGCTCAGGGTCATGACGTTGATGGCCCTGTGGCCCCAGGAAAAAGCAGTGGCAAAGGCTTTGAGACAGAAATGTGCTGCGTGATCATTCTGACGCTTTCGGGTCAGAAGGAAATGCTGACGACAAGGAGAGAGAGTCTTAGATTGCGGGAGTGGCGCGGCCCCGGGAGGGCGTGGGGCCAGCTCTGTGCTCGGGGATGCCGTCCCTTTACCCCAGCCCTGGTCCGCAGCCATCTGACATTACCTGAGCTTGTCATTTGGTCACAAGGCTGCCAGCTTTACACGGCTGACTGGGTGACAGTGACAGTCTCATGCCGTCCCTGCACTGGCCCCTTAGACACGAAGTACCTCGTCACCGGGGCTTCCTTTTGGCCTTGTGGCATTCATGCTTTGTCAGTGTCCCTTGGTCAGCCTGTGTGTCCTGCGGCTTCAGGGTGGAGGGGAGCGTCTGGCTGCGGCATGGTGGTGACCCCGTCTGTCCCGGCTCCTCAGGTCAGCGCTGGGCAAATTCTGCTGGTGTTTGTGGTCAGCTGAGTCCTGGAGCTGTCCTTCCTACAGCAACACAGTGTGTTTCAGAAACACACACACACACACACACACACACACACACACACACACTTCAAGGACTTCTTTGTATTTTCCCAAACGTTTCAAGCGTGGACCTAGCCAGTTGAAGATGGAGACCATTTCCTTTAGGGGCCTGCTGTACCTTAGCAGGGGCTTCCAGAAAATGTGCACTTTATGTTTTTAAAGTAAAACACTGTATGTTATAGTTATGGTGGGGCAGGGCAGGGCAGGCTGGGATTTGAAGGAAAATTTCTTCTTCAGGGAGTTGCTGCTGAGCTTTGATAGCTGCTGTCTCTTCAGGGTCTGAGGAGCTGTGTCAGGCTAACCAGAGCTGATTAGGTGTTGACAGTTGATTGCAATCAAGGACATTTTTAATTTTTATGTAGAGATGGAACTCTCCAAGGAGCCCGGAATATTTCTTTTGCTGTTTTGAGCAGGAGAATTGATGTGGGAAACGCTGGTAATGTAAGCATGTCAAAATGTACCCGTGGAGGACCCTTTCACTTGAGAAAGTTTTGTTCATTTTAGCAAATGTTTTTGAGTAGCAACCATGTGTGGGGGGCTTGGCTGAAATGCTGAATGCTGCCCTTGGGGGTGCCGCAGTTTTCAAACATTTTGCCCTTGATGCTTTTTATATGCTTGAGAAAAAAGGTCCTGGAATTTTTTAAAAATAAAGATTATATTGGTGACTATATTAGAAGTTAAAGCTGAGTTACTTAAAAATATGTACTTACTGATTTGTTTGAATAACTAACTATACGTGCTTTACTTGTTAACACAAGTGGATTGCTTTTTACGAAGAATGACCATTTTCTGAATCAAAGGTGCGCAGGAGAAGGTCCTGCTTTCTTTCATGTCTCTGCCGGGTGCCGGGCTGGGTGCACCCAGGTGGAGCCTGCGTTTGGTCTGTTGCAGCCCTGGACGTTGTGTCACTTCTAGAAATCTCCACTGAACCCTGACAGGGGAAGAAGCCAACAATTGATTACGTTTTTGTCACGTTTATCACCCCAGCTGGGCGTGGTGGCACACATCTGTAATCCCAGAGCTCAGGGGGCTGAGGCAGGAGGATCAATGCCAGTTAGAGGCCAGCCTGGACTACAGCGTGAGACCCTGTTTCAAAAGCAAAAGCAAAAGCAAACAAAAAATCCTGTCACTCCTCTAGCACCTCACCATGATCTCAGCTCTTGGAGATGATCGGAGTGGCGAGAAGAGTGACGAAAAGGATGGATGAACTGGGCCCGGGTCTCAGAAGTCTTGTCTACCTGAGCCTTGAACTGAGCACGCACAGCGTATTTATTGAGAAGCTTAGAAAGTGCCAGTCACTGACAAAGGGCCGTGTCCGCGAAGCCCTCCAGATCACGAGATCCTGATCAGTCACATACTGCCGCTGTCCTAAAACTTGACGGTGCACAAGATTTCCCCTCTGGTCTCTTAAGACAGTTCTGAGAAACCAAATGGGAGCATTCTGTCCCAACGGCGTGCCGCCAGGTGAACGTCCTCTTTTTTGTTTTCCCTGGACTTCGTCCCCAGAGATCTATCATGAATCCTGCAGCACTCAGCGATTTAACACATTTGCCTTTTTGCAGTTTCGCTGCTGTTGCGTCGTTGCTGGTGTTGTTTCTGGCTGTTTCTGTTTGCAGAGCTCTGATGGCGTCTTATGACTCTGGCGCGGGGTCCACTGCCTGCCTTTGTGAGTCCAGCGGGCTCTGGGGAATCCAGCCGCTCTTTTGGTCAGCCGACGGCAGGCTTTCTACTTTAGTTCCCTGGGCCGTCAGGTCGCCCAGGCACTGGGCCAGGGTGTGGGGATTGCAGGGCTCTCTCCCGCACCCGAGGACTGTGATGGTTCTGACCACAGAGGTCTGCTGGAAGAGAGGGAGGTGTTTCCCGGATTATGCCGAAAGTACCGGTTGGGGAAAATGCTGGTTGGATGGATGAACATAAAGAAGGGATTGGGATTTATGCAGCACCGACCCAACCCGCACTGTGTGTTCAGTAGCGTGCGGCTGTGAGGCTGTCCCTCCTTGGCCTCACCCGCTCTTGGGCTGGCGCCACTGCCCCTGGGAGCTCCTGTGGCCTCCGCTCAGCTACCAGTGACAGGTGACAAGGCCCAGTGTACGGCTCGGGGAAGGCGTAACGTTTCTTCTTTTCCTGCTTCCTTTGGGATGAAACGTTCTGACAGTTTGCCTAGTATTTTTTTTTTTTTTTTAATATGTATCCGTGTTCTTTTTCTAAGAAATGTTTCCCTTGGGGCAAATGTACTTTTTCTGGGAGCTGTTAAGTTTGTTTTTCATAAAGCACCTTAAGATTGGGTTGTCATTGCGCCACTATTATAGTTAATTTTACCTCACGTGGAACTGTCTAGCGTTTTATTTTTGGAGCTTTAGGAAGCCTAATGGGCTTGTACGGAGGTAGGAATTACAGGGATCACTTTTCAGGGAATAAGGCCTAATTTTAACTCTGGGTGGGAGTTAGTATAAATGTCATGTGCATTGCTAATTTTTCAGATGAGTAATTCTCTTTGTGATGATTTCTTTTCCCCGGAGATCGCGCAGCATGTATTTTTTTTTTAAATTTTATTTATTTATTTATTTATTTATTTATTTATGTATGTGTGTGTGTGTGTGTGTGTGTGTGTAGCCAGCTCAGCCCATCAGGGGGCGGGGCTGGCTGGCATGTGGTGCTGGGGGACCGAACCATGGTCCCCGTGCTTTGCCAAGCTTGTTCTAAGTAGGTGCTTTAGACCACTGAGCCATCTCACCAGCCCCGCGCAGCATGTATTACCGAGCGAAGGTGCCTTGTATAAGGGAGGCGATAAAACTGACTTGCCAGCTGTCCCCACAACAGTGCGGCCCTCAGGGAGGTACCCGGCCCCAGAGGGGGAGCCTCTTCTGCGCAGCCCCTGCCGTGATGTTCCTCACGACAGAGCTGTCGGTCACAGCTCCTGTGTCACCCTGTGACCCCTAGTGGGTCTAGTAAGTGCTTCGGAGAAAACTTCTGGGAGTTTAATGGGTGGGGGAGCAGTGCGCAGGGTGCCCCGCACGGTACGGTCCTGTGACTCTGTGAGCTGGGTCAGGGCCTCGCGGAGTCTGCGATAGAGCTGGAGGACAGAGCAGGTGGACACTAGGAGTGTTTAGTGAGAAGAAAGAAAGAGCCCCAGAGACCCGGCCGGGGTGGGTAGCCATGGGGACTTTTTGTCTAGTGGTTTTATATGAAAAAATGACCAGGGCTCAGACGACTCAGAGTTGAGTGAAGGGCAGTCTAGAAGACTAAAGCAAGCACCGTTAAGCTAGCAGTGAGCCTCAGGGCTCACGGACCCCGGCTGTGCCTGCACGGCCTCTCGGCCACTTTTTTCTTTTTATCTTGGTGGCTGTCCACAAGAATAGAGGGGTGAGGTGGGGGAGGCCTGCCCCTTAGCTCAGTTCTTTAAGTGGCTGCTTCAACCAAGCAGTCAGGCTCAGGTTGCTGTGGTTCGATCCCCACGACTCAAGCCAGCCAAACCTGCCCTGAAGGAATTGGGAGCAAAAAAAAAAGGAGATGGCTCAGTAGAATAAATGCTTCCCTGGCAAGCTCAAGGGCCTGAGTTCAATTCCCGGTTCTGCCAAAAAAAAAAAAAAAAATTAAAAAATAGAGGGAGCCGGAAGACACGTTTCAAGTTGGGGAGGACTTGTATATCCTGGACGGCTTGTCCTGCGGGTCCCATTAGCTCCTGACCCCAGGCTGCTGCCTACTTGACTGAGGTCTAGCCTTCACGACACCTTGGGCCCAGGGTCTGGCTGGCTAACTGTCACCCTCTGTCCGACTCGTCCCCCTCTAGTGACCCCGTTTATTTTAATGTGAGATGGTGCAAGTGAACCTGACCACAGGTCAGCAGTCGTAGGGGCTCCCAGGGCTGCAGGGAGGAGGCTGGGATCAAGGGGAGGGGGCCCCAGGGTCTTCTTGTCTGTGTGGGGCTGTGACTTCCCAGTACACGTGTGCATGCATCTGTGTATGTCTTTTTGTGTGTGCATGTGCAGGTGTGTATGTGCGTGTGCAGATATGCGTGTGTGTGCAGGTGTGCGTGTGTGCAGGTGTGTGCGTGTGTGTAGGTGCATGCATGTGTGCGTGTGTGCAGGTGCATGTGCATACCAGACTTCCTCAGACTGAGCTTTAAGTGCAAGTTATCACGCATCCTTTATCCCTCGATGTAGCTGTAAAATAAAAACACAGAAGCAAAGGGAAGGGCTCTGGTTCAGCTTATCTGGAGCCCCAGACCCTGAGAAGGTGCGGAGGGGAATCAGGTCCATCCCAGACCAGAGCTGCGGCTGCAGGAATCCGGGGTTGGGCTGCTTAAAGGCGGAGCTCTTGTCTCTCCTAAGGCCTGGATGTGCTGGCCAGGCAGGAGACCTCGTCGCAGCTTCCCTTCATCGTGAGGAGAGCATTTTTCAGTGCTAGGGATGGGATGAAGGCCTTATGTGTTTGATCTAATTAGGGAAAAACAAATGCAGTCACCTCTCAGTGATTTGGCTTTAAAGTCTGGGAAATTCTCTAGGGAAGAGTTAAATTAAAAAAAAAATATTTTTTTGAGACAGGGCCTTGCTGCATGTGTAGTTCAGGCTGGCCTAGAACTCTTAGAGGGCTTCCTGCCTCAGCCTCTTGTGTGCTGCGGTTACAGGAACGCGCTGCTGCGCCTGGCTTCTCTAGGAAGCCTGCTCAAGGCATCCAGAGTCCTTCCTTTTCCTCCTTTTGTTTCTTCTTCAGGGCCTTCTGGTCTATATATTCCTTTTTTTGTATATGAAGGACAGCAGCTTAGAATCTAGAACAAATCTCAAGTACAAAAAGCGTAGCCAAGGGACTTATATATAGTCCCACCAGTCAGAGTTCAGTCATGACACGGGGTACTGGGACATCTCTGTTGGGACTCGGCTGTGGTTTTTGTTGCTGAGAAGGCTTCAGACCCAGTTCAGCTTTTGTCTTTGGTCATGATCTTGCTGATGTGCTGTGGTCCTGGGTCCAGAGGTCTGCGATAAATGTGCTTCTCTCTCGATTTTCAAATGCTTTCTTAATGTCCTGCAGCACATTGCTCGTGCCATTGTGGTCCACCTCTCTTATTCCCTTAGCATAGATTCCTAGAAAGAGAAGTACTGGGTCAAAGAGGATGAATATTTAAAAAGCCTCTTGGGCCTGCTGCCAAGACTTCTGGAAAGCCCACGCTGCCTCGGCTGCCAGCGGCGTGCCTGCTCTGCGCCGCCCAGGGCCCCTTAGCAGAGAGCGAGGGCCCCAAATGACGCACATGGGCACCCGGACAGCAGAAGCTCACTGTGGTCTTTTATTTCTTCACCAAATAACACGGTTTCATTGTAAAAGAACCTGTAAAGGAAAGAATGGCAGCAGCTGGTTGGTTTTGTTCTGGGTTTTCTTTTTGGAGACAGGGTCTCCCCATTTAGCCTGGAGGTCACGGTCACTGTGGGAACTCGATGTCCCCAGGTGGTTCCCAGCCTGGCTGGAGACTGACTTGGTTGGAACCCTGGGCTCAGCTTGGCCAGTGGGAAGAGGGTGACACTGATCGCTGGAAGGGTCACATGCCTGCCCTAAGCAAGTTAGCTTGGCACAGCCAGGCCTAATCATGGGCTGTCCCCTTAGAGGCAGGAGGGACTCATGGGGACCACTCAGGCTGAGTGCTGGAGGGAAGAGTTCCCAAAGAAGCCGAGGTTCGTGGTGAGGTCATGCCGGTGGTGCTGCAGTGAATCTCAGTGGCAGCCTCAGCCAAGGCCATGGCTGCATGGTGGCTTGTTCTTCAGCTTGTGGTGCTCTGTGTCATGTGACAATGCCTGCATTGGAAGTGATGTGTGTCACCTGTTCCTTCTACCCGTGATGTGTTGGCCAGGGCTGAGCAGCACCTGGGATGGGACAGCAGAGAGAGGGACAGCAAGGTGGTGACTTCCCCAAGTGTCCCTTACACCTTCTTGCCCTATGGGGCTGCTTCTCGGCCTCCTGCTGAGAGGAAGCAGAGCCCTCCAGGCTGTGCTGGGGCCTCCTTTCCAGGGCTTCTGGGAGCCTTCCCTCCACAGGACTCAGGCCCTGGGGCGCTACGGTGCTGACCCTACCCAGCTGTGTGAGGCAGTGCTGGCTTGCCAGGAAAGCAGCTGTACTGGGGGACTGTCACTCAGTGTTTCTGAACCAGAAGGGGACGAGGACGCTGGTGGGAACTGCTCCTGGGAACCTCGGTCTGCACGCGCCGTCCAGGCCCTGTGCCGCAGCTTGGAGCTCTGACTTCCTCTGTGGGGCTGAGGCGAGGACCAGCACTGGGAGGTGATCCAGGAAGCCAGCCAAAAATAGTACTAAGGTGTGACTCAGCGCTGCGCGCCTGGGTGTGTGTCCAGAAGGGCTGGGAGCAGGGACCCAAACACAGTGGCCACAGCGAGAGCACCAGCCGCACTGGGGCCGGACGGGTGGAGAGCGTGGTGTGGGGTCGTGTTCAGCCTCCCAAAGGCGAGAGATGCAGCCCTGCTTCACCGTGGGTGCCAGGACATCATGTGAAGGCTACACGTCCTGTGACCCCACTTCTGGGAGGTCGGGGCAAGGTCGGATTCCAGAGATGAGTGGAATGGTGGCAGTGGGCGGAGGGAGGATTGTTGGTGGGAGCAGAGGGTCAGTTTTGCGGAGTTCTGAGGTGGGTTTCCATGGTGGTAGCGCAAACAAATGCGTGTACTCAGTGTTGCTGAATGCTAAAAATACCCCAGTTGGTGAATTTCTGTTACACATTGAACAAATCCCTAGCCACGTATGGTGGGACACACGTATAACCGGAATGTGAGAGGGAGGCTGAGGCAGGAGGATCACAGAGGCCTAGGCTAGCCTGGGCTGCCTGAGACCCTGTCTCAAATAAACAAACAAACGAACACTGAAGTCTCCAAAAGCTCGACCATGCTGGTGAGCCTACACATTGCTCTATGGTGGGATGTTAAGCAGTTTCTCTGTGCTTTGGAACGGAGCTGCGATTGCCCTGACCCGCCCAGGCGGCTCCTGGAGCTGTGTTTGTGCACCTGGCCCTGCGCTCCCTCGCTCCCACCATACAGTTTACTGCTGTCATCCTGAGTGCAACAGGAACTGGCATTCTAGCCTGGAAGCCGCTCTTGCGTCTGCTCCAGGAAAGCCCAGGCAGACTGGCAGGACTGCTCCCGCCTTCTTCCAGTCTGAGATTTGGACCGATCGATGGCTTCTCCCCCGGAGCGTTGGGCTCACTTTCCTGGCATGCAATCAATCCTGCTGGCCCCAGCTTCTTTTGGGTCATGGCTGCAGGGGCTGTGATCCCTGATGCTGTCGCCTGTGCTTCAAGAAACCTCCAAACACCCAGGTGCCGGCCTTCGTGTGGCGGATGTTGCCCGGGCCTTGGGCCTTGTGTCAGCAGGGTTTTCCTGCATGGCCTCTTGAGATTGAAGGGCAGGAGCAGACTTTCTTGCCAGCACCGCTTCTAAGTATAAACTTCCAGGAGAGCAGCTGATGGGGCTTCCCTTGCAAAGGCTGCCCCGAAAGTGGGGCTTTGGGTCATCTACAAGTGACGCCACACCACTGACATCATAGGGACGGCGCTCGAGGTCACATTCAGAAAGCAACCTCCGCTGCAGTGATCCGACTCTTCTAACCCTGAGCAAGGATGCACCCTTCGGGGGACACCCCCATGGGTCACCTCTTCTGACCAGGCTCCAGTCCTGAGAGCACATTGAGCTGTGAGTCCTGCAGTGGTTTATGTCCCTGATGGGTACAGGACTTCCACCGTCTGGTGGTCTTTGAAAAGACCTCCTGTCCCTCAACACAGGAGACCTCGGGGACGTTTTATACGTAAACTCTAACATCTCTTAGTTTTCTCATTGCTGAGACAAAATACTCAGCACCCACAGTGAAAGGGGGGAAGGCTGATGTGGCTCAGTTTGTAGAGGTTTTTGTCTGCCAACAGCTGGATTTGAGGCAGGGGGGCGTGGAGATGGGCACCACACGGAGAAGCAGTCCAGGGCGGCAGAAGGCAGCAGGGCAGCAAGGAAGGGCCTCAGCACCGCCTTTCTGCCCTTTCGCACAGGCTGCTGCGCGCGGGTGGTGCTCACACCCTTATTCCTGGCGCCCCGTGCCTAGCACTGCGCCGTGCACCAACCCCAGCACCACACACTGTAGATCTAGTCACCTCTGGAAAAGCCCCACTCATGACCACATGAGACTTTGTGGGACCCCCAGATACTGCCTAACGACCACTACACGGAATTGTGAGTACTAGGTCAAGCGTTCATTCTCGGGAAGCCTGTGGTGGTGTGAGCATAGGGTTGTGCTTGGCTGTTCAGTATAGAGGGCGCGATGCTGGCCTGTGTGTAGTGTGAGGCTCAGTACGTGAACTACATAAAAATATTAGTAGCAAATACAAAATTGGTCATTTTTTCCCCCTCTGGGTGGTGACATTTAAATTTCATGATTTTATCTAAAATCTGTAACTGGTGTGCATTTTCAGTTAGCACATGTTTTGCAGTACAAAATGATTACATTCCCTGTAAGCAACTGGTACAGGAGGAGAACACATCTTCATTCTTTTCCTTGTTACCCTTCCTCCCCCCGCTGGGACTCCTGACCCCGTTTTGTACACGTCCACAGTACCCAGGGGTCATCACACTCCTCAAGAGGAGTGGGTACTGTCACCCGACACATTTGAATTCCTTTTTTTAAAAAATGAAACTCCCCTCCACCTCCTTCCTCTCCCCCATCTCTTGGTCGCCTTTACCCAGAAGATCTAGCTCAGCCTGTGTTTTATTTATTTATTTATTCATTTATTTGCAGTACCGAGGATTGAACTCAGGACCTTGCGCTTGCCAGGCAAGCGCTTATTCTACTGAGCCATCTCCCTGGCCCAGCCTGTGTGTTTTAAATGAAGCCAGTCGTTTGTGCTGTTGATGCAAATACACCTCCAATGAGAGTTACATTCAGATACATGTAGGTGGGACATAATTCACCACTTCCAGACTCCTGGTCAGTGGTTGTCAGGGTGGTCACAGGAGGCCTTCAGCCACCAGCACTGCCACATTCATTTTTAAAGTGTTTTCCTCATCTCCCAAAGAAGTTCCACACTCACTGGCCATGCCCGTTCATCCTGCCCGGTCCCGCAGTCCTGTGTGCCCACCCTGTACGTTACATCCTGGCCCTGTGGTCTGTCTTCTGGGACACAGCAGGTGAGCATAGCCGTGTGGCTTGTGGCCCTGCAGAAGCGGGCTCTGCAGCGAGCACACTTTAAGCGCTGAAGTGCGTGGCTCTTGGACTCAATTGAGAAATCACACTGACCTGTGTGTGTAATGTGGCGTCCCGCCATCCTCCCTTTGCTCCTAGAATTGGTTCCTTCACTCATGAGCAACCTGCTGAATCCAGATGCCATTTTCTCCAACAATGAAATGAGCCTGTCGGACATCGAGATCTACGGCTTCGATTACGACTACACCCTGGTGTTCTATTCAAAGCACCTCCACACGCTCATCTTCAATGCGGCTCGGGACCTTCTCATCAATGAGCACCGGGTAAGGTCACCAGTCTTGGGGGCCTGGCCAAGATCCCCACCTGCCTGTATGAAGGGTTTTGTGCAGGATGAAATAAAAGACAGAACAAACTTAGTAATGCATAGAAGGGGGCAGGGAGGTCAGCACCTCAGGGTGGGCAGAGACAGAGGCTCTGGGTGCAGCCAGTGCTTACTGGATGTCCACAGTGTTGGGGGGATCAGAGGACACAGAGGGTGGTCTTAAGCTAATGAGGATCTTGCGCTGGAACATCTTTAGGCTTGGGAGAGGGCAGCCCAACCCTCAGGGGATGATGGGAAGGCTCTTGTGGTGATGCCAATCATCCCCAGCCTCTGTTCATCCCTGAGGGGAGACAGTGAACCAGCCCTTGTGAATTTGTGTCCCCAGCACGCCTTCACGGGGCCCTGCCCTCTCCGTGGGTATTAAAGAACAGGCAGGCAGGTCCCTCCTGGCCGCGCCACTGCCTGCCTTCTGGAAGCTGTTTAGTAAGTTGATGCTGAGCAGGTGCGCGGGCCTTGTTTCTCTGCAGATTTCTGGGTGACGCTGCTCTGGAAGACAGCTGTGTTTAGAGAGGTCTTTGTCCTTTGTGTCTATATTTTTATGTTTATTTACCTCTTGTGCAAAATAACACCTGAAGGAGGACCCGGTGTCTTGGCTGAGTGCATCTGTTCTCCCTTG
This sequence comes from Octodon degus, assembly GCF_000260255.1. Classification (NCBI taxonomy): domain Eukaryota; kingdom Metazoa; phylum Chordata; class Mammalia; order Rodentia; family Octodontidae; genus Octodon; species Octodon degus. The sequence goes on along the minus strand of NW_004524580.1, from coordinate 31,756,361 downwards.
TTTGGGTAGGACAGCACCCGGTCCTTGCACAGCCCCATGACCTGCCGCCTCGCAACTTCTGGTTACGAGGACCCCCTCAGACGCTATGATGCTTTTCCTGCAGGCCTGGCTGGATCGCTTGCTTCTATAGAGTATTTGAATGGCTTCTGACACAGAGCATTTTTGAGGTTGTAATGGGGAAAAGAAAGCCAGCCCTGAGCTCCCCACACATGCTCCTGCAGTGGCTCAAGGTGCTGCCACTGGCCAGTGTCCAGGGCCAGCTCCTGTGAGCGCTCCACCCCTGCCCAGGAAGTGGGGTGGCCACAGGCCAGGGCGCCTTGTGCAGCTTGCCTCTCTTCTGTCCCTCCTTCCCTGTGTTCCCTGGAGCCTTCCTGCCATGCCTCCAGGAGCAAGGCTGGCGCAGAAGCACGGAGGCTGAGGATGGATGGATCCCAGTGTTGCCATGGAGACCTGGCTGGCCTGAGGGTGTGGCCAGCCGGCTGGGCCCGTGCAGTGCCGAGCCAGGGAAGGGGCCAGCAGGACAGATGACCAGTGTGGGGGTGTGGCTGGGGACCCAGACCTGCATGTGCCCACGTTCCCCCAGACTTCTCTTTGTCCAGACTGCTGTGTGTTCCAGGTCATTCTCATGCGGTCGTCCTCTACTGTAGGGGCTCTGGCTGGTGTGGGGACTACAAGCAGAAGCTCTGAAGTGAAGACGCTACAGGGTGTAGCTGAGGCTTGAGGGTGGGGCGTCACCTCCCTGGTTCTGGACACTGTGCTTTTACTAACGCAGCCAGTTTCCTGCAGCTCTAGAGCCTGGCCGTTTGAGCCAGGATGTTCCCTGATCCCTTTGCCATGACGCCCAGGCTGAGCCTGAGCATGTGTCCGTCCTGCTTCAGCCTTCCACGTGGTGGGATTAGGGTGGGCACGCTGCACGCAGCCCTGACCCTGTGCTTTCTTTTATCACTTGGTTTAAGCATCTCATGTTTTCTAGACCTGAAATGTCAAGAGGCATTTGGCAAAGATAGCCTTTCCTTTTGCTGCCCTGGAAGAGTAATGTGGCTGCCCTGCCTCTCTTCAGCCACCCTACACCGGGGCTGTGGCATCTCACCTCAGGCCAGCTGCAGCTTCCTCTCTCCCTCCCTCCCTCCCTCCCTTCTTTTCTTTCTTATTTTTTGAGAGAGGGTCTCACTATGTAGCCCGGGGCTGGCCTTGAACTTGCAGGGATCCTCCTGCCTCAGCCTCCTGAGTGCTGGGATTGCAGGTGTGCACCACCACACCCAGCAGGCATCAGCATTTTCTGGACGTCGATGTGATCCTGAGGTACAGGGCGCTGTCCCGACAGTGCTGCTGTCGATTGCTCAGGGCAGGGATGATGATGGCCTCGAGCCGACTCCGGGCACGTCTTTCTCGCTGACTTCTCTCTTCACCCTGACCAAATCACCCAGTTTCTGTGGAACTCAGCGCCCCCCCTCCCCAGTGTAAAGTGGGCCTAGTGAGTGCTTTCTGCAGGGGCACCTAGAACATGCGCAGTGGCTGTCACCCGTTGTGATTTTTATTGTTTCTAACTTCATGACAGCCCTCACCCCTCTGCTTTACATCTGCAGAAACTGAGCCTTGGAGCCTTAAGCTGCTGCTCGCTGCGGGCCAGCAGGCGACCGCTTTGCTCCCCATCTGCCTGTTTCCATGGTGCTGAGCACACCTTTCTTCCCTGTGGGTTGTTGTTCAGATGAAAATTAAAAATTCATGAAAATGAAACATTTATGAACATAAAACATTTACGAAATTGGGAGGGGGCCGAGAGAAAGCTGGCGCAATAGACGGCGAGTCACGGGGTGGACCCCTTGGGCAGAGGAGCACCCAGGTCCTCTTGCACGATGCCTGCGTGGCCTGTCCAAGTGTCACAGTCTTAATTATGGCAGCTGACCGATGGAGTGGTTGTGAGGACGCCGATCTTTCTCCTGCTCTCATGAGGCACAGTAATTCTTCCAAGAAGCGCGGGGCGGGCTCTGTTCTCCCTGCCAAGACCAGCAGCTCTCTGTGCCTGTGGGGATATAGGGACATTTGTTTTTGAGACACAGTCATGGAACAGGAAGCCTGCAATTTAGAGTCTTTCCAAAAATTAAATGTAAGAAGTTCCAGCTCCTTCATAATTAATTTTTAAAAAATCAGAACAAATTTTGATAAAAATGGAAAATTTAAAGAACCAGGTAGTCCTGCATAATGACAGCTGGCATTTTCCTTCACACGTCCGCCAGCGACCTGGGAAGAGCCATTTGTGGAAGGGCTGTGGGCTTCCTCCTCAGAGTTCACACACAGGCAGCATCACATCGGCGGGCGCTGGTGGTCACCCGCTTGTCACCCCCGAAGGGGACCGTCCTGTCACGCCCCTTGGCCCAGGTCCCGTACCCACGCTGTCGGCAGGTCTGTGAGCCTGTTCTCTCTTGGTAAAACATGTGCAGTTTTGGGTTGTTAGCGGCTGAGGCTGGGCGAGGTGGCACACACCTGTCATCCCAGCACTTGGGAGGCTGAGGCAGAATTGTCATGAGCTGAAGATCAGCCTGCGCTGCACCGAAAACCAGAAGTGGCAAGATGGCAGGAGCTCCTGTTCCCGTCCCTGCATGATGAAAGCCTCGGGATCACTGTGTGCTTTGTCTGTTCTGTGCCTTCTATGACGTCCGTCTGACCCTGTTCAGGACACCGAGCTAGTTTCCGTCTCCATAGGCTCCTATGGCTTTGGCAGTGTGACTTCCTCCTAGTTTGGTGGCTTTGACAGTTGTGAGGAGTGTTAGTCAGAGTGTGTAGGATGCTCCTCTCTTGGGATTTTTTTTTGGTTTGGCCTCGAATTTTTGGTGATCTTCTTGCCTCAGCCTCCCAGTGCTGGGATCCCAGGTGTATGCCACTGTGCCCAGGCTCAGAGTTGATTATGTGATGGTGCTGGGGCTGGGCCTTGCGTGACCAGGCCTGGTTCAGTACCAGGCCACTCCTGCATGGTTTTGTGACTCCAGACGGGGTGCCAGCTCTGCTCCTCAGATTATTCAGCAGTGAAACAGGCCTTGGTGGTTGTCTACTGGCGTCGCAGGGTAAGCAGTCACGAGTAGGCCTGGCCTGGTGAGGCCCGCAGCCACCCTGGGAGAGGGCCAGTGCTTCTGATCCTCCAGGGTAGAGGTCTCGAGGCTACCACTGGTGGCAGAGCCGTGTCGCTGTAAGGGGCCTGCGTGGGCTGTGTCACGTGTGTCCATGGAAATGCGGCTCCGCCCATGGCGCTCAGCCTGGAGATGCCCACAGGCAGGAATGGCCACTTGGCTAGAAGGGGTTCATTGAGGAACCCAGCGGAACCTTTGAGTCAGAGCTTCCTGCAACCAGGCTTGAAGGCCTGCTATGTGCCTTCAGCCTGGTGCAGTGGGGAAAAGTCACCTGCCTGTGGCCTGGCCACGAGGAGATGTGGCCTGGCATGGCATGGCGTGGCATGGTATGGCAAGCAGCCTTCTAGGTTTGGATGAGCTGGGTCACTGCTTGCACGGTTTCTATCCCATGCCAGTTCAGGTCAGGAGCAGAGTGGCAGGGGGCTGAGGCTGACTCTGTCCCCTGGCCTCAGGGTGGCTCGGGCTGGGTCCTTGGTGCCGTGATGTCCCCTTGGGCAGGAGTGGTTTGACAGCTCGGAGGCTTGGGGTGCCTCCTGGGCCAGCGGGTGTGGGGGCTGCAGTGTGAGCGCTGGGCTGGCGGTTGTGGGGCAGGTTGTGCTTGGGATAGTGGGTGGGGGCAGTCTGGCTGCTGCCCATTGCAAACAAGAGGCAGCGATGGGTCGGGGCAGAAGTGGGTGGGCTTAGCGGTCTGAGAGACCTGGGCAGAGGGAAGGGAATGCGAGGTTAGGAGGAGAGGAGCCAGGAAGGATAGATCCAGGGGTGCTGGGCAGCAAGGGGGTGCTGGGGCCAGGAGATGGTGACTCGGCGGCGCCGAGGGACAGTGTGCTCTGTCCCGCGCTGCCTCCCCCAGTCACCTGGACAAGGCCAGGGCTGGACCCTGGGGGTGCTGCCAGCTGAAGTGCGTCTTCCTCTTCGCAGTACCCCGCAGAAATCAGGAAGTGTGAGTACGACCCCAGCTTCGCCATCCGCGGGCTGCACTACGATGTCCACCGGGTAGGCTCCCTGCTTGAAAGAAAGCGCTCTCTGCTGAGGGGGAATCTTGGGTTTAAATTGTGTCCTTTGGGGCTGCAGAGCCACCTCGTTCCAGGGGATTTGCGGAAGGAAGCCTTCTGGAGGGGACTGAGTGTGGGAAGGCAAAAGTGTGTGTCCCTCTTGGGCAGGAGTTTTGCTGTCATTTTCTTGTGGCTGGAGGAGGAGCCAGTTGCCATGTCTGGTTTTCTTTTGCTGACCAGCCATTTCGTCATAAAGCACTTCTGGCTGGGGTGGTGGTGTACACCTGTGATCCCAGCTCTGGGAGGCTGAGGCAGGAGGAGCGCACATTCAAACTCCGCCTGGGCAATTAGCCATTTAATGAGGCTCTGTCTCAAAAAATAAAAAATGGGCCAGAGATGCAGCTTTGTGGGAGGCCCTGAGTTTAATCCCCGGGGATATAGAAAACAAAGAAATAAAAATCACTCTATATAAGGAGGAGGGCCGTGGGAAGTGGTGGTTCTGCTGCAGGCAGCCCAGCAGGCTTTGTCACCAAGCGGACTGTGCCTCGTCCCACGTGCAGGTTGGCCCGCTGCTGACCTACGCCTGTGTCTGTTTGTTTAAAGGCAGTGTTGATGAAGATCGATGCCTTTCACTACATCCAGCTGGGCACCGTTTACAGGTAAGAGAGTCGGGCGAAGCTGCTGCCCACAGCGGCCTGTGGCTCTGCTGTGCTGGAGGAGGCGGACGGGGCCTCCTGCCCTGTCCCTGGCGAGAGTTTGGCTGCAGGGTCTGCTCAGGTGCCACAATGCAATCAGGGGAGCAGCTGGGGTGTGGCAGATGGCGGAGGTCCTGCCCTCAGAACTCCTGGGGAGCCCTCCCCTGACCTCACCCCACCCCCAGCCCTGGGCATGGAGTTTATGGATGTATTTCTCTTAGATAGAAATGTTTATAACTTTTTTTTGTGGCCAGCTCAGCCGACCCTGGGGGCAGGGCTGGTGTAGCATGTGGTTCCGGGGATGGAATGCTGAGCTGTCTTGCCAGCCCCTGTAACTTACTTTCTTTCTTTCTTTCTTTCTTTCTTTCTTTCTTTCTTTCTTTCTTTCTTTCTTTCTTTCTTTCTTTCTTTCTTTTTTTTGCAGTACTAGGGATTGAACTCAGGACCCTGCACTTGCCAGGCAAGCGCTTATTCTACTGAGCTAACTCCCCAGGCCCCCCCCCCCCCGAACTTTTTAAATTGAAGCTTTGGCCTCTTAAATGCTGTCATTTGGGTGAGAGATTTGTGTCCAGTTCCTTCCTAGACCCTAAGGAAGGTGCCCCTGTCCTCACCTAGGCTCTTCTCTCTGAGACTTCCATTAATTGTCTTTGAAGTAGAGAAATAGGTCACGAAAGGAAGCTAGGAACAGCAGTGCCACAGGGGACAGGGGTAGACCTGTGTGCTCCCTTCTGCCCGCTTCAAATGCTTCGGAGGTTTTGTCTCCTGGTCTCCTTCCCGGCTCCCCTTCTTTCTCCCCTTCCCTCTCCCCTGTCCCCGTTTCTTTCTCTCTCCACCATCCACACACATAATGTATAAATAGACATATGCTGGCTCTTCTGCCTCCTGCTGTCTGTCAGATGTAGGCCCTGCTGTGGCAGAGGAGGACGAGGCTCCCTGGCACACTGTCCCTCTCCCGGTCACTGTGAATCCTCCCAGAGCCTCAGTGTCCCCGCTGTGGGCCACCTCCGTCAGCATGGCCCTTTCCCATTAGTAGGCCCCTTTGGCCTGGTCTCTAAAGCTAGCAAGTGCACCGGGAGTGTTTCTTCCTGGTGCGATGTCTGGCTTTCCTTCCACATACTAATCTTGTCTTTTATTTGCTCAGTTCTCTGCATGGGTGTCTTAGTCACTTTCCGTTGCTGGGACACAGTGCCCGACACCCACAGCTTAAGGAAGGAAGGGTTTGTTTTGGCTCCATGTATGGTCCATAGTCCACGGGCCCCAGGCAGGGTCAAGAAGCTGAGGAGAGGGACAGAGGGAAGGAGGAGGTGGACCCCCAGCCTGCACCTGCTGATGCCTCCTGAGCAAGTGTCACCTCCCAGGTCATGCTTGGCTGTGAGCTCGCTGGGACCCGACCCAAGCCCCATGGCTTGGTCACCTCCCAAAGACCCCAGTTCTGAAGCCCTGAGGCTTGCGGGATGGGGGTAGGGGGTGAGTGTGTGGTTGTAAACTCTAGCAGTGGCTTTCCCTATTTTTCCCCCAATGTCCGCTACCTTTGTCAAGTATGTATGTGGTTTTCAATAATAATAATAATAATAATAATAATAATAATAATAATAAGTGCTTTTTGAGCTAGGGTCTTGCAGTGTAGCCCAGGCTGTCCTCAGACACATGGTGGTCCTCCTTCCTCAGCCTTCCAGGTGCTGCGATGACAGGCATTTGTACCATGTCCAGCACTTCAAATGTTTTTGATGATCTCTTATTTTTCCCTGTTTAAATTGCTTGTTCCCTCCGCACTACACCCTCAGCCCGTTATAATTTATTTCAAATTTTGAGACAGGGTTTCATTAGGTCTCTAGTTCGGGTTAGGTTGGAACTTGTAGTCTTCCTGCCTCAGCCTCTGCTTGCTGGGTGACAGCCCCGTTGGATCGGTGTCAGGCAGCTGTGCACAGCTGGGGGAGGCGGGTGGCTCTCGCTGCAGCCCGTGGCTGTGTCTGTCCCTGTTTTCAATCCTGGGAGCCCTGTGAGAAGCTGTGATTGGTGGCATTGTGGGCACGCGGCACAGGCCAGCTGCCCCTGGCAGCCCCTCTCTTCCCCCTGAGTCAGGACACCTAGGCCCAGCGGGCCCCTGTGATTGATCCAGGAAAAGCCCCTGGCCATGTGGGGAGTGGGGATTGGAGCCACAGAAAGGTGGGGCAGCCCTGCACTCCCCCCATCCCTGGAGGCAATGAGGCCGGTGCTGGTCGAGGTTGCTGCAGTCCCACAGGACCCGACTGTCCCTGTGCCCCCCCCCCAGCCCTGGGTAGCTGCCTCTGGGGATGGCTGATGGCGTCTTTGGCTCTGATGCTTAGTGGCTTGGGCCCTAGGGTTCAGCCTGCATCTGTGGTGGCTCAGCAGCTGGGCCTGAGTGGACACAAACGCCCCTGGCAGTTGTGTCCTGTGTGTGTTTGTCTGTAGTCCAGGCTACCTTGAACCTGTGTGTAGCCCAGCTTGGCCTAGAACTTGCAGTGACCCTCCTGCCTGAGCCTCCCAACTCCTGGGATTACAGGTGTGCACCCAGGGCCGGCCGCCAGTGGCATTTCTTAAACATAATCTCAGAACACAGGCTGTGTTGAGTTGCGCGCCGAATGGTCAGTCTGTGTCAGTGATAAAATCTGTGCCGGTTCCTTGACATCCCTGCTGAAGCACAGCGTGCACTTCCGGCTGTGGCATCCTTGTCACCGTTCATTTCTGGAGTGCAGAGGAGCTGGATTCCTAGGCAAGCTCTGAGGCGGCAGGTGGCCAGGGCTGGTTCGTCCTGGCACCGAGGAAGCTGGGCACAGTGTCACCGTGCTCCCTGCCCCGATACCTGCCCTTTCCCCCAGTGCCCATCCACAGCAGCTTCTCTACCCTCAGGTGTGAATGATGTTGACAAAGAAGGCTGCCCAGTGCTCTAGGGGCATCTGGGAGCCTGGTGCTGCAGGAAGCCTGGTTCTGTGCCTGTGTGGCCCGGCCGGAGATGGGTAGAGCAGTGTGGTATTGCCTGCTGGGAGGGCTGGGGAGCAGGCCCTGCCTGTGCGTACCAGGTGGGGGCCACAGTGTCCATTACGGACCCTGCTGGTGTCCCCACCGGGGCAACGTGTCACCCGGTGCCTTTGGCATCTGTGGGGAGACTCCGCCTCTCAGCGGCCATTCCAGGTGGCCTGAGTCCTTGATGGCGCTGTCTGCTTTTCCCAGAGGCCTCAGTGTGGTCCCCGACGAGGAGGTCATCGAGATGTACGAAGGGTCGCACGTGCCCTTGGAGCAGATGAGCGACTTCTACGGGAAGGTAACGGCACTGCGTCCCCGGGAGCATGGCCACTGAGGGACAGCGCACCTGGTGGCTGGGTGGCATCTGAGACCACGCCAGGGACTGGTGTGGGGAGGCTTCCTGGGCTGGGTCCCCGGTTCCTTTCTCATTGCTCTTCCCTCCCATCCCCACCTTTGCTGTTTATCACTGCCTGTGAGGTGGGTCCCCACTTGCTGGCATGACCGCTAGGGGCCATCGGTGTGAGACTGGGCACCCGGAGAGAAGGGACAGGGCCACTCTCACCCCATCTCCCCTGGATGAGATGCCTGCTGTGCTGTGAAGGGTGAGAAACAAGGAGAACACTTTACATCTCTGTTATTATGATCTCCTAGCTAGGCATAGTGGTGTAATCCCAGCACGCCTGTAATCCCAGCACCCTGGAGGCTGAGGCGGGTGGATCCCAAGTTGTAGCTCAGCCTGGGCAGCCCGGCTCCTTATCGAGAGGCCCCATTTCTGTATGAGAATCTCTTTTTCTTGTCGACCACCTGGGCCTGTTCTGGCTTCCCTGCTTGCGGGGCCCTGGGTCCAACCCTCCTCCCTGTCCACAGAGTTCCCATGGCCACACCATGAAGCAGTTCATGGACATCTTCTCCCTCCCGGAGATGACGCTGCTGTCCTGCGTGAACGAGCACTTCCTGAAGAACAACATCGACTACGAGCCCGTGCACCTGTACAAGGATGTCAAGGTGAGGCTGGGGACCCTGCGGCTGGACCTCCCCAGTGACTGGGGGTGGGGCTACTAGTGTGTTTCTGAGCTCGGTGGTGGTGCATGCCTGGCATCCCAGTACTCAGGAGGCTGAGGCAGGAGGATCGCCTGGAGCAGAATGCCTGCCTGGGCCACACCGTGAGTTTGAGGCCAGCCTGCACTACACAGGGTGACCCTGCCCCCAAAACCCAAACAAACCAAAAAATCATGTGAAAGTCGCATGGGGGAAGGGTGTGGCTGGAATGCATGTGCAGAGCCCCTTTTGTATGTTCTGACTTACATTCCTGACCATGTATGTGTACATGTGTTTTTCACTTTCATTAGATTGTGGGAACTTTTTCAGTATCTAAAAATGCTTTGATGTTATTTACTTGATGTATATTTGTATGTATTTGTAGTATATAAAATACTTTGGGTGTGTATTTATATGTAATGTTTGTTGACTCAAATATGTATAATTTAAAAAGATACAAATTAAAAATATGCTTTTGTTCTGTTTATGAGTAAAGTTTTGACTCTTCCAAATCCTGGAATTTAGGGAGATGAAAGATAAATTGTAGATTTTCCATATCAGCCTAGTATTATTTGAGCTAAGTGTAAATATTCATTTAGTTACTTTGTTTTTCTGAGGCAGGGCCTCACAGTATAGCCCGGGCTGCCCATCGTCCTCCTGCCTCAGCCTCCCGAGCGCTGCGATTATGGGTGGCACCGCTCGGCTCACCTTGAGTGTTCAGTTTCTGCCCTGCTCTTTGCTCAAGGGCACTTCATCTTTAGGAGTCATGCTAGGAGCCCTCTGCATTCGTGAGGAGGCGTTCATTGTGAGCTCAGTGCCGAGTGCGTGGTGTGCATTGGCTCAGCAGATCCTGGGGTGGGGCATGACGAGGCACAGAGAGGTTGTGTAACCTGCCCCGGCTCACACAGCTCCAGGCAGCAGAGCCTGCTGTGTGAGGCTTGTTACAGGCTTGTGTAACTGAGGCCTGCTTCCTCCAGCTGCCTAGGCATCGGTGATTTTGCCAGCAGCCAAGGTCCCTGCTGTGTGTTCATACTGCTCCGGAGCAGGCTCTGAGTTGGCACTGGTTCAGGGGGCTGCCACCCCTGAGCCTGCCCAGCCGGACCATCACCTCTTCCCCTGCCCCCTGTGCTGCCATATGTCAGTCAGGTCAGCTCTGTCTGAGGATCAGCTCTGTGATAGGCTCCAGCTGCTGGTGGCACCTAAGGGTGGGTCCAGCCTTTGGTCTGTGTCCGGGTTGCTCAGTCGGGTTGGAGCCAAGGGAGGGCAGGGAGGTGCCTAAGCCGGGCTCTTCCGGCAGGTGGCTGAGGTCTGCTGTCAGGACTGCCCTGTGGAATGTGATTCAGAATGTGATTCACGCCCCTGGGCAACTTCTTCCAAGTGAGCCTCCCCCAGATGGCACTGCAGCTGCCCCTGTCCCCTGGAGCCCTATGCTGTCCCTAAGGCGCTGTGTGTGCAGGCAAGCAGGGTTTAGACTTCTTAAATGCGTGGCTTGTTAGCTTACAGGGGCAGATGTTAGGGCCTATGCCGGCCCACGTCTGCACTCACTGATGCCCTGTGTGTCTTCCACAGGACTCCATCCGTGATGTCCACATCAAAGGGATTATGTACAGAGCCATCGAGGCGGACATTGGTAGGTCCTGGACAGGTCCGTTGCTCATGCCACTGTGGGCAGGACTTGGCGTCCCCAGCTTGCAGGCGTCTCTTTTGAGTGTCCTGCACAGCCCTGACCCTGGCTTTGTGCGGGTCTCCTGCCCTGTGGTTGGCTGCAGCCACGTAGTCTCTCGGCTTAGTTCCAGGAGTGGGGTCTCCGCTTGCTGTCCTGGTCCTGTGCTCCGGAACCAAGTGCCCTAAGACTTCACCCCCCACTGCGCCCCAGCTAGTAAGCGCTCGCAGGCCACCGCCTTCCCGCCCCACCTGGGAGTCTCTCTCTGCCCTCAGAGAAGTACGTCTGCTATGCGGAGCAGACCCGCGCGGTGCTGGCCAAGCTGGCGGATCACGGCAAGAAGATGTTTCTCATCACCAACAGCCCCAGCAGCTTCGTGTGAGTGGCCCGTGTTCCCGCCGCTGCAGCCTCGCTTCCTCATGCCGTTTCCTGTAGACGAGGGAAGCTGGGAAGAAGCATTGGCAGAAGTGGTTCCTCCCTCTAACTTGGGGCCGCGCGGGCCTGTTGTTCCAGGGACAAGGGAATGAGGTACATCGTGGGGAAGGACTGGAGGGACCTGTTTGACGTGGTCATCGTGCAGGCGGAGAAGCCCAACTTCTTCAACGACAGGCGCCGGTGAGAGTCCGCCCTCCCCGGGCACTGAGCGAGGGCAGCGTGTGGGGAAAGCTGGTTGGACTCTGCTCTGGATTTGTCGCCCTGCTAACAAGCCACTGCGGGGTGGAGGAGTTGGCAGAGGGAGACGGTTCTCCGTCCCCCTGGCTGTAGCAGACCCCGTGAGAACGCAGCAGGCCAAAACACAAGAGTGAGGAGCCCTTAGGAAGTCAGGGGTTCGGCTGCAGACTCATGGGGAAGCCTGAGGAGAGCTAGGCCACAGGTAACAAGAACCGCCACCCGGCCGTGGGGGTGGCGAGTGCGAGGAGTGTGTCTGCGTGTTGGTGGGAGTGTGAGCTGGACCCCCACAGTGGAAATCATGTGGCGCGTCCTCCAGACATGGGAAGTAGGACTTGCGTCTGGCCCAGCTGATCCCCTTCTGGGTGTCCTCCGTGGGACTTAGAAGGTCGTTGCATTGCAGCGACCCAGGCGTAGCCCTGCTTGCAGCGGCGCAGTGGACAGTAGCTAACTCTGGAAGCAGACTGTCCTCCCACCAACGATGGATGGGTGAAAAGTGGGCCTTACGCGCAGTGGGCACTCCGGTGCCACAGAGAGGGCTGAGTGAGTTGTTTGTAGGAAAATGGGTGCACCTTGGAGGCCTTGGTGTTAGGTGAAAGGAATCTGGCCCACGCGCGTCAGTGTCACGAGCTTCCTCTTACGCAAGAAACCCAATGTGTGAATAACCCTGAAGCCAATACAAGGTAGATAACAGGAAGCCCCCATCTGTGGGCTTGAGAATTCCTGCCTGAGGGCCCCAGAATAGCGCCTCTTTAACAGCGGCCAGCTTGGGAACACTTACCCATGTTTCTCTTGCTGCAAGTTGGTGGCCAGGCAGCCTTCTCCTTGGCTGAAATTCTGGGGTCCTGGTGACCCCCAGACCATGTGTGGAGATGAAAGGTACAGGGCAGGGTTGAGAGCCTCAAGGACTGTTGCCTTGCCCCTCGGACTTCTGTGGGTGCCCCATGGCTGCTGTGCCCGTGGCGGGGCCTGAACCTGGGGCCTGCACACTGATGCACCCCTTACCTTGCTGTTGATGTGGACAGCTACAATAATACCCGCACTGTATTTAGTGAGAAGTCAGACTCAACCCTGAGCCAGGGGCTGGGCAGGCCGGCCAGTGCAGCACATCTGGACCAATACCCGGGGGACGAACGGGGACAGTGAGACCCCAAGACACCCGAGGGGAGAGGATTATATGTACGTGTTTATACAAGGCTTTGAAACTTGCATGGCCAGCACATGCTGCCCTTGAATAGGGCAGGTAGTGGGATTCAGGGGTTTGCAGTTGGTGGAGGAGCTGCTTGCTGTTGCCCGGCCTGGGCCTTTGCCCCGTGTTGTAATGTTTCCCGTTTCTGTCACCAGACCTTTCCGAAAGGTGAATGAGAAAGGCGTCTTGCTCTGGGATAAAATCCACAAGTTGCAGAAGGGCCAGATTTACAAGCAGGTACCTCCCTTCCTCCCTCCCCTTGCTCTTCCTCCCCTGCCGATCCCTCCTGTCCTCTCTTGTCCCTTTTCCTGCAGCTGGTGGTCTGCATCACAGCCAAGGCCGGGCCGAGGCTTCCTGGGCGCAGGCCCCCAGCGAGGTCCCTTGAAGCCCCTGCTTGTAATGGAGGCTTCCACCAGCATCTTTCTAATTTGCGAGTGCCCGAATTAACTCAAAACTGAATAGTTTTCTAAAACTGAAATTAAGATATGAATTTTTATGGAATGTCAAATTTAAGATGCTGATAGGTAACTAGAAATTTCTAGGACACATTCACCAGTGTCGTATATACCCTGATCAATAATTATCCCCCCATGAGAGATGTTTTTTGTACAGCTTTAACAAGCTTTGTCGTATAAGGTTCTGAAGTGTTTGAAAGAGAATTGCTGAGCATTATTGTGTGTTTTTGTAATATTTATTTTCCTTATTCTTTTTTTCCTTTTTTTATTAGTGATGTGTTCTAGGTGGTTTATAGCAACCTATTGGATTTGTCAGAAAGTATATTTTCCAGGCTTTGAAAAATTAGATTTGATACACCATTTTACTTACAGAAAATCAACCTGAGAAAATTAAGATACACTTAATAAAACTTCCGTACGAGAGTATTTATTACAGAGTAACTTAAAAGTACGTCTCAGTGTCACTGGTCAACATGGAGACACTGAGGGAAATAATCCTGCTGCTTTTTGGCTTCTCTGGGGATAAGGAATTGATATTTGACAGCATAGAGAGTTTGGCAGGGAGGGCCGGCCAGATAGTTCAGCAGACTGACACGCCTGCTTAGGCAAACTCAGGGACCGGGGTTCGATCTGTATTGTGTCATGCTGGCCCCACCCCTGGAGCACACTGAGCCGGGGACTGAGACTGGGCGTGGTGGCACGCGCCTGTAATCCCAGTGCTTGGGAGGCTGAAAACAGGAGGATCACTACGAGTCCCGTCTGTGTAGTGAGACCCTGTAGTGTGTGTACTAAATGCATCAAATAAAAAAGAGAGAGGAAGAAAGGTAGGCATGGGGTGTTGATTGTAACAAGGTAGTTGCAGGAGGTGTTCATGGTGTGACACCTTTTCAAAAGTACATTGATATACAGGCCAAGCCAAGATTTCCTAGGAAGGTGTGTTCATCTTTACATTGTAATATTTCAGGTAAAAAGCAAAACCGCTTTTTAGAAATAGACATTCTGGGCTGTTTCTTTCACTTGATCGTGTCTGTACTTTTCTCATGTTACAGGGCAATTTGTACGAGTTTTTGAAGCTCACCGGCTGGCGCGGCTCCAAAGTGCTGTATTTTGGTGACCACATATACAGTGACCTGGCGGTAGGCGGCCTGTTCGCTGCTGTTGGGGGGACAGAGGAGTTGGTCTCTCATGTTTGCCGATTTCTCTTTTGGTGTTTATGGTTTATGAAAACATGAGTGGGCCGCATTTTTAGGTGTCTCCTCATAACAGTGCGGTAGCTCAGGGTTGTGGAAAAGATCAGTTTTTGGAAGCTGGTACAAATAAGAAATTCACTTGGTCAGAAAAATGTTCCCACTGGAGTAAGAGTGAGATGTAGATGCCAAGGGACCTCTTTTCTTTTCCTTTCTTCTGTGTACCCAAAACAGTCAAAGCACAAGACTGAAGCCCGCAGTCCTCAGCCGGGCCGGTGGCCCCTTGCGCCCTAGAATCAGCCTGGCGCCTGTGGGCCAGGGACACAGGACCGCAGCTAGCTTAACCCACACGGAGCGGGGCAGCGGTGTTGGGTCCAGGGCTGCCCACGGCTCCTGCAGGACGTGGTCTGCACTTGCTAGCGATTGTGGGTCCCTCTCTCGTGTTTCACTTCTAGAAGCCCAGGCACAGAGTGGTGTCAGGAGGGTGGTGGCTGCCACCAGCCCCATGATTGCTGTCCCTGAGGCACCTTCCCAGAGCACCTGGGTGCTGCCCTCAGGCTAGATCTGAGGGCTGGTTCAAGGCACCAGGCAAAAGGGGCATTGTTACTGATCAGTCGGCACACACTTCAGCCTGTGGGGTGTCCCAGGTGACGTCTGTCGAGTTTTAGTGATGGTACCCACCTTCCAGAGGTTGCTCCCACTGAGAATGTTGGGAAGAATGTGACTTAGGTTTTCATATTGTAAATAAAGAAATATTGAAAGGTTTTGAAGATTTAAAGGGTGCAGGAGCGGGGCTGAGCTTTAGAGAGCCAGAGTCCGTTTCTCCTCTTAAACCCCGAGGCCTTTTCTCCCTTGGTGGATCCACCTGGGACCCACGGCTGTGCTGTTGGTCTCTGTTCCCCATGCGGCCTCTTGGAAGCCACCCCCTGCCTCTGCCCTCGTCCTGATGCAGAATCCCTGCCCCCGGGCCTCTGTGCTCGCTGCTGTCTAGGTGGAACCATTTTCTGTCCCTCATACTTCCATCCATCCCCATCTTCCCTCAGGTCTCTGTGCAGAAGGCCTTTATTAACTGTTCTTCCCAAATACCCTGTGTAATGAGGCCACCTCCCTCCCTGTTCTCCCTACCCCCTGTGCCGTGTGACCTTTGCCCCTTGGGCCTGTTGCCACCTGCCGCTGTGTATTTACTTGCTTGCTTGTTTCCTGTGAAAGCAGGAGTTTGTCTTTCGTGGTCATTGTTGTTCACCGCTTCATCTTCAGCATCTAGAACAGGAGCCGGCTGACTAGCACCTGATCGCACGTGCCAGGTGGGCAGGTGCCTGGCCAGTTAGTATTGCTTGCTAGTCTAGGCTGGCCTCAAGCTGACGGCGATCCTCCTGCCTCAGCCTCCCACTTGGGTGCTGGGATTGCAGGTGTGCACCTCTATGTCTGGCATGGTCTGTGCTTGAGTGAAAACCTTCACTGGTATTTAGGGGCGCTCCCCTGCGCTCCTGACCGTGGCTAATGATTCCAAGCCCTGTGCTTTTGGTTGTTGTTATTTTGTTTTTTCCCCAAGGCCTGGGTTTCCGCAGGAGCTGACTCAACAGAGCTGGAACTCTTGGGGGAGGTGGTCAAAGCCTCAAGCCCTGTTGCTTTTTTTTTTTTAAACAAAGTCCTTAGGTGTAATCAGTCTTTATTTATTTATTTATTTGTGTGTGTGTGTGTGTGTGTGTGTGTGTGTGGCCAGCTCAGCCCACCAGGGGGCGGGGCTGGCTGGCATGTGGTGCTGGGGTATTGAACCGCGGTCCCTGTGCTTTAGCTAAGCTTGTTCTAAGTAGGTGCTTTAGACCACTGAGCCATCTCACCAGCCCGCCCTGTTGCTTTTAATGAAGTGTGTAATTCATTGAACACGGCCTGGTTAATAGGGACCGTGCCAATTACAAGTCATTTAAGTGAGCCCTCCCGCCCCACCCATCCTGGAAGGGCTGCGCAGTGCCTCTTGGTGCCTGGGTGGGCGCTGAGCTGTGGCCTTCCTCATCAGGACCTGACGCTGAAGCATGGCTGGCGGACGGGCGCCATCATCCCCGAGCTGAGGTCGGAGCTCAGGATCATGAACACGGAGCAGTACGTCCAGACTGTGACCTGGCTGCAGACCCTGACCGGGCTGCTGGAGCAGATGCAGGTGGGCCCCTTCCTGGCTTTGTCTTGGATACGACGGCTGGTGCTGCGGCTTCACACGCTTTCTGTGCTGCTGGGGTCCTGCTATGCAGGCTGGAGGCTGCGCTCTGTGGACCGTGGGTAACGGGAAGAGGTCACGGAGGCGTTTTCCCCAAAGGGACCCGATGTGCTGTCACCACAGCCCTGTGGAGGTCAGGGTGGGCCCCAGAAGGTGCGGGTGTTGTGTCTTCACTGCTCTTGGTGACAGCCAGGGTCTGTTCCCACGTGCCAGCCTGCTAGGCGTGCAGTGTGGGCCTGGTCCTGCCTTTAGCCACCGTGGGATGTCACTGTTTTGGGCCTCAGTTTATCCATCTGTAAGGGAAGGGCCTGTACCAGGAACACATCATCCTGGAAAGTCACAGAACTAAGGTCAGGGTCTCTGGTCCAGCCTGCGAGTGCTCTAGAAGAATTTGATGGTGACAAGCTGGCTTGGCTGTCCTGGGCATGGCACCTGCTCTCGTCTCTGTGGGCTATGGGGCCGTGAAGGGCAGTCACGAGTATGTCCTTCAGCCTGCTGTCTCCTGGCCCGCGGATGCCGTGTGAGCCCCTCTGCCTCTCCTGCCTCCTCCTCGGTCCTGAGTGTCCCCTGCCCCTTTCTCACCATTGCCACCTGCTTCACACAAAAGGGCATAGTCGCCGCTCCCTGGGCTGCCACCCCTGCGTCCCGTGCCTGTGGGCGATGCCCACAGCTGTTAACTGCCAGTGGCCTTGGGAGCCTTGCTGGCCCAGCTGGCCGTCATGTCCAGGCAGCTGGTGCCGAGCAGATCCCTGGCAGTGTGCGCCACAGCGTGGGACCCCGCACGTCCGCGGACCTGGCTCCCAGGGTTCTCTCCACGTGCCCAGCCTTGGCTCGTCCTGCAGAGAGCTTGTTTTGTGTCTCCTGATGAGCTTGCCTGTGAGATGAGACGATTTTCTAAAAATACCAGGCACCAACTGTGGGCCAGCGTGGCCCAGGAGCCGAGCAGTGCCACAGTGCCAGCGAGTGGCCGCCCAGCGCTGGGAGCTGGCACTGTGCTTATCATCCACTTAGTGCTGGGCGGGCACGGTTTCCACATGAGAATAAGGAAGCCAGGGCGGGGGAAGTTGGGACCAGGCCCAGGGTCGTAAAGGGACAGAAGAGGACCTGAGTCCAGGCTGTGGCACGGGCAGGCCCCGGCTTCTGAGCTCCGCTGTAATGCACGCTCACTGGCATGGAGCCCGGGGATGCGGGCGGAGACTTCCTGTGCTCGGGCTCAAGACTGGGCTTTCAGACTGTAGTCACCAGTGCTCAGCTGTGGTCCAGGGATCCTAAATGGAACATTCTGGAAATCGTAAGTCCCCCACAGCGTGATTAGAGTGCGTTGTCATATTTGCTCTTTGTTGTTACTCTCTCACTGTGTTTAATCTATAAATTAGCTTTTGTCACAGGTGTGTGTGTGTGTGTGTGTGTGTGTACAGGAAACAAAACAGCATGTGTGGGGTCGGGACTCAGTCAGGTTAGGTGTCCCCTGGGGCTTAGGGGACAGCTCTGGCCACCTCACTCCAGGCTTCCAGTGACTGTGGCAGCTGGCCAGGCAGATAGGCACCACCTATCTGTGGGGACAGCTTGGCTTAGTTAGGCTTCCCTCTCTGCCCTGTGAAAAGATTTGGTGGTCAGAGGGTGTGTGTGTTCAAGAAGGGAGGTGACACAATACCCCAGAGACTTAGAGTATGGATCATGCAAGGCCTGGGGTAGGGAATGGGGAACGGGACCGCGTACCTTTCCTGTCACCACCCCCTGGACTGGAGAGAGAGCTGGGCCAACAGGCAAGTGACTTCTGGAATCAGCGGGTGGCTGGCAGGATGGGGCACAGCAGATGGCCCTGGGCTGAGGCCTGGATGTGAGACCTTCGTCCCTGGCACCTGGCAGGTGGAGATCCCTTTGCAGAGCAGAAAGAAGCTCTGCGAGGCCTTGGGTCAAGCGCCTCACGGTGCTGGGGTCAGATGGTCTAAAACACCACACTAGTGTCTGTCCTGTGCCCCACCCCTGCCCCCATGTCCACCTGGAAAGCCCAGCACTTTTGCTTGGTCCTAGAACCTTCCTGTGGGGTTACTTTCAGAGCGCAAAGCACAGTGTTCATGAGGGGGGAGACTTGTCCTCGGAGCTGGCACCTGGTGATCAGGGCCGGGACTGAGGCCCTGCCTAAGAGTGTGTGGTTCTGTGAGGCTTCCCTTGAGAGGTCCTGGGGAGCAGCAGTTTACGTGCCTTTGGGAGGTCCCGGTGAGGGGAGGCACCTGCGGGTGTTGTTGGGGTCAGGGCGCCAGGGGAGCCAGCAGAATCACACAGAGCCTGCAGCAGCCCAGACGCTTCCCCGGGCCTTTCCTCTTTTGCTTTTCCATCTGGGCCTTGGGGAGACCTTGAGGAGTCCCTGTGATGAGATCGCAGCACGGGGATCTGCAGATTCCGGGTGTGAAGGCCTGGCCGGCTGTGGTAAGGAGAGCACCTTGCAGCTCCGGGCCTCTCCCACGAGGGCACCAGTCACTGCCTGGGAGCCCTGACACCTAGGGCATCATGCCCCACATGAAGGTTTCTACTTAGAAATTTTTTTTGAGAGGGGTGCACAAGCATCCTGTCTACAATGTGTATAGTAGGATTTGGGAACTGCTTCCCGTTATTGGGTAGACCTAGGGCCAGTGGGAGGGCGGCCCTGCCCCTGCCCTGGAAATTCAGTGCACACGGTGATGCCTGCATGACACTCAGCAGGTGCTGACTGAACATGCATGCACGTGTGCAAACACACACACACATGCACATGCAATTACAGGCACCTGGGGATGCCTGCGGTCCCCTCCTCTTCTGAGCTCTGTGTGTCTCAGGGGACCCAAGCCCGGGGCGCAGCCTGCAGCTCCTGTGAGGCAGCTGTGTCCGGTGGTGGCACCTGCGGCATGGCCTGATACCTGCTTTACCTCACGAAGATGTGTTTTCATCTGAGTGGGAAAGCGAGAGCCCGCCAGTGGTAGCGCTGAGAGTCTGCAGATGCGGGCCTGCAGGAGGCTCTGGCGGCTCGAGGAGAGCAGGTGCTGCCAGCTGGTGGCCTCTGTATTCTGAGGTCCCCCTGTGGCCACGCCCTGCAGGCTGTCCTCCTGTCCCAGAATCATGTGTGCCTGGACTCTGGCTGTGGCTTCTCAGCCACAGGAACGTGGAGGGAGATTCCCGCGCGAGGCCAGGGCCGCTGCCCTTTCCTGTGCCATGCTTCGGCCCGGCCAGGGATTTCTCTGCTTTGCCTTTTGCTGGGACGCGTTTCTGACCTGCCTCTTGCCATGAGTGCTTTTTCCCCCGTTACACATTTGAAAAGACAATGTAGCATTAAAGGACAAGCTAAAACCTTTCAGTCCTTCTACGCTTACACAAATTTATAAAAATACTGCGTGTGTTGCGGATCATTTGCAAATGTACCACGTCTCCATATGCTTGCTGTTAGCATGTGACCACAGTTGGGCTACTTCCTCTTGTCACATGTGTGTGACAGGTCACGTGTGTGTGATGACACACTGCTCACCTTAGACACACATTCACAAGGATTCACGTGCGTTATGTTCATACATAGCGTTTAATAATAGTCTAGTGGCTTCATGAAATTTCACCCTATTTTGTTAAACCAGGTTTGAATGACAGGCATTGAAAGCCATTTTATTTTATTTTTGTGGGGAGGAAGGGCAGGCTTCAGCAGGAGGGCGGGAATGTGTTATTTCACACAAGCGCCTGCCCCTTAAGACTTGAAGGGATAAAAGTGCCCCAGAGGAAGCGCCGCGAGGAAGTGCTCCAAGCTGCTGGGTAATGTGGAACCCACACAGCCTGACGTTTGGCTTCCGCTACAGGTTCACAGAGACCCTGAGTCGCAGCTGGTTCTTCAGGAGTGGAAGAAGGAGAGAAAGGAGATGAGGTAAGAGCAGTAGATTTTGTGGTTAGTTTTTGCTTTTTTGACAGTGTCTTTCTCTGTACTCCAGGGTTGCCTTGAACTCCCAGCGATCCTCCCGCCTCAGCCTCCCGAATCGTGAGATTACAGGTAGACGCCACCACACCTTGCCAGAAAACAGATTTCAGCTCCATTCTGTGGGCAAGGGAGATTTAGCAGCTAGTGCAGAGCTTCGCCTTGCCTCAATGTCTTCCAAAGCAGCTCTGCCTGCTGTTTTGTGGATAAAAACGGGCAGAGTCTGGGGCCTCGAAAGCATCCTTTCCGCTGGTGTAAATGGGAGCTGTGACCAGAGCCAGCCCGAGAGCTGGATGGACGGACAGGTTCTTCATAAGAATTGGAGCTGCTCTGCCTGGGTTTTCTGCCACATGAATCCTACCTGCTTCAAAAGAGGTTTTGATTTCAGTATTGAAGACCGAGTCTTTAAAAATTGTGTGTGATGCCGGATGTGGTGGTGTCCACCTGTAATCCCAGCATTTGGGAGGCTGAGGCAGGAGGATTGCCACCAGTTCCAGGCCAGCCTGGGCTACAAATGGAGTTCAAAGCTAGCCTAAACTACACTACACTACACTACACTACACTACACTACACTAAGTCTTTAAAAAGAACTTGTGAATTAAATGAATGTGAAAATCCTGTGTTTTGCGCAGGTACCATTCCCCATTCTGAATGTCACGAGGTGCTGCCTATGAGTACTAATAAAAATGAAGCAGAGTAATGAGCCTAAAACTTAACAGTTTAAAAAATAAAAATTGTCCTGTTGCTTTCCCATTTGTGACTGCAGAGAAATGACCAAAAGGTTCTTCAACGCGCAGTTCGGCAGCTTGTTCCGCACGGACCAGAACCCCACCTACTTCCTGCGGCGCCTGTCGCGCTTCGCGGACATCTACATGGCGTCCCTGAGCTGCCTCCTGAACTACGATGTGCATCACACCTTCTACCCCCGCCGGACTCCGCTGCAGCACGAGCTGCCCGCCTGGGCCCACCGGCTGGCCCCATTTGGGGCCCCTGTCCTGCAGGCTGCCCAGGCCGAGTAGCTGCAGCCAGGCTGGGCACACAGCCCGGCTCTGTGGGGACTTGTGTGGGGACTTCAGGGTGGGTTTGAGCACTGCTTTCTGCAGACATGGGCACCAGGCCTTTGGGCAGTGCTGTGCCTGCAGTCCTCAGCCTGCCTGCAGGGCTGGAAAAGGATTCAGCCTATTATTCACTGAGGTCCTAGACTGGCGTCACTGTCTCGGGAGAGAAGAAACCCCTGCTTCAACCTCTGCTGGTCAGCTCGAGCCAGGGGTGGGTTCTTCGTGGATGTTCTGGGACCTTTGCAGGCAGCCACTGGGGATGGTGATGTGCAGGATACGGGACTCAGGGGAAGCTGAGGCTGTAGCCGCGATCCCCCTAAACAGCGGCCGATTCCCAAGTCCTTGGGTCCTAGGCTTTCGAGGACTCCTGGGGAGTCGAGTGTGTCTGGGAGGTCAGCCTCCAGGGAAGGGTGCAGGAGAACCAAGATCCTGGTCTTCACTGTGAGGCTGCATCTGCCCCACACGGGCCAGGGACAGCAGCATGACAGGTGTGGGCATGACAGGAGCAGGAGCTAAAGTTGGCTGTGTGCGGCGGTCCTTGGTCATTGGTCTGCATGGGACGTGGGCCAGGAAGGAGAACCAGGGCCTTCCGCTCCCGGAGCTCCTCTTCCCCTGGCACCACCTGTGCGTGGGCTTTGTGTGCTTGTTGGGGAGAAAATGAAATAAGGGGTGTGTGTGTGCTTGTGATGGGACACCTCACCACAGCCAGCTTGGGGGTCTTATGGAAACACCCAAGCTCCCAGGAACCTCTGCAGATGAGGAGCTGCCTGCCGCTCTGGAGTGTCACCTGCCAGGGAGGCGGTGGTCAGCGCCTGCAGCCCTGTCCTTGCTGTTCCCATTCTGTCCATGCGGCTTTTGGGACTTGGGGCATTTTCTTAGGTAGCATCCAAGGCAGGATAGGGTGAAGGGCATTGAAAGTCACAGGGAGACCTTGCTAGCTGAGCTCTCCGTGTTCACACAGCACCTCCCTGCAAGAATCCGCACTCCCCAGTGTTCACTCACTGTGCTCTGTGTGCGTCTCGGCGTCCACAGTTGCAGTCACAGTGTTCCTGGTGGCATTTCTGTTGTCCGTGGTGCATGAACTCTTCTGGTCGGGTGAGCCCTGGGTATTGCCTGGGTGGAGCCTGAGCTTGTGCTGTGCTATGGCAGGTGGGGAGCCTTAGCCTGTGGGGTGTGCTTGCACTGTGTCACAATTGCTGACCGGATGCCAGCCTGGCAGCTGTTGCCGGCCACCACGCAGATGCAGAGGTCAGCAACTAGGGAGCAGGCTCTGGCGCCCTTCATTTCCATGGGACTTGAAGGTGACCCTCAAGCCCAAGCCCTCATTCTGTCCACTGTTGTAAGCGCAGGAGGGCGCAAGAGCAGGGGCCTTTGGGGAGTGGCGCAGCCATGCTGTGCTTTAACTTAGTACTCCAGGGGCTGCCACTCAGTGCCCACAGGTGAGGGTCAGCTGCACTCAGAGCCGGGTCCTGAAAGGTTGTTTTGTTTTTGAGGCAGGGTTTCAATATGTAGTTCATGCTGGCCTTGAACTCACTTTGTAGCCCAGGCTGGCCTCGAACTTGCAGCTGTGCTCCTGCTGCAGCCTCTGAAGGGCTGGATTACTGGTGTGCACCACCACAGCCGGCCCCAGAGGTTGTGCTCTGCTAATGATTTCTCCTTGAGAGTGGTGGAGTGAGGAAGCCAGCATTGTTTCAGAAAGAATTTTTGGTTCACATCTAATCATGTGTTCTTCAGTGCCAGTCCCAGGGAGTTCGGTTTACTCCGGAATGAAGTCGAACTCGTTCTGACACCGGCTTTCTTAAATGTCTAGGTTAGTCACTAAGCTTTGGGGGAGGAAAACACTTTCTGGATTTGAATGATGAATTTTGTAACTATTTCCTCCTAGGAGGGCCTCAGGCTTGGGGCCACAGAGGCCTGGCACCTGCTGCCCCAGGGCCCCCTGGTCAGGCACCTTGGGGCCCACACACCCATGCATGCCAGCTGAGCACCCTGGTGGCTGTCAAAAGGGCAGGGCTGTCCTCTGCGTGGTCGTTTCCCTTGTCCGCTCTGTCTGCACAGGTGGCAGCTTCTCACTGCCCCGCCCGCCCTCTGCAGGGCCTCGGGTCCCCTCGGGGTTGCTGTGTCCTGTGCACACTGATAAAAATATAAAAACGTCGGTGCCAGGAAATCAACCCTTTTCCTACCGTTAGAAGATTAGTTTGCAAGGCATACACTAAATTGAATGTGAACACTTCAGAATGAATGTTCTTAACGTTGCTTAGGCCAGTTTTCTGAGGATTACATGAAGCAGGACTCCTAGTGGGGGCAGTGCACACCAGTGAGACCACCCAGTGAGACTCGGGCTGCTGTGGGAGGGGTCTGCAGTGCACTGCCTCCGGCTGCTCTTACAGAGGAAACCTGGCTTTTCAGGTATTTTGTGTGTTTCGCTTCCAGCACCCACCATGCTTCTGACGGTCCACTATTTGTCTGTCTCTCTCTCCACTGACTCCTCCATTTTTTTGTGCTCATCATGAATGTCACACAGCACGCACCACCTGCGGGGCGCTGGGCGCATCTCAGGCTGAACTGGTTGCTTTGATGCCGTCTACCCTCCTGATGATCCTCACAGAGGAGAAACAAGTGATCTCACTTCCTCCTGAATTCAGCTTGAGCTGGACACAGCAGCCATTGCCGTGTGTGTGTGTGTGTGCTGGACACAGCAGCCATTGCCGTGTGTGTGTGTGTGTGTGTGCTGGACACAGCAGCCATTGCCGTGTGTGTGTGTGTGTGTGTGTGTGTGTGTGTGTGCAGCCGCACCGCTAAAGACCCACCCAGGCGCTCATGGCCAGAGTGCTCTGAGACTAAATTTGGCCAGACTCAAGGGGCTCCTTGCTTGCTCTATTTAATGAAAAGGGGCGTGTGTTTTCTTCCTTTCAGTACTGATTTCCTTTTGTGCCCCTTTCGTTTTGTGTTTTTGGCTTTTGTGTTTGGGAGCCAGGCTCCCAGTTTAGCAGACTCTGAAGCCACCGGTAGGCGAAGGGAAGGGAAGGGAAGGGAGCCAGGTGCCTCTACGAAAGCCGAGGCTTTGCCCTTAGAGCGCCAGCTAGCTCGCTGCAGCCGTGTGGGCCCTCCACCCTGCAGGATGGCAGGGCACGGCTGGGTTCCAGTGTGACTTGATTTACCCGAGCAGGCTGTGGTTTGCTGGCCCCCGATCGACCAGTTGTTTTGAATGAGTTCCTTCCGGGAGCATGCATGCAGACAGGAAGGCGTGCTGCAGGGAGCATGGCGGATTCCCCCAGCGGCGCACTCCAGCTCTTGTGGGGACCCCCTTGCTCTGTGAACTTGGGCCTCCTCTCCTGTCGCTGGTCTGTGGCTGTGCTGCCCCTGGCTGCGGGGCTCAGCTGCCCACATAACCTGAGGGCCTTGCGGTCTGGATCCTGCAACAGTTGGGCGCAGTGTGGCTGACTGCAGCTGTGGGGTCTTTCTGGGAGTTTCTCCTGCAGAAGACCCTGACCTCGGCCCAGATCGTGCCCACTTTCTGTGGCCCTGGAACCCCTGGCTGCTCTCATGGGACCTGCAGAGGCCTGGATGACCTCCCCACTAGCTTGGGCCAGCCCAGGGGCCCTCCCTTCAGCTATAGAGCACCCTGCAGGGCCACTGGAGCCCCCTGAGCCTGTGGTAGCCAGCGCCTCGCACCTCTCCGCTGTCCCGTCCCTCCCAGGTGGATCCCTGCTGCTTCCTGCCGTCAGCCTCCCGCATGCAGCTCTTCCCCGGGGGACCCCATCCACTCGGACAGGGCTTTACGTTTTCCTAGTGGTGCAGGCTCCATCTCCCAACCCCGGAGACTGTTTCCTCATCATTTATTGGGGTGACAGTTGGGCCTGGATGGTATCAGGCACTGTAAATACAAATTAGGTAGACCTACTATTTATTCTGAATGGGAATTTGCTCTTTATTCCAGATGTTAATTTTATGTGTTAAATGATGCTGAACTTACAGCCAAATAAAAGCTTGAATTGTTATTGCCTGGTTTGCTGTGAGTCACCTGTTTTGCGTACTGAATTTGCGGTGTCCTATTCTAAACCTACTTTCATCCAGGACTTGAGGCTGCTGCCCCTAAACAAGTGATGAAAGTCTTAAAGAAAGAAATCCCAACCAGGATCTCCCACCCACCCCCTCAAGAGAAGGTTAGCATTCTGTTCATGTCTTATCACCAGGGTCACCTCGTTCTGTTCCCAGCAAGCTTATGCACCTCTTCCAGGTGTGGAGACGGGTAAATCAAAGACTGCAAGCCCAGCCACAGGCTGGTCGGGGGACCCTGCTCTCCCCCCAGGGAGCCTGTCCTGGACCACAAAGAAGAGTGCAGCCCATGGGCTTGTCATCAAGTTACCAGGAAAGCTGGCAGTGTGTCCAGGACAGGAAACGGAATTAGGAGTAAGGGTGTGCAATGGAGTCACTCTAGGGTTTTGGATGAGTCTAGAAATATTTTGAAGGTGTTAATAAACTTTGTTATTGACATCTTGTTAATAAACTTTGTTAATAAACTTTGAAGATGGGGCTGGCCAGATAGCTCAGTGGACCAAAGCGTGTGCTTAGGCAGAGTACAGGGACTGGGGTTTAATCCCTGGTGTGCTGTGCTGGCCCTGACGCTGGGGCGCACTGAGACAGCAGTTGAGACTGGGCGTGGTGGTGCGCACCTGTCATCCCAGTGCTTGGGAGGCTGAAAACAGGACCACTATGAGCCTGATCTATGTAGTGAGACCATGTAGACCCTGTACTCAGTACATTAAAAAAAAAACAAAAACAAAAAACCCACAACTTTGAAGATGAGAATGTCTAGAGTAGTAAAATCGTTCCCTCTCACTAGGTGGGTGGTACCTTAGCTGAATTCACTACCCCTTGGGTATCTGGTGACACTGTTGGTCACTGGCCTCTGTGTCCCTGTGATGGTGGTGTGTGGATTTCTTTGGAGGGTTTCCTGGAAACGTGGCCTTCTTCCATGATGGCACATTGTCCTAGAGGGGGTGGTGCTCCCTGGAACAGGCCTACTTCCCTTGCCTGGAGTTAGGAGAGCACTCACAAGACACCTGGGCTTCTAGAACTCTGGGCACAGCTGGCCCTCAGCCCACCCTGTCCCCAGCAGGGGCTTCCACCCTGGGTGGCTTGGAGGGTGCTCTGCTGTCCTGGTGATGGTGACTGACAGTTGATAAAAACATAGATTGTGACACTTGTCCATTGGTGGACAGAGGGAGAGGACCCAAAACTTGATACTCTGCTGAAACTGTGGCCGCGGGGCCAGGGGTGGAAGGACAGCCCTGGGGACCCAAGTTCCCCACCCATACCCTGTCCACATAGTCCTGCAGCTGCTTGTTGGCTGTGTCTCAGCTTCATGCTTGTAAAAGTGCTTGGCGGGATGGTGGTGTTCGCCCGCCTTCCCGCTGCCTGCACCTCCCCCCAGCCTGATGACCTCCAGAAGAAACGGCGGTCTCCACGTGCGTCAGCGCTTCATCTTCTTTAGGGAGGGATGCGACGGCGCCCTCCTGGAGCGGTAGCAGTTTGCTCATTCATCTGTTGGATTATAGACACTTCTAGTTGGTATGAATAATCTCACCGTGGACCGACATGCTCGTGTTTTGCGTGGACATGGTTTCGTGCCCACGTTATGTGGGAGTGAGCTGCTGAGCTCGCGGGGGAATCCCGGTTTTCCCTGTGGCCTCCCCTTTTACATTCCTACCCGCAGCGGCTGCAGCTTCATGTTTCTCCATATCCCACCCATACTTGTTATTTGGGAGAGGGTGGGAAGCACTCTCTCTCTGCTCCTTTGCATCTTAGCAAACAAGCTGAGTCGAAGAAGGAAGAAGCGTGCATAAGGTGGACGCGGAGTGAGTGAAAGGCCCTCGGTATCCCAATCCGTTCAGGTTTTGCCTTCTCAGTTTGGCCCCCTCGTGTCCTAGCCAAGGACTTTCCCAAGACATTTGGTTTGTTTTGTTGCCTTTATTTCTGTTCCATAAACATCGCTGAGCACATTTCCAGGGCCAGGTGCTGGGACGCAGAGGCGAGCGGGGCGAGCCTCACGTAGAGGCGCTTACGGTAACCGGGCAGCGAGACGTCAGCAGCCCGCGGGGGGGGGGGGGGGGGCGGGCGGGGGCGGAAGTAATCAGCAACACCTAGAAGGCGGAAAGACCGGCTGGCGGAGGGCTCCGTCCTGCCGGAGCACCGGGCTGTGGAGCCTGGAGCTGCAGAAGTGCGGCAGCCGCCAGCCTGACCCACGGGACAAGGCGTGTGAGTGCGTGGCTCGCACTCTGCAATGTTGAGGGCCTGTGTTCCCTCAGGGCTGCTGCTTCTGAGGACTCGCAGCGAGGGCCTTCCTGAGGCTCCCGTGGCCCAGATGACGGTGGCTGATGGCTGGTGTTCCCGAGGGACCCTCACAGGGTCCCGGCCCCCAGGGGATCGCTGCTGTCCAACTCCTGGAAAGAGAGGGCTGTGAGTCCCGAGGCAGTAGGAGGAGGAGTGCACTGTCCAGCCCTTGAGTGCGTGTGGCCGAGTGTCCCTGGAGGTCCAGTCTGAGGCCTAAATCATGATTCTCCTGAGCACGGGAGGTAGGTGTCGGTGGACATGGCCACCTGCCCTGGGACTCTATAGAGTCCCTGCTAGCTGACACTGCTTGCATGACCCCCTCTTGCCACCTTATGTCTAAAGGGCCACGCTAACATATGCCTCAAGGGGCATGAGGGCTGCATACTGCAGAGAGGTGCCACCCCGTTCAGGCCACAAATCTGTCCTGATCCAGAGTGGCCCCGAGCTTTCAGGGCGAGGGCTCAGCTGTCTCTAGCTGTGACAGGCACTGAAGCTGGGGTACAGAGCACAGTGTGCGTTAGCAGGGGTGTCTACTGGGTGGACCTAGTGGTGTCCAGGACGTCTGGACTGGCTACAAGTGCTATCCAGGGTCCCTATCCTTCAGCATGAAAGACAAGCACCTAGCTCATCCCTGGGGCCAGGATTTGCCTCCCAGGCTGAACAGAAGGCCGAGCTGATCCCTGGTCCTAGAATGTTATCACCTAGGGGTCTTGGGACAGGACTGGCAACTGGGAAGGAACGGAGCACAGGGTGCAGGAGCTGTGACTGTGTCTCTTCTGCTTTGGTTTATTTGTTTGGTTTTTGAAGATGGGATCTTGCTCCATAGTTAAGGCTCGTCTTCAATTCACTACGTAGCCCAGGCTGGCCTCAGGTTCACGGTGATCCTCCTGCCTCAGCCTCTAAAGTGCTGGCATTACAGACATGCACTAGCACACCCCACTCATTGATTTCAATATGATGATGCTTACAGAAATAAACACCTAGTTAACAAATGCAGTTTAGTTGAACCCACCCTTGGCATCTAGACCACTTTTACATGCATTAGGTTAAAGCACAAAGGAAGATTTACAGCCGGGTTATTTTCCAACCTCTGCTAACCACATGGAATGTGGTACGGTAGTCACTAAGAGCCAGCCATGAGAGACTGACATTTGGTTTACTTCACGAAAATAACATCTGTTGCGCAGTACAGGCTTAACGCCCGCACAAGAAAACATTTTTGTAATGTTTCTGACAGCACAGTCTTGGGGAAATAGCAGAGTGTGCGCACAGTTCTCTGGCTTTGGTGAGCCCTGTAGAACCACACGAGCCAGTGCCACAAATTTCTTTGGGGCTGAGGGTGTTCAGCCTGCTGGGTCATGTGACCTGCTGGCCATCATTTTTCTACACAAAGGGAGAAGCGAAGTCTTTCCCTCACTTGTCAGTGCAGAGCTGGTACTGAGCCACTGGCAGGGTCACCGTCTGCATCCAGCAGGAGCAGCGTCCCCTGCCATGGGCCCCAGGGTGGAAGTCACGGGAGGAATCTCAAGTGCCACTAATTCTAGAAATCAAGGGTCCCTTCTTGGAAGACCAGAGCAGGGTATCTCATCTGGATAGAGGTCAAGGTGAATTTATCTCGGTGGTACAGTGCCTGCCTGGTAAGTGTAAGGCCCCGAGTTTGGTTCTCAGTTCCTCCTGCTTCCCCAGTGAAGCACAGGTAAGTGGCTCATTTAAGAAAAACAGCACCCAAAGCGAGGTACGGTTCTGACAACAGAAAAGTCAACGTAAATGCACATGTAAAGGAAAGCTAAAGTAAAGTCAATGTTTGAAGGTCCTGTCTTTCTCTCTCTGTCTCTGTCTGTCTCTGTCTCTGTCTCTCTGTCTCTGTCTCTGTCTCTCTGTCTCTGTCTGTCTCTGTCTGTCTCTGTCTGTCTCTGTCTGTCTGTCTGTCTCTCTCT
>NW_004524580.1:31715319-31726789 GCF_000260255.1 Octodon degus | reverse complement strand
TCTCTCTCTCTCTCTCTCTCTCTCTCTCTCTCTCTCTCTCTCTCTCTCTCGTATTTGGTACATGGCACAGGGAATCACTATGCAGCTTGGACTCATAGTGATCCTCATAGTCAGCCTCCCCAGCACTAGGATCACAGGCATGCACCACCACGCCCAGACTTGGTGGCTGGCTCAGCTCACCTAAGGGCAGGGCCAGCACTGCATGTGGTGCCGGGGATTGAACCCAGTCCCTGTGCTTGCCTAAGCAGGCACTTAGTTGCTGAGCTATCTTGCCATCCCAGTCCTGTCTTATTCTGCACATGCTACCTTATAAATGTTTGTGGCGCAGTTCAGTCCTGGCCACACCCACCTGGTCCTCAGATTGGCCCTGGCCAGCTCTAGTTCCCCTGGCTCTGACAGTTCCAGACTTCCAGCACCACCCTTGAAGGAGTCCAGGAGCTAGGGACAGCTGCGCCAGCCTTGGGGCTGTTGCCAGCTGGCCTTCCCACCATGCTGGGACACACGCAGGTCCCAGTGCCCACTCACCTCGGGGTCGCCAGGAGGTGGGGGAGGCTCTGCGCTCACGCTCTCATACGTGGGGTTGGAGATGTTGTCCTGGCACTGCTTGCTGAAGACTGCCACAGTGATGTCCTCTTCTGGCTGTTCATGGAGACAGTGTGAGGGCTGAGAGCAGGGACGGTGCCCAGGGTGGAAGTGTCTCAGATTGGCAGGGACAGCAGGCTGCTGTGCCTCGGGCACTTTCTTTCTTTCTACCTATGTATCTATTTGGTACAGGGTCTCATTGCACAGCTTGGACATGTGGTGATCCTCCTGTTTCAGCCTCCCCAGCACTGGGATTACAGGGCTTCGCCACCATGCCTGTTCGTGGTGGCCAGCTTGGCAAGCTCGGGGGTGGGGCCAGTATGGCATGTGGTACTGGGGATTGAACCTGGGTCCTTGTGCTTGCCCAGGCAGGTGCTTAGTCCATTGAGCTGTCTCTGCAGCCTGGGAACCTTTTCTTTTCAATAGCCCTCACTGAGATAAGATTACCATCCAAGCACGTGTACAAATCTTCTGTGTTCAGTTCAGCTGCATCCTGTGTCTGCCCAGGGGTGGTCCACCACAGGATGGGCACAGAAGCATTTCTGCCCCAGCAGGAAGTGCTCCTGTGCCCTGCACTGCCAGGATCCCCTACGGCCCAGGGTAGCCTTGGTGGCCTCGTGAGTCAGAAGACCCCAGAGTGGTGTAGGCCTGACTGTGAACCTGATATCACAGGAGTTTACAGCACGGACATGTTTGGTAAGATGATGTTGCTATGGGTTGAATGTCCTCATCGAACTCATGCTGAAATCTAACCTCACCGCAAGGTGTAAGAAGGTAGAAACGTAACCTGTGCTCAGTATTTGGAAGGTAACAGTGGTTGGAGGAGGCCACAAGGGTGGGGCCCTAGTCAGATGCGTCTGTGGCTCTACCGGAAGACAGGAGGCACCCCAGCCAGGATTCTGTCCTGCCAAGTAGTGCCCTAGATGATCATGGGACTCTGCAGAGTCCAGTGGTGAGAAGACCCTCACCAGGCCTGGCTGCCCGGTCTTAGGCCTCAGCCTCCAGGACAGGGAGCTGCTTAGACCTCTGTGCTTTATAAATCACCTAGCCTGGGGTAGCCATGGGAACAGAAAAGGGAGACTGTTGCTGAGATTCGCTCCTGAGTGGATAAATAAGCAGTTAGCTGTTAGAGGCAGGGAGCTGCTGCTGGGGGTTCAGCACAGCCTTCCCAGGAGCATGTTGGGGAGCAGGAGCCCAAGGAGCAGGTAGGGCTCAGAGCACACAAGGAGAGATGCTCCACTTTGGAGCAGTGTCCCCAGAGCCCATTGTTAAAGGTTTCATCCTCAACTGCCATGCTGCTGGGAGGTGACGGCTTAGGGGTTCAGGTCTAGCAGGGAGGCAGTGAGGTCACCCGACCCTGGTGCCTCCTCTTCTCTGCTTCCAGGCTCAGAGACAATGAGCTAAGACAGCAGAGGCTGAAGCGTCTGAAGCTGTGAGCCACGAGAATTCCTCCTGCTAAGCCTACCACCTCCCGCACTTTGTCACCACGCCGGAGGGCTCGCTGACACACGGGTTTGCCCCTGCTGCTTTGCTGGCTGCAGGGCGAGGCTCTGGCTGTGTCTGTCTCTGGCCCTGCTCCCCCAGCCCTAGGGCCTGTCTCAAAGCCCACTCTGGTCATAGCGGGTGCTGGTCTAGGGAATCCTCCCCGGTGAATGCAACTGCTGAATGCCTGATGTGGGCCCCAGAGCCCTCCGGGCCTCACCATGCCCTGTCTCAGGCAGCAGGCACCCGCTCTGGGTTCTCCCAGGGGCAGGAACCCCACCCAAGGGCAGGAAGCCTGATGGGGTGTCTGCTTCTGCTTCAGTGCCAAGTGCTGACTGGCTGAGGTCTCTGAAGCAGGCGGTGAGCTGCAGAGCCTCAGCCGGCCGGGAGCCTAGTGTTGAGGAGATCCTGCTGGGGTCTGTCCCCTCCGTAACCCCTGCTGAAACGTGGCCGCTGCTGTAGGGGGCAGGCCTTATGAGGTGCTGGGGTCAGGAAGAGGGGTCGCGACTTTCTTGCAGTCACTCTCTAAGTTAGTTACCATGACGGCAGGGTGTAGTGCGGCAGCAGGGGGGCTTCTGCGCATGGCAGAAGTCAAGCGGCTCGAGGGCCTCACCAGAAGCTACGCCCTTGGCTCTCCTAGACTCCAGAACCACGAGCCACAGCAAGCCCCTGTTCTTCATGCCTGCTCACTCCAGGCATCCTGTTATAGCAGCAGAAGCCCCACCGTGTGCCCCACCACCACACTCCCACTGTCCTCTCACCTTAAAGCGCCGGAAACCAATGCCTCTGCGGCTGAGCCGGACATAGGAATAGGCAGCCAAAGCGGTTGCTCCAATGACCAGGATGGTGGCACAGAATACCCCTGTCCTCAAGCCAGTGTGGGTTGGAGTCTGAACATTGAGAGGCAAGCGGTTAGTTCTTAAAACCAGTGATTCCCTCAGAGAGGTGTGTGTGCCGGGGTCCCCCTACTCCCGCTGGCCCCGAGCATCTTGGGGCAATGGAGATAAACATAAGAACAAGTTTAGGGCTAACATAAAATAAGAAAATAAGAAAATGTTTAGGTCCTGGGAGGGCATAGTTGAATGGCACAGTGCTCGCCTGGCTTTGTGAGGTCCTGGGCTCAGTCCCCAGGATTGTAAAAATAAGTTTGCCCTCACTTTTGCCAGGGTCTATTTTATGAAACAATCCATTGAAGTATGTCATAAGCCAAAGCAATGGGGACACACTGAGGCACAGAGGGCTGAGTGCTTGCCTGGCATCACCTAGCTAATTGGCAGAAGTGGGCTCAGAGCCCCTTGGGCTTTGGAGCTTAGGTGCCTGGTTACTACACTGTGGAAATTTCCAGCAGGAAGCAGCTTGAGCTTTCTTTATAGTTATGAGAAAAAGTTAGAATACGAACAGTGACTACAGCCAGGTGTACCATGTATTATGTCCCAGAGATGTTTGAGCTATTTCATATTTCCTTTTTATTGTTGTTGGCGTTTGGTACTGGAAATCAAACTCAGGACCTTGTGCTTTCCAGGCAGGTGCTCATGCCGCCGAGTTATATCCCCGGCCCTGTTTTATATTCCTTAACTTGCAGTCTTCCCCAAAGTCCAGGGAGGCAGGCTGTCTGCCTCTGCACTTTGCAGATGAGAAGCCTGGAGCTCCTAGGTAACCCCCGAGCTCCCAGGGTTTCTCACACCCTTCCACCTGCTCCTCCAGGCCAAGGGCCAGCCCTTCCCCTTTCATTCTTGAATCTGAATGGGGGGTTGGGTGGGAGCAGGATGGGATGGGCCAGGCGGGGTGCTTCCGTCTCCCTAGGGGAAGGATGGAACAGCCTTCCCAGCAGCCTGCTGTGTCCAGGGACACGGACGCTGGGCTCTGCCTGGTGCCTCACCAGGAGCCCTTGGTGCCACTCACCTCTGGGGCTGGAGGTGCCTCCAAAGGCTCCGAAATAATGTGGACGATTCCATTGGTGGCCAAGATGTCTGCCAGCACGATGGCTCTGCCATCCACAAATATCTTCCTCTAGGGAAAGAAGAGTGTTGGCGGCTCTGTGACCATCTGCCCTTTGCCTCCTGGGGGCTGCCTGCCCTTTGGGGGCCTTCCAGGTATCATTCTTGGCAAATCGCAAGGCTGAATCCTGAGACCTCCACCACTGTCTGTGCTTTAGCTGTTACGGATGGTCACTATGATCGATGATGCCACCACCATTGTCCTCACCTGGATTAGACTTTCTTTTGGTCCTGTTTGAGACAGGGACTCGCTACGCAGCACAGGCCGGCCTTCAGCTCACTTTGTCGGCCAGGCTGGCCTTGAATTTGCAACGGTCCTCCTGCTTCAGCCTCCCAAGTGCTGGGATTACAGATGTGTGCCACCATGCCCCGCTTATCAGCATCCTTTGGTCACCACTGCCACCGTCCTGGCCATTACCGTCATCTTAACCACCACTGTTACCGTCACCACTACCATCACTGTCCATATCGTCACCACTGGCCCTGCCACAGTCGTCATCCACATCACCGCCACCATCCTCCTCCTCCTCCTCCTCCAAATTCACACCACTACTGTCATCACTAAAGGGGTTCAGGACAGCTCACCTCAAATATGCAATTGGGCTTACTGAGCGGAAGGCACCTGAGAAGCAGCAGATGTAGGCAGGGCTTTCTGACCTCGTCTTTCTACCAGAAAGCAGGTCGTAACGTTTGCTCTGAGAAAGGTGCTGCCTGGTGTCAGGCAGAGAACACCCTGACCACCACTGGGAGCCGATGAGGGCACGGATCCACGTGCACCTACTACGCAGTCCCTGTCTGCCATTAGTCTCTCCCACTTATTTCTTAATCACTGTGCCACAATTTATTGTTCTCAGCCCAAGCCCCTGTCTCGTCTCACTTCTCCATAAATTAACTTGTATTTATTTAAAACCCAATAAGCTCTCCATCTAAGTTTTCCTGCCCCCCATCACCATGATCAAAGCAATCACCACTATCAATACCAACACTGCCCCCAGCATCCCCTGAATCTGATGAGGACATGGAGACAGAAGCCGGGTAACTGTCCAAGTCCTTACAACAGGGGGCAGAACTGGGATCGTTCATGCGCTTGGGAGTGAGTGCCTGGGACAGACAAGATAACAGACACCAAGGTCCTTCTCTACCGCCGTCTCCTGGAGGAAGCCTATTTGCAAGGGGCTTGAGGTTGTACGGGCCCTACCCGGTGGCTTCATGTTTGCTTTCACCCTCAGGCTGGCTGCGCACCTCCTGTGCGGCAGGCGCTGTGGTGTGTGCCCTGCACCCAGCCCTCCCACTAAGCCCACATTTTCTCATACCATATCGTACTGATGCTCACGACGGCCAGAAGTGATGAGCAGCTGGCTTCCCAGCCTGGTCTGCAGCACGGTGCCGTTGATGAGGTCACGAAAAAAGACCTTGCTGACATTGACGAGGTGGTGCTCGATATCCCGCCCAGACAGGGTCTGAGAGGAAAGGAGAAACAAGAAATCACCCCAGGCTGAGCAGGCGCACGGAATAGCACCCTTTACGTGGGTGTTGGACTGTTGGGGCTCTCCCACTCACAGCTGGGGAGTGGGAGGGCAAGTTGTCCCATCCAGGGCAGAGCTCCCCAGTGGCACCCTGGGAAGAGTGGGGTAGGGTAGAGGTGTGGGGGCTCCTAGGCATTGGGTGGTGGGCTGTGCCTGGGGCTGACAGAGACCACAGGTGAGTGTCCCCTGAAGTGTGGGGGTCGGATCAGATTTGCTGTTGCAGTTTCTATCTAGATGTGGGCCTAAAGCTTCATAGGATCATTGGCGAGACCTGTGGACCTGTGGATTCTGGGGCCTGAGGGCTGACTTGCTCTAGGAGGTGGAACCTGGCCGGACAGGGCAGGGCTGCTGGGCGGGACCCAGAGGGTGCCTCTGCCCTCCCGGCTGCTCTCGGCTGGCTTCCTGTCCACGTGCCATGGGCAGCTCTCCTCTGCCCCCCAGCCCTGCCTTGGAGCCAGCTCACGATGTACTGGGAGCCGAGGTATGCCTCACCCCCTTTAATTTTCAGGTGTTGGGTACTTTGGTCCAGTTAGGCGGAAGTAGCTAAGACATCTATCAATTCCTCTACATCAAGGGGAGGCTTGGTGTGGTGGCTCGGTTGTGTCAATGGCCCTGGCTTTTCACCTCTTCCTGTAATCTTCTTTGGTTGTTGTTGTCAATAAATTAATTAATTTGGTATAGGGTCTCCCTATACAGTCTGGACTCATAGTGATCTTCGTGACTCAGCCTCCAGAGCGCTGGGACTACAGGCATGCACCATCACGCCCAGTTCCGGGGCTGGCACGGCATGTGTAACAGGGATCGATCTCTGAACCTGGGTCCTTGCATTTTCCAGGCAGATGCTTCGATTGCTGAGCTGTCTCCTCAGCCCTTCTCCCTGTATTCTTAAGGCAGTGTTTTATTTTGTTTTGAGACACGGCCTCACTATGTAGCCCAGGCTGGCCTGGAACTCACAGCGCTCCTGTCTCAGCCTCCCAAGTGCTGGGATTATAGGCATGCACTACCACCCCCAGCTAACCTCTCCCAGTCTTTTTGCCTGTTGGTTGGTTGCATGTGAACAAACAGGACCAAAGATTTGGAAATCGTTGGCAGACCGGGCTCCCCACATTCCTGCCACTGCTGTGAGAGCTCTCCTGGGAGGCTGTACGGGGACAGTCGGGGGTCCTGCTGTAGCCACCAAGGGCTGACCTCAGATCACAGCATGTGAGGCCAGAGGGAGGGACAGCTGACCTGCTGTTTGATAGCTGTGGGGATGCCACGTTTCAGGGTCACTTGTGACCCCGCCTTGACATGGTGACCAGTACCTCACTGGGGTCCCTGGGGAGCCTGACGCACCTTGTTTTCTGCGAGAACGTTGTTATGTGGTACAAAGAACGTGTCATTGGTGGCTGGGTCTGTCAGGTGCTTCAGGAATGCCTGGCCTCGGGCTGAGCTGTTGGAGTAGGCCAGCACCTTCTGCGGAGAGGAAGATGAGGTCAGCGGGCAGCCCAGCGGTGCTGCGGCGGGGTGGAGGGTGTCAGAGTATGACACACCCAGGGCTACCCTGACTCCAGCCTCCAGTCAGGCTCCTGCTAGGAGATCTTTCCTTTCTTCAGCAAATCTCACAGACCCAAGCCATGGCCCTGTGCAAGCCACTCCCAACAAGGTGGCTGGAGCAGTCCTTCTACAGGGAGCAGTCACCCCAGGCCTGTCGCTCTCTGTGGTTTATGCTTTGCGTGGGCACCGTCTCCCCATGACTGCCTCCCCTCCAAGGCAGAAGGGGGTCCTGCACGCTTCCCTCATTGCTCCATGCTTCCCTTCCCCGCCATAGGCATCGCCTTCTAGCACTGAGTGCTGTTTACCTTTCTCTTTATTCTGGGTCTCTTGTTCACTGATACACCTTGCTCTCCTGATCTGAACTTTGTTCCTGCATAGACAGGGCTCCCGAGGCCCGGAGAAGGGGAGTCGTTTGCTGGGGAGTTTTATTCTGTTGCTGTCTTTGCTCTGAAATGCTGCAGTAGCCAATCAGCGGAAATGTCTCCAGCATGCCATGGCAACTGCGATTTTTGGATGAGCAGGGTGGACTCCTTTAGTCTGTGCACAAAGGCGTCCTATTCCAGGTCCTGAGTCTCATTTATGCCTAGACCCTACCACCCCGGAGATCCTGGGAATAGTGTCTCAGGCACTGGATGCCTGTTGGCCTCCACAAAGGATGATGGGAGGCCAGGACCCTTCAGTTTGAATTTGAGCTCAGTTCTGGGGTGCTAGGCTGTGTCCTAAGGTTCTTTGTGTACAAGGTGCAAATTCAGACAAGGCGCCTATTAGGGCCAATACCTGATGTCCCCCAAGAGCTGTGCCCGCACTTGTGCTCACACTTGGGGCTCCTGGAGAGTGGCTGGACTTTGGGAGCCCAGAGCTGACCTGCCCTTAGGAGGCAGGCTGTTGCTGGAAGAGAAGGGTGAGGCCTAGAAGGGTTCATCTCCCTGTCCTCCTCTCTTCCTGGCCGTCATGCTGTGACCAGCCATCCTCTGCCAGGCCCTCGTCCACTGCTTCCTCTTGGGAGCTGGCCCACCATGGACTGAACTGCGAGGCACAGGACGTCCTCCGAGTCATGAGTGTGGAGCACTGCACCTCAGTGCAGAGAAGAGTCTAGGCTATAGCCTGACCCCCAAGTCTTAGCCATGATGACAGCGAGCCTGAGCCCTCTTTCCAGCTCCTGTGCCTCCGCTAGTTGCTATAAGGCAGCCCTTGTGTGTGACACCTACTGTCAGGAAGTCCTCGAGGAAGGGGAAGGACATCAGGATTTGCAGCAGGTTCCCATTGCACATGACGCCGTCTCCCACGTAGCCCATCTTGCAGGTGCAGTTCACTTCTGGAAGCAGAGGCACGTGGGGTCCCACTCCCAGTGAGACAGGGGCTTACCTTGGGAGACTGGCTGGGCCGGTTGGGTTGGGACAGTTACCTTTCATGCTGTAGCAGAAGGCGTCCCACGTCTCGCTGACGTTGGGTCTGATACCGTAGTCCACGATGCCCACAGCGTTCCCACCACACTTTGGGGAGGCAAAGGCTGTGGGATAGGCGACACGCCTGCCTTTCAGCCAGCCCGCAGAACAGAGGTGGTACCCCGCCTGTGGTGACACAGAAGCACTGTGGGTCAGCGCTGTCTCTTGTCTGTTGGGGAACTCTTGCTCAGTTTCTGAATCCCTCCTGCTCACTAATTATTTTTTTTGTCTTTTGTTTTGGTCTTTTCTGAGACAGGGTTTCACTCTGCAGTTCAGGCTGGCCTTGAACTTACTATGTAGCCCAAGCTGGTCTCAAACTTGCAGCCATCCTCCTGCCTCAGCTTCCTGAGTGCTGAGATTACAGGCATGTACCACCACGCCTGGCTGGTCACTAAATTTTTGTTGATCAAACCACTGAATGCATGAGTGTGGTGCCCATTCCTCTTACAGGTGTCCAAGTCCTTGTCTATTCCTCTTCCCTTTCTTGAGGAAGGATTTGGCGATGATCAAGGTGCAGCATGCATAGGGACCAGCTGCATTAGGAACCACAAATGCGTTCACAAAAAGACCCAAAGATTGCAATCAGTCAATTACCCCAGTGCAAGTTTTTTTCTGGTTACGAGCTAACAAAATTCTGAGGACGAAAGTCTAATGCAGCATCTTCTTTTTCTTTATAATCACCACCAGCAGATTCTCACTGGAGAATTTCTTTGGGGCCACATTCTCTTGCGAGCACTTTTCTGGTGCCGCCACCTTTTGCCTTCACACCCACCCTATAAGGAGGAATTTTCAGACCCTGCTACGGTACTGTGGCAACTGAGGCAAAGAGAAGTAAGTGGTTCAGCTGTCCCGGCAGCAGGCAGCAGGTTAGAGCCAGGCAGTCCACTCTACATCTTGCACTGAGCTGAGCTCCTCCCGTGGGCTGTGCTGCTGATGGTTCCGTGAGCATGCCATGCAGCAGCGGAGCTCCGTGGCCTGGCCACAGCCGCAGGTGAGCAGGCAGGAGAGCAGACTCAGGCCCTCGGAGCCCCAGGTCGTGGTATCTGAGGTAAAGTCATATCAGGGCTGGAGAGTGCTTTGGTGGAGAGGGAGGTTGGGGGAAGGGCCCTGCAGTCACACCCTGTGGACAGTCGCTGCTGTTTCTGGTGAGAAATCACCAGCAGGCGATGCCAGGGTGCGGGCCTTTCTAACTGGGCAGGCTTCTGGGTTCAGAGGCTAAGTAGGGAGCAGCCTGAGCAGAGAGCCCCAGCCCCTCCCTGCTGGGGACTGGGACGGCCCCTTGCATTTCTGTCCCAGCCCGCAGTCACACAGCTCCAACTGGTGTGGAGCTGGAGAGAACAGACCTCGGCTCTGCACACTGCTTGCTCCGGTTCAAGTGGTGAGGTCTACACTGCCAGCTGTTGCCTCGCTTTGGCAGCTGGATGCTATGGTCAAGAATAAACTCTTGAGGCAGGCTCCTGTGGGTACTGGGCCCTTATGACTTGACCTAAAACGCCCCCCAAAGAGCCTGTGTTCCAAGGTGTGTATCGCTGGCTGTGTGACTTGTCGCTGGCTCCTCCATTCTCTCCCTGTTTCCTGGCTGCCACGAGCCAGTCAGATCTCCTCCACCACGCTGTCCTGCCTTGGAACGGGCTGCACTCAGTGGAATTGTGAGTTGCAGGTGTTGGGTATTTTGTCCCAGCAATAAGAAAGGTAGTAGGTGGATCTACCATCTCCAGGCTGGGAGACGTTAGACATTCTGGTTGACGTTTCCATGCCTCAGCTTCCCTTGCTATAAAACTTCTTACAAGGATGTTGTAAGGATGGTTAATAATGCCGGCAAAGCACTCAAAAACAGCACTTGACATAGCAGATGACTGACACTGGACACGATGAGCTATAGCTCCAGGAGCTTCCTGTATTTGACCCCCAAAAGCCAACAGCCTACGCCTTTCCCATCTGAAGAACCAGCACCTCCTCCCCTGCAGATGCTGTCTGCGCAGTGCCCACTCCCTGGGACCCACCTTCTGGGCATAGGAGAGCTGGCTATAGGTGGCCAACACTGCATCTTCGAAGGAACACGCCAACATGGCATCATCATAGGTCATCATGTACTGGCCCAGGTGGGAGCGGACATGGAACACCCCCAGGGTCGCATCTGGAAGGGGGTGAGGAGTCATCCTTCTGGCCAGCCAGTTGGGTGGGCCTGGCTGCACCAGAATCCTCTGAAAAACTTTACAGTAGCACATTGTGGCCCATGTCTTCAGAAGCCGCATCCCCTGAGTTTGTTGAAGATAATTTTTTTTTTTTTTGTGGAACCGAGGACTGAACTCAGGCCCTTGCGCTTGCCAGGGAAGCACTTATTCTACTGAGCTAACTCCCCGGCTCCTTGTTGAAGATAATATTTGTAGCACTTCTCCTCTAACTGTGAAGAAGCACACGTCCAAGGAGACAGCGCCACAACCAGAACGGCTGTCATCAAAAAGACAAAGATTGATGAACACTGCGGAGGATATGGAGGAAGGAGAACTCCTGTTCAGTACTGTGGGAATGTAACTTAGCAGAGCCGTAATTGAGCACAATATGGAGGGTCCTCAAAAAATTAAAAATTACCATGTCACGCTGCCGTGCCGCTCTGGGCACCTACTCGAGGGCAGCGACATCAGCACGTCCAGGAGATACTGGCATGCCAGCCCACCACGGCAGTGCTCTTCACAACCTCCGGGATCTGGAGTCCACCTGCCACCCATCAAGAGAGGGGCGGACAAAGAAAGCATGGTACCGCCACGTGGTGGAATACATTCAGCCTCAGAGAAGAAAGCGATCTTGGGTAAGTGAACTAAGCCAGGCACAGAAAGACAAACGCCACATGCTCACAGTCACACAAGGAGCTAAAGGTGTCAACCTCAGGGGCGAAGAGAGG
>NW_004524580.1:31708536-31715052 GCF_000260255.1 Octodon degus | reverse complement strand
GGGGGAGGGGAAGGATGGGGCTGGGGAGGAGGAGGGTGAGCAGCGATTGGGCAATAGGTTAGAAGCCAAGGTTAGAGAGGAGGAATAATTCGGGGTTCTCTTGCTCTGCGTGATGGCTGTGGTTAGCAATCCATGTTGACTATCTCACAATAGCTGGAAGAAAGGACTCTGAGTGTTCTAGCCGCAAGAGGGCCACGGCAGGAGGCTTGCACAGGCCGAAGCCCTTGGTTTGCCAACCGCACAGTGTATGCATGCGTCAGAGCATCATCTGGGCCGTACGTAGGTGCCCTTGGGGTGCGCCAGCTAAAGGCAAAATTCAGAAGCATCTGTTTTCTATAGGAATTGGGGCACCACAGAAACATCAGAATTCACCTCAGATCTTACTCTCCAGAAATGACCACCGCTCCCTGCTTAAGAGTCTGGCGCACCAGATTCTTTTTTTTTTTTTTACTGTTTTTTGGTAATTTTTAACTTTGACATAATTCTATATTCTTTCAGTCTTTTCCCCTATTCGTTTATATATCATATATATTATAAATCTGGTAACAAACTGCATATAGTTTTCAGAAATCAAAAGAAATGTTAAGTCATGATTCTTTGTCAATGTTATACATTTTCTGGTAATATGATTTCTCCTCATATTTATCACTGAATAATTTTTGTAACTTTTGCAGCCAGGGAAACATATATTAAGGTATATTTCTGCCAGCAACTCTATATATGACTATATATTTTGATCTTGGAATGCTTTTTTTTTTAAATTTTATTTATTTATTAGAGAGAGAGAGAGAGAGAGAGAGAGAGAGAGAGAGAGAGAGAGAGAGGTGTGTGGCCAGCTCAGCCCACCAGGGGGCAGGGCTGGCTGGCATGTGGTGCTGGGGGATCGAACCGCGGTCCCTGATGCTTTGCTAAGCTTGTTCTAAGTAGGTGCTTTAGACCACTGAGCCATCTCTCCAGCCCCTTGGAATGCTTTTTAAAAAAGTTTTTAAAAAAATATTTATGTTCCCCTTAAGATCCTGATGGTTTTTTACTACTTGTTCATAGCTGATATCTTTTCTAGCCAGACAACTGAGTGTAGGGAATAGGACAAGGACCAAGTCACTTTTTGTGTCGTCCAGGTCATTATAAAATCCCGCAGAATGGTGCTTCCTCCACCACGGAGTCGAACCGTAGCCTGTGAGCTAGGTGACCTCACTGGCCTCAGGTACGGCCAGGTCCCTTTTCTGCTGAGACCACACATACTTTTCTGGTGGGGGACAGGCTGCTGGGGATGGAGTACAGGCCCTCACAGGCGCCAGGCAAGCCTGCGTCACCACGGAGCTCTAGCTTTAGCCCTTTGTACTGTCACGTTGAGTCAGGGCCTCGAAGTTGCAGTCCTCCTGCTGCAGCCTCTGGATGAGCCGGGATGGCAGGTGCATGCCACTACCACGCGGTCCTTAGCAGTGTGGGGGAGGGGAGGGGTGGCCGTGGATGAGATCGTCCTTTACATTCACATGGGTGCACTGTTGGGATTTTCTGTGACAGTCAGGTGTTCCCCAGAGCTCAGGACAGTGGGCACCTCCACCCTGGGGTTGGCGGACACTGCCCCTGCCCCCTTCTCATTGAAGTTAGTCTACATGTCCCCCGTGTTCATGGAAAGGAGGAGAGGCCTGGGAGCTGGGGGAAGCAATTGCATCTGTGTGCGAGCTGAGTGCAGGCAGCCCTGGCTGCGAGAACTGCGCCCTAAACCACGTGACCCGATGCAGCGGCACATGCTGGAAATGCCAGCATTCTGGGAAGCTGAGGCTGGGGGACTGCAGGCTCCAGCTCAGCCTGGGCAATGAACAACTTAGCAACAAAATAAAATAGAAAATAAAAAATGAAAAGGGGCTGAGGATATAGCTCAGGATGGAGGCTCTGCGTTCAGTT
This sequence comes from Octodon degus, assembly GCF_000260255.1. NCBI lineage: Eukaryota > Metazoa > Chordata > Mammalia > Rodentia > Octodontidae > Octodon > Octodon degus. The sequence goes on along the minus strand of NW_004524580.1, from coordinate 31,713,144 downwards.
GCCAGCACCACATACACTGAAATTTCGTAACCACACTGGGACCCCGGGAAGAGCCGACCATGTCTACCACCCCATGCCTTTTCCTGCTTCTCCCCTCACTCAGCAGGGATCTGAGGCGCCGCAGGACTTGATATCTGACAGGCATGAAGTCAACAGTTGCCACAGAGACACGTGGTAACCGCCCCACTAAAACGTCCACTGCTGTACACCAAGCCACATGCACTCAGATGCCCCAGGAAGCCCTGATCCGGGTCACCTCTGGGATGGCTCTCAGGACACAGCGTCCCCTCACACTGTATGTGGTCCTTTATGGTTTCTCTCCAAAGGCGTTTCGATGCCCGCGGCATCCCGGCCTCTGTGCCTGCACAGGGCTTGTGTTTTCTTAGTTGTGTGAGCCCTGGCCATCGGTTCTCAGCTCCCTGGGGAGCGCAGTGCACTGCGGTTGGAACCACTGGCAAGGAACAGCCTCTGCGCCCCTGGGCTCTGTGCTCTGTGTCGCCCAGCCCTGAGCTGAGCCTCTTGGGTCCACTCAATGCTGGCTGTCAGGGTGACCCAGCACCCTGCACCTGATCAATCGATCACTCTGTCCCTCCTGCCTGTCAGCTCAGGCGCTGCCTGCCTGAGTCTGGGTGATGCACGGGCTCTTCTTTGGCTTTGCTTTGCTTTTCTTTTGTCCCCTTGCCCCCAGCCCTTCTCCCGACCAGAAGAGAAGGCCTCTTCAGGCAGGGAGCCCCGGCCACACTGACCCTGGAAGTGGAGGTCCACGCAGTCGGCTTCTGGGTGGCAGTACCCGTTGTTCTGAAGGCAGCGGTCCAGGGGTGGCTTCTCGGGTTCGCAGTCCAGCCCGTCCCCCACGAAGTGACTCTTACATTTACACTTGCGCTTGCCCTGCAGGAAGAGAGGAAGCCGGCAGGTGCCCAGTGAAGGCCTCTGGCTGCAGAGGGTGCAGGAGGGCCCGCTGGGGACAGTGAGGGCCCACGAAAGCACATGCTCACCCTCTCCGTCCCAGCATAAAGGCCACTTCTTCCCGCTCCTCCCCCCAACGCCCTGCACAAAGCGGCTCTCCAGGCCTTTGCCAGCACCCCAGCCTCATCCTGACTCTTGGGAAACCCCGTGGGGCCTGGCTTCTGTGCCAAGCACTGCCCCTCCCTCTCCTCGTAGGCAGGGACCTCGCCACTCTTCCCGTTGCTGCATCCCTGGCATACGCCACAGCACAGAGCAAGCACTTGGTAATCACCGACTGAATCGGTGAACGGTCACATGGAATTGCCAGGACCTCCCGAAGAGGTCTGATTATTATGCCCACTTTGCAAATGAGAAGATGAAGGCTCAGAGAGATTGAGAGGCCAGGCTTAGCCCATGTGGGCTGGAAGTCCCAGAGCAAGGCTCAAAGGTGGCCTGATGTGGATCTGCATCTGTAATCAGGACTGGGCGTCACTCCTGCCATCTGCCTCCCCGCCGCAGACGGAGCACAGGCCCGTTCTGAACGGACGCGAGCAAGTGCTACCCTTCTGCCATTTCTCCACTTTGTGTTTTAATAGACGCTAAACTTTGAATAATTTTAGATTTACAGGAAAGTTGGAGAGACACAGGCTGCCCTTAGTACAAATCTTCTCCCTTAACGTTTCGTCTAGCTGCAGTGCCTTTGGTAGAAGAAGTTAACGTTGTTATCTCCCATTAACTACACGATAGACTTTTTTGTGGGTTCCACAGCTTCCCTACTAATGTGCTTTTCTTTGCCAAAGATGTTGTGATGGCTTAGATATAGAGTGTCACCCGCAAGTCTCGCATGCTCTGAGGTGACTGGAAGGTGACTGGCCCCTGGGAGTGCTGTGCTCATTGTACGGCACTGTCCGTTCTGAACGGACATGGCGATGAGGTCATGGCGAATGTGTTGTGAGGAGACAGGGCTGGTGGGAAGAGCAGGTCACTGGGGGCGTGTGACCCCGAAGGACGTGTCTCCCTACTGGGCTTCTCCCTTATCTCTGCTTCCCAGCTGCCATGAGGTGAGGAGTTTCTGTTCACCTGCACCCTTCCACCATGATGCTTCTGCAAGCCCTTTTTTTTTTTTTTTTTTTTTTTTTTGGTACCAGGGATCAAACTCACAATCTTGCACTTGACAGGAAGGCACTTATACTGTTGAGCTATATCTCCGGTGCATTTTCAATTTTTTTTTGATACTTCTGCATTTTATTGCACTCAACATTAACCAGATGACATTTACATTATTCTTAGGAAATACATTGACATTGCCTAATATGGCACATATTCGGAAAGACACAACTCATTAACTTAAATATTTGGAATTGAAAAGTATCTGAAATTGACCACAGCATAATGAATCCTTAATTTCAAGTTCTAGAGATAATTATTTACAAAAATCCAGTAAAACTTAATCATTCATTAACTCTACATCACTCCTAAGTTTCTCTATAAAAATATGGCTTTATAAAAAGTAGTGTCCTATAATTCACAATAGAAGAGCTTAACTATGAGTGTCAGTTCTGTACCCATATCACAGCTTTAGAAAGTTATTGCTATTATTCCTAACTTAGTTCAGGTTTTCACTACACATTGAATCATCATGCAGAACTCACATGTAAGCATAACTTAGAATGCTAAAAAATACTCTTTTTTTGATTTTTAGCCTAAAAGCTAAAGAAGTTACCTTATCTTTAAAAAAAAGGGGGTAACATAATGAAGAGGTACCCCGACCCATACACGAAACTCTTCCTTATTCTATTCTTATAGCTCATGATTATTTCAAAATGATGTTGCAGCTATCCTTTTTTCTAAGGGCTATTTTCATTGCAACAACCATTTCTGAGTCAAAAATAAAACCACATTAAAAATGGAAGAAAATCTTCAGTGTAAAAACAAAAAGGCTCAGGCAGAGGACTTGGAGAGCACTTTCCATAGATCCTAAATCAATCTAACTAGAGTCACCACTGCGCTTATCTAGTGAGAGCATCGTGCAAACACCTGATTGGCATTGCTCAATCAGCCAAAGGAAGAAAGATCTGCATGTTATGTACCAGTGATTTACATAGAGTTTCTAGTTTTTAAATAGACATTGAATTGGCTACAGCTAAATATGTCTCATATCTATGGCACCAAACAGCATTTTTGCCTAAGACACTTCAGCAAGTCATTTCTTTTCCTTATGTCCTAATAAGAAACGCTAGTGTCCTCTCTCATTTTGAAAATAAATTAGTCATGATTTAAAACTTCCTTTGAAATACTAAATTTTGCTAATGAAAGCTACAAATTCTCAAAATTTGTGTTGTAACCTGAATACTCAAAGGTGATACAGAAATTTTTGATAGGAATATCAGTGCCGATATCTGCACCTCACGCCTTCGCGAGGCGCACTTGAGCACTTCCAAATCATGTTTAGCGCAGCATTCACACATTAGTCTGACAGTGCTAATTACTGATACTCTATTATTAAAACCCTGAGAAGACAACTGCTGCCACACCATCAATATAATCATCTAAAAAAATACACATAAATGCAATTAAGACTGAAGCTATTTCCCAAAAGGATGGGGGAAAGAAGAGACAGAATTGCTCTGCTAATGCTATCAGCAAAGTATGTGCAGGAATGTAACATCATATGTGGCTTTTGTTTTAAAAAAAAAATACACTAAATGCCAGTGGACTACAATTCATTCAAAACATCTTTAGTGTTCATCCCCAAAGATCTTGATCTGCTCAGTAATTACGTCACAAGATCTTTCACAGCCATTGTTTGGAGCGTATGGTTAGGCTGGTCCTCCTGCAGTAGAAGGGGTAGTCTTTCTGAAGCTTTATGTATCTGGTGATACTTCCTGGGGTTCTTCCACAGGAGGAACACTTACTTCTTCTAAAATTACATTTGAATCTTCTATAGCATTATCTGAAATTTCTATTGGTTTATTTTCTGAAGGTTCATATGCTTGTTCACCATAGTCTTGGTATGTTACATCACCTGCTTCCTGGTACAATCGTTCATCATCTGCTAGTGGTTCACTGGAATCTGGGTTTAGTTGGTCATATATTATCTCTTCCATATCCTGATGGTCTTGTAAAACTGTGTCTTCCACATAATGATCCTCAGAGTCTTCATGAAATGTTTCAGGTTCCAGAGTCTCAAGTCTATCATCGGCATGAGATGCAGTAAGGAAATCTTCCTCCTCCAGCCGTAGTTCTCCTGCCGGCGCCTCTTCTTCCTGTTGTAAGTTTTCTCCATGTTCTGTGTGTATCATTTCATGAAGGATGGACTGAATTTGTTCCTTTACTTCATCTTCAATATTCTGGGGTTCTGTCCCCGCGGGAGCCTGGTCCTCGGGCTCGATGTGTGGCTCAGCGTCCTCTGCTGGGAACTTTGGATCTGAAGCAGTTCTTTCTTTAAGGCCTAGTAAAACTTTGGCATCATCCACATCAAAGTCTCCATCACCATCAGCATCGTAGACTCCCAATTTTCCTAGAACTTCCTCATAATCAACAAGCTCAAACCAAACGACAGCTACTGAAGTCCAGACTCCCAGCAAGGCAATGACCATAAACCAGGTGAAAAGGAGCTGCCCGAGAGTCCTCCTTTCCTTCCATTCTTGTGTCCTCCGTGCT
>NW_004524580.1:31704155-31708295 GCF_000260255.1 Octodon degus | reverse complement strand
GGGCGCGGGTCCTCAGCAGCAGCCCAGCCTCGACACCGCCCGCCGCGCCTCCGAGGACTTTCACCCGCGTGCGCCGAGCCCGCCACGCGCTCTCAATTTTTTATTATAGGGAAGGATCTACAGGCTGTTCAGGGTCTCACTACTAGATCGGACTCAAAGTGATCCTCCTGTTTACAGCTTCCCAAGAGCTGAGACTATAGGCGCGCGCCACCATGCCCAGTCTCAATTGCCATCTCAGTGCGCCCCGGGGGCAGGGCCAGCACAACAGGCCCAGCGATTGAACCCCAGCCTCTGCACCGGCTTGCAGGTGCTTTAATCTGCTGAGCTAACTGGCTGGCCCTTCATGAAGCTTCTGCGTTGGAGCAGCCCACCATGGACTGAATCCCTGACCATGAGCCACGTTAAACTGCTCCTCCTCCTTTATGTTGCGGGTGTTGGTTGTTGTGTCCCAGCAGTGAGAAAGTGCCCAAGCAGATGCATTTAACAAGAAAGAGACAGAGGAGGGTGAGAAAGCGTAGGAAGAGGCCGAAGAGGAGGCAGAGACCAGGCAGGCGGGGTGAAAAGCTGAGGCCAGTGCAAGCGAAATGGGACCCTGTTTTCTGCGCTACTTACTGGGCCAGTCATGGTGCAGGTGGCTTGCTCGTGGCAACCCCCATTGAGGCCATCTGTGCAGGGGTCTATCTCCATACAGCTGTGGCCATCTCCCTGGTAGCCCGTTGGACATCTGCAAGAGACCTTGGTGCCCTTCTGGGAGCACTGGGCAACCTTGGCACAGCCTCCGTTGTTCTGTTTGCAGAAAGCCACAACTGCAAGAAGGAGTGAAGGGGCTCTATGCACCATCATTTGTGTTCCTGCGGCTGCTCGCTGGGGGAGGGTCACTGGTTACCCCGCCTTGGGATGCTGAGGAGTAAATGGGCTTCTGCACAGCTGTGCCTCTGTTCCATGTCCTGTGGCGCCTGTGGAAGGCTTTGCAACACTGTGACACCCTCATAGATCAGGCCTGGTGGCCTCTCTCCACCCTTCTAGGCTCACTGAGGTAGCAGTACTCAGATTGAGCATGGGTTTGGAATGTGTGCAGGATTAGTTCAATACAGGACACCTTATTGCCTTACCTTGGGAGACAGGCACTGTTTACCCTGCTCTGCAGATGAGCAAACTGGGGCCCCGGGAGCTTCACGGACCTGACAAGAGCTCAGCTAGAGCATGCAGGCCTGGGAGGCCAACCTAAGCTAATGTGGCCTTGCTTTGTTGGCTTGGCTCTTGAGAACTTGCTTTTCACAATCTCCCAAACTTCAGCCTCTAAACACACTAGCTCGGGCTTTGGTGCCAGATGGAAAGTGTCTTGAGTTGTTCTGCCCGACCTTGCGCAGTCATGGCAGCCACTTGAGACTCAGAGGATAAGCAGGAGGGCAGAGCCTTTGCCACTAGGGCTAGGAGGGAAGAGAGAGCCAGCCAGGGGAGTGAGGTAGACTGTAGCAGTTTGCAGGTTTTGCTTCAAAAGGGAAAGGGGATTCTTCTCTTTTCTCTCCTCCATCCTGCTGTCTGGGTTGGGTTCATGGTGGTGGCCATCTCAAGCCATTCAAAGTACAATGGCCAAGCAAAAAAAGAGAAGGGATGTGGATTCCCAAATGCTTTTCATCGAGAAACTGTTCCAGTCCTCAGGCCCCCACCCCAGCCATTACAGGAGAACAGAAATAAACTTGTTTATGCACTGTTCAGCTAGGACTCTGAATGGCCAGGCCTACGTCTTAGCTACAAGGGATGGACACTGCTGCCGTGTTCACAGTGGTTCTCACTGGGAGTCAGAGTACGTGTAGGCGTCACTTTTTAAAAAATTCGGCACATTTTCTGAAGGCTGTACCACTTACAGAATTAGAAAAAACAAACAAACAAACAAACAAACAAACAAACTCTGAAATATAAAATTCATCCTGCCTTGCAAAACAATGGTGAAACCATGTCCTGTAAGGTTATCTGGCCAGCACTGGGCATACACACTGAGGAAACTGAGTCACACACACACGCACACACCATTGTTCAAGAGCTCTCGACAGGAATCTGAAGAGCCCAGGTGGAGGTGGCTGCTGTGACCAGCCCTGGGCCTCGCCTTGGCCACGTTGCTGTTTCACACCTGTGCAAGGGGAACTGACCTGTGCATGTTATCCCGTCGCCTTCGTAACCCAGGTTACATTCGCACGTGTTGTTCTCCACACAGGTGGCATGGGCGGAGCAGGGGGGCCTGCAAACTGGGGACACAGCTGCAAAGGGAAAGGACGCCATCTGTCCCATGCCCACCCGGTGAGGAGACGGGGCCCACCACGAGTTTTCCTGGGGCTTCCGGCCCCAGTGCCATGAACACGGAGGAGTAGTCAGCTAAGGTCCCTCTCAGCCCAAAGAGCCTGAGTTCCAGAACGACTGCATGTCCACAAAGTTGCTGGCATTCTGGTGCAAATGTGTTACCTCAGAGGCAAATGGGAAAACCTTCCAGCTGAAACCTGTTAATGGAGTTGAACTTGGGGGTCCAACTGTCTGGTCCCAAGCACATGGGGGCCCAGGGGAGATGGCTAAAGTGCAGGGGAAGTGCTGCTGTCGTCCTTGGCAGCGCTCCTTCCCCTCCCCTCCCAGCCTGGGACAAGCCTGGAGCTGTGGTGCAGGGCAGGGAGGGTTGCCGTGGGAATGGGTAGGGTGGAGCTGGGGTGTCTGTAGAGGAGGCGGGGGAGCTGGAGTCAACCATACTGCTAGAGTCTCTGGAACCCCAGGCTGCCAGCCCCCTAGGAAGACACTAGATCCCTCCCGGCTTCTCTCAGTTAAACCCAAGGCCTTCGCATTTAGCCTTTAAAAAAAAGAAATTTAAAAAAAAAATTGAGACAGAGGTCTTGCTAGGTGGTCCAGGATGGGCTTGAACTTAAGATCCTCCTGCCTCAGCCTCCTCCGCACCTGACTACAGGGGCAGTGAACTGTCACGGAGCTACAGCAGATCACGTCATAGCTCAGGCCTCCAGGGCGGAGGATTCGGAGCTTGGGGGAGGCCTCAGAAGACTGCTTGCTCAGGAATGGTGACAAGGGTGATGACAGTGAAGCCACCATTCTGTGAACCTTGCGACCCCGGGGCAGCCATAGTGAGGCACGGTCCCATGCGGGAAGATGTGCTGGTTCCAATTGAGCCTCCCCAGACCCAAGGCCACAACAGCTTTCCTTCTGGGCAACAGGGACACCTGCTTTGTCAATCACTTTCCTGCGTCACCCATCCCCCAGCCTCCCGTGATCCCCAGGAGGGCCTGGGCTTGCTGTCCCACACAGACCTTTGGGTGTGTCGCAGAAGCGGCCCGTCCACCCGCTTTCGCAGAGGCACTGCCCAGAGCCCGAGATCCCCTCGTCGCACTGTCCGTGGATGGAGCAGTTGCAGGCTGGAAGGCAGAGTTGGTGTCAGTGAGAACCTGCACGGAGACGTGGTCACTGCACACTGACCTCCTGGCACTGGGAGCCTTTTTTATTATTTTTTATTTTTTAATAGCTGTGCTGGACTCCTGGGCGACCCTCCTGTCTCAGCCTCGCCAGTGCTGGGTTGACAGACGTGTGCTACCATGTATGGCTCACTCCTTTCATCCAAACACCCTAATCATAAATCACATTGCCAGGTGGCAAGATGATAGGGACAATGGGGACAGGAGGTTATGCAGATGTGGGCCTGGGGACACAGTAGGTGGGAGAAAGAGGAGGAAGGCATCTGTGAGCTTTATTAAAAATTAATAATGCAGTTTGGGCCTCTGCAGCCAGACTCAGAAATCAGAAGGGCAAAGTCAGCTAAAACGCAGTTAGAAGACAGAGAATTCAGGCCTGGGAAGTTCCCAGGCGATTAACATAAACTAACTTTCTCCTCACCTAATCCTTAACCCCAAACCTTGTCCTTAGGGCCCCACCTGCAGCCTTCTCCTGCCCCTAGGACTGGAAAGACCCGCAGAAGGAATCCAAGGTCAAGATGAAAGACAAGCCAGGGAACCAATCAGATCCCAGGAACCTTCATGGGCGGAGGATCACTGAGGAAAGATCCGCGGGCTGCGGACAAGAGATCCGCGGGCTGCGGACAAGAGATCCGCGGGCTGCGGACAAGAGATCCGCGGGCTGCGGACAAGAGATCCG
>NW_004524580.1:31693600-31704055 GCF_000260255.1 Octodon degus | reverse complement strand
GATCCGCGGGCTGCGGACAAGAGATCCGCGGGCTGCGGACAAGAGATCCGCGGGCTGCGGACAAGAGATCCGCGGGCTGCGGACAAGAGATCCGCCTGAGCCACGCACTCTGGGCTTCCGCACGCCCTGGTCCCTAGTAGCTGTCTGTAGTTTCTCTTTTTTCCCTCCCCATCTTCAACTAGAGCGTTTGCTCTGAATTTGAACTGTTTCTCTGGTTCCTTCCCGACCCTGCGTTTCCGGTCGCCGGCAGCCGCGTGCTCCAGCAGAGCCCTGGCGTGCTGTCCGCCCGGATGTCCCAGCGTGGCGTAGCGTGGCTCACCGTGCCGCCCTCCCCAGGCTTTGGGAAGGTGAGGAGCGTCTATGGTGCACGGACAGGACTGGGCCTTCCGATGGAGATGGAGACTTAAGAATGCAACTTAAATCGTGGGCACGGATCCGGCTGCTTCTCGGGCCTCTGTCGTGGCCATGCCGGTCCACGTCACCCTCTTGCCTCGGATGCTGCTCCGGCTCCCCGGGCGGCCGGGTCTCCCACACGTGTCCTCCATGGCCCAGCGCATGTGACCCTCTCCAGGCTGTCCCCGATGAGCACAATCATCCATCGCTGCCCTCACCCTCAGACGTCCACCACCTTCTCGACCCCTAACGACCTTCAGGTTTTACTTCCCTCTCCTCTTCCTCTTCTCACCCGCCCGGCTTGGCCTCCTTGGCCTCCTGCCTGCCCAGCTTCTTTCTGCCCCAGGGCCTTCCCACATGACCACCTCTCCAGGCAAGTCAGCCTCTCTCTGGCTTGCATGGTCCAGCGCACTGGACACTACCTATACTTGGCTCTCTAAACTTAATTTAAAAATTTGGTTCTTTGGTCACATTTTGGGTGCACAGTGGTCATATGTGGTTAGTGGCGACCACACCAAAAAGGCAAGTCACACAGTGTGTCCAGGACTGTGACCAGGTTGGCCGGCCTGCCCCTGTTCAGTCCACAATTTCCATCAGGTCTCTACTTGAATATTTCCACTGGAGATGGCACCCAAGACAGGGCCTCCTCCTGCCCTTGATTCCATTACTTCTGCTTGTTTGTTTTGTGAGACAGGGTCTCGCTATGTAGCTCATCTCACAGAGATCCTCCTGCCTCAGCCTCCCAAGTGCTGGGATTATAGGTGGGCGTCCCCACACCAGGCTTTCCCTGCCCCTTTATAATGATCTTTGCTTTTAGCTCTCTGAGAGCTGGCATTTCATCTCCAGACCTTAGAACAGTTCCTGGGTGCTGAGCAGAGCCGCTCACCGAGTCCCTCTGGGGCCTGGTGCCGCCATCTGCATTGGACAGGAGTGGAGCTAACCCAAAGGGCTTGCTTGGCACATGTGGGGACACGCAGAGGCCTGTCACATTGTAGGCAAGAGCTAGAGGTCAGCTGTATTTGTAAGTATACAAGGAATGATGGAAAATGCATTAAATGTTTAATTGAAAATAACTTATTACCGTAAAAGACACATTACCAAGAACAATGGGATTACAGTAGCCTCTCGCTATTTCGCAGCTCAACTTTCATGGACTCACTGTTTCGTCGGTTTTCAAAAAATATTAATCTAAATTATTTATCATGGATTTTTGCTATATTGTGGGATTTTATGGTATGTACAACATATGTATGTTATTAAAATCATGCAGGTTTACAAGTTTAGAAAATGATTGGGACCATTAGAAGTGTTTCTAAAAGTGTGGGAAAGGTCTATAAGAGTGTGGGAAGGGTTTATAAGAGTGTGGGAAGGGTTTATAAAGCCTTAAAATATATATAAATACTAAAATAAATACAATGCTGATATAATGCTACTTTGCTGATTTTCACTTATCACGGGGGGTCTGGAGCAGAGCCTTCACCGTTAGGGAGGGCTGCAGTGTGCTCTGAGCAAGGGACAGTGTTTGAATACTTCAGGAGGGATTCACAGCCATGCACAGGGCTGCACGCCTGTAATTCTAGCCCTTGGGAGGCTGAGGCAGGAGGATCACTGTGAGATTGAGGCTGAGGCAGAATGATGACTGAGAACTACAGAGCAAGACCTTGTCTAATTCTGCTCTCCTCCCTGAAAATAGAAAAAAACCCCAAAACCAAAAACCAAAAAAGCAGTGATTCACAGCAATATGTCATTTTTTTTTTCTTTTTGCAATACCAGGGATTGAACTCAGGACCCTGTTGCTTGCCAGGCAAGCGCTTATTCTACTGAGCTATCTCCTCAGCCCTGGTGATGTGTCTTTAACTGTAATAGATCTTTTGATTTTTTAAAAAAAGGTTTTATTTATTTATTTTGTACAGGGTCTTGCTCCCCAGCTTGGACTTGTAGTGATCCTCCTGTCTCGGCCTCCCCAGTGCTAGGATTACAGGTGTGCGCCACTATGCCTGCTTTTGGTGGCCAGCACAGCATGCAGTACCGGGGTTCAAACCCGGGTCCTTGCACTTGCAAGGCAGGAGCTTAGACCACAGAGCTATCTCCCCGGCCCTGTCATAAATCTTTTACGTAAACATTCCCTATGTTTATTTGTCACTCTCATTATTCAGCTGCTTACGGTAACTGCTGCCACATAACAAGATGGCGCTGTGTCCTCCCTCGTCTTATTCACCCCGTCTGGCACCATGTAACTTCTGCTCTGCGCCAAAATGGAAATGACCACGAAAGGGAAGCATTTGGGTCGATTCAGAACGCAGAGGCAGCCACATGGCGTGGCTCAGGACGCTCAGGCAAGAGGGCCGCAGAGCTGCTGCACTCGGGGGTGAGGGGAGGGGGGCTCGGAGGGGGTCGATGGCATGCGCCTTTACCGCGATGAAGTTCTAAACTCTAACGTCCACCGCAGTTTCCGGCCGTGCCTGCGGCGCGGGGCAGCCGCGGCTCGCCCTGGGGCTGGGCTGAATACCAACCCCAGAGAAAGACGCTCTCTCAGCAGATGAAAGGGGACACATCTGGGGGAGGAAAGTGGATGGGCGGGTGGCAGGGAGAAGGCAGAAAGAGAGAGGCGGAAGATGCCTGAAGCCAGGAGGGTGGCGCAGAGGGGCCAGCGAGGCCAGCTCAGGAGTAGGGGTGGCCACGTACGCTGACAGTCTGGCCCGTATCGCCCCGGCCAGCACAGCTCACATGCCGTCCCGTTGAAGCCGAAGTCACAGAGACACTGTTCCCTGGCCGAGTAAGACTGGCAGACGCCCCGGTTGTTGCATGGGGTGTCTGATCCTCCCGGGCAGGCTGCAAGGGAGAGACAGTGGTGACTGGCCGGGGCCAGGGCAGGCCTTGGAACTGTGCTGCAGGTTCCAACATCGCTTAGGTGACCTGGGACATCAGTGGGGATACAGGGCGAGGGGTGGCCTGGGTATGGGCTCCCTGCCCTTGCTGTGACCCAGCCTTGGGCGGGCACCGTGTTTGTGGCCAGAACCCTGCATGTGCTTCTGCTTTTTTAGCTCTCAAGGGTAACGGTGGCAGTGACAGCGGTGGAGGTGACAACAGAGCCTGTCAACCTCCACCACCTCACTGCACTGCTGTCCTCTAGAGCACAGGAAAGGCAGGTGCCAGGCACAGGTAAGGGAGTCTCACCCTGACAATCCGGCAGGAAGTAGCCGTTGCAGCAGTTGGGCACCTGGGCCACCAGGGCACAGTTGTACTGGCAGCCTTCCAGGACAGGCCCACCGGATGTTGCCTGATAGAAACACTTCTCCGTGACACCCTGCGGGAAAGAGACCAGGGGCCGGGCTGGGGCTCTGGCTCGGCCTCTAGTGGAAGACCTTGGTACCACTCAGGTTGAAAATTAATTTCCACACAGCAGGGCAGGGGAGGGGGCAGCGCAGAGCTGGAGCCAAGGGCGAGACTTCTCCCTGGTCCCAAGAGGAAGGACTTTGTGACCCTTGGGGTTCTGTGTGGATAGTGTGGAAAGAGTGGCAATGCCCTAAATCTTCAGCAAGGAGGGAGAGCTATATTTTGTTTTGCAAAGTTGCTTTTGTTAGAGGTTTTACTAGGAGGGCAGAAGGAACTTGACTTTAGAATAAGTGATAAAAACCATCTAATGAGCACGCACTGTGTGGCAGGCACTTAAGATACCTCCGGTCAAATTTTGTTTGGCTTTGTTTATTTGAAACAAAGTCTCACTATATAATTTTGGCTGGTTTTGAACTCACTGTGTAGCCCAGGCTGGCCTTGCACTCACAAGATTTTCCTGTCTCAGCCTCCCAAGTGCTGGGATTATAGTCATGTGCCATCACAACTGATTTTAAAATTTATTTTTTTCTGATAACCACATTCAGAGTCGCTATTAGCTTGATTCTTAGGGAAGTGAACCTGACAGATCACATAACTTGCCGAAGATAAGCTGGACTCCATCCTGGTGGACTCCGGAACGCTCTGGCTCTGCCACTGGTTCACATGGCTTTCCGGGCTTTAATCCTAGCCTTGCTCCCGGCAAGCTATGCAGCTGCGCACACATTCTCATGAGCAAAGTGGAGGTAGAAAGAGCATCCTCCAGGTGGGACAGTAAGGGGAAGGGATAACCAGCAAGAAAGGGCCCAGCACAGAGCCTGGGACACAGACAGCAGCTGACAAGAGGCAGCCGTTCGTTTTACAACTATTCACGTCTCTGCAGTTTCGCTTCCAACTTCTCAAGAGGGTTCCTGGAAGACGGGCTGTGGGCTGGCCAGGCTAATGGGGCCGAGAACCTTGCCTCGCCCCCATCTGGGTGGTTGCTGAGTCACTGTACAGCGCACCCCACACGCCCCCGCCCAGAACGTCCTGCACGCCACAACTACCTTCCGCTTGCTCCACCCTGGGCACTTGGGGATACTGAGGCAGCTCCCGCAGTCTCCCTAGTATGCAAAGAGAGAGACTTTCAGATCAAGAACATTGAAAAACACAAGGAAATGTCCCAGGCTGGTTGGACGAGTGGGTTGGGAATTTAATTGATCTTGATCAAGCTTCTGACCGATCAAGAATACAAGCGAAAACACACCTCGCCCTCGCCCTGAGGGGCTCTGAAGGTTGGTGCGGACCCCAGCTTTCTGGCTTAGTCCTGACGGGCACATATGGCAGCAACAGTGGAGGGCGGGGGCAGACAGCGCTCCATCTGGCTTAGCCGACGTGCCTTAGATCAGCGGCTTGTACTCTTCGACCTTCACTTTATGATGTATAAAGTAGGGACAATAATGCTTATTTTGGAGACAGGGTCTCAATTTGTAGCCCCGGCTGGCCTTGAACTCAGGGGTGATCCTCCTGCCTCAGCCTCCTGAGTGCTAGGATGGCAGGAATGCACCATCATGCCTCATATAAAGTTGCCATTTTTATAGGCCCTAAGCTGTAACATGTGGCAATTTTATATGGTGTAATCTGGCAGAAGCTCAAAAAATGTGTGTTGGATGAATCAGCATCGTGTGGATGGATTTGACAGTGAGTGGCCAGAAGGGCCAGCGTATTCCTTGCCTCCCAGGGCTGTCTCCTTAACGATGGTGGGAAGGCAGCAGATAGGATACTCAAGGCCTGTGGAAGGCTAAGAAGATGCTGGTGGATTCGGAACTGGAAGAGCTCCATCATCTGGCCTGTGGGCACCTTGGGTTCTGGTCTCACTGCAGATAAGCCTCAGGGGGTCACCAGGCCTGCCAGGGCTGCACTTTGGTTCCAGGTTCTCTTATGAACCTGGTGATTTCAGGACTCACCCAGACTTTAAACACAGTGAAGGTGTCACAGCGGCCGCCCAGGGTGGGTTCCACCAGCAGACAGTCAATGCCGTAGGCCACACCCAGGTCAAACAGGAGCTCCCGCTGCACGATCCTGCACACTTGGCCGTTTAGGAAGAGCTCACCCTGTGAGAGGGAGGGAAGGAGGGAGGAAGAGAGGGAAGGAGGGAGAGGGAGAGGGAGAGAGAGCCATCCCTCTCATATTTATCTTCTTTTTAGGCCACAGGTCTTGTGCAACACCTCCAAGACTCAGAAAGAACTAGAAAAAAAGCCACCAGGGCCTACTCTCCACCAGGAAAGTGGTTGGGCCACTTGCTAGGTGGGCGTGGGCCGGCCAGGGCCTGGCGTCCAAAGACAGGGAGGGGAAGCATCTGCCTGTCTAGGAAGGGGGCCCCCCGCACTGCTCTGCAGGGGCGAGTGGGTGGGGACGGCGGTGGCCCCCACGTTTCTACCCCTCCCGGGACGACACTCACAATGTGGCTGCCAGCTCCACACTTCACACTCAGCTTTGAGCCTTGCATGGTCTTCCAGGAGGCAGATCTGGGGAGGTCCGCAGCCAGCACCTGCCGGGGAGAGGGAGTGCTGAGGGAGGCACAGCCCCAACTCCAGTGGGGGTTTCTCCTGCAAGTTACAATCACCCCAGCTTTAATGCAACAGCAGAGACAATACACAGGAGAATGTCACAGGCTTTCTTAACCACCTAACTGCTCTGTGGTCAGTGTCCTCTCAGAATCGGTGAAAGGCTGGGCGTGTTGGCTGGGAAACGGCCGAGGGCTCCGCTAGGGCCCTCAAGGAGCCGTGTGGAGGCGCGGATCCCCGCACCCCGGAACAGGACGTGGCCTTATTTGAAAGCAAGCTCGCTGCACTTATAATGATGTAAAATGGGGTAATCCGGGAGTAGGGTAGGCTCTTGGCCCAACACGAGTGGGTCCTTAGAAGAGCAGGAAAGCGGACGGCCCTGCCACACGAGGACGCAGGGACATGCAGGGAGCAGCAGGTGTGCGTATGGAGACTCAGCTAGCAGCCGAGAGACAGCTGAGCCGCCGTGATGAGGGCGAGGCTTCCCTGTGTCACCTGGATTGTCCCGGGAGCCACCGGGGGACTGTGGGCTACACTCTGGAGTGTGTGCAAGTGGTCGGCGGGACCCTGGGCACCACGTCTGGCCCCTTGCTGCCCCTCTGCTGCCGTCTCCTGCTCTGCTTCCTGGATGCCATGAGCCACTACGTTCTGCAGCACCGCTTTCCCCCCAGTGACCTTCTTGGAACTGGCTGCCCACGGACTGAATCCTCTGACACCGTGAGCCAAATTAAAAATTTCTGCCTTTGAATTGTGGGTTTAGGACATCAGGTCTCAGTGACAGGACGCTTGACTAATACAGACTGCCATGCTCCCAGCAGGTCCGCTGGGCGTGTGTGCACCGGGTCAGTGATTAATTGCATCAAGATTAGGCAGTCTTTTGCGAGAAATTTTGGAATTGAGAGAGAGTTCATCTACAGACATTGGTTGCTGTCAGCAGCCATTCCGCTGTGGGAACAGGAAGCAGGAAAGACTTCTTTGCAGGCCACGAGAAAAGGCAGTCTGGGGTTTAGCATACAATTGAAAAAACCCGACAAACAAAACAACAAAGCAAAAACGAGAATGGAAGGTCCAAGAAATGGAACCAGAGCATGGCGAGGGTGCTATCGGGCGTAACTCTCCATGGTTAGCCAGAGTTGCTACAATGACAGTTGGTCTCTTTCTTCTCCCTGGGACAAAATACCCAGGCCCACAATCTGGAGGAGAAGAGGTGTGTTCTGGTTCACATTTCAGTCTGTAGTTGTCACAACGAGGGGAAAACCTGCTCCTGCCTTGCAGCCAAGAAGCGAAGAGAAGGGAGGAGCCGGACAGAAGAGCCAGCCTTGGGGCCCAAGCCCGCCTCCTAGCGGCAGTTCAGTGGGCACCGCCCCTGAGGTCCTGCCCCTTCCGAGTCCCACCTCTGAGCACTCCTGAGGCTCATTAGGACATTCCGGACCTGAACTGTAGCAGTGCCCACGGGCAGCTGGCACATACGCTGCAGAGACCCTGGACCCAGGGGTGGCCCTCATCCCGGGCAGGCTGGAACAGGTGGCCGGAAGTGTCGTTATGTGCCCAGAGCGCTGTACAACTTAAAGCTTCTGAGGCTGGGGATGTAGCTCAGCGGCACAGCACTGCCTGGCAAGCTCGAGGTCATGAGTTCGATTCCCAGTACAAAAAAAAAAAAAAAATTGTAAAAAAGAAGCTTAGGAGCTGTTTCCTTCTGAAACTTCTCATTTCATCTTTTTAGACCATGGTTGGCTTGAGGGGACCAAACGTACCTTGGCATCTCGGATCACGTGGAACTTCAACTGCGCCATCAGCTTGTCCGAGCCGGTGCTGTCCTCGCTGAACAGGAAGTCCTGCTGCTCCTGGGGGAGGGCTTGCAGGGCGCGGTCCGTGGGCCAGAAGAGAGTGACGGGCGTGTGGATGGGGTTGGTGATGGTGTCCAGCAAGCCCGAGTCCTGCAGCACAGGGACCAGCCCCTTGCTGAGGGCCCCTGGGTCCCACCCCTGGCCTGTGGGGACTCCTGATGCCACCTTTAGGGTGACATAGCCCCATCTAGAGGCCCATTAGGTGCCCACCATTCAGAGCCACATTTCCTTACAAAGTAAATCAGAAAGCCAAATTCGGAGTTTTGCTTAACAGGAAAATAAACATAGGCTTTAGTGACGACTGTCTTTCCTAGTCCTGCTTTTGCCCTAATATTGGAATCGCTGAAAGAACTGCTTTGCATTTTTCTCATATTATTATCATTGTCATTATTATTATTATTATTATTATTACTATTACTATTATTGCATTTTTAGGGAAGGGTCTACAGGGTATACAGGGTCTCACTGCGTAGATCAGACTTGTAGTGATCTGCCTGTTTACAGCCTCCCAAGAGCTGGGATTACAGGCGTTTGCCCCCATGCCCAGTCTCAATTGCCATCTCAGTGTGCTCCAGGGGCGAGGTCAGCACGGCAGGCCTGGGATCAAACCCCTGGCCCCTGCACCTGCTTTGCAGGCACTTTAATCCACTGAACTATTTGGCTGACCCTCTCTTATATTTTATTTTAAAAAATAGAACTTGTACAATACTGGAATACTCTTGTCTTATGAGATTTCTAGGTCATTAATACTGAAAAAAGCAGAACTGCACAAGGAACAGGGAGGAACATTTCTGAGAGTGTTCCACCAATAGGGCGCACTGTAGACATTTTTCCTCTTAATTTTTCCACTAACCTTCTGAAGTAGGCTCTACAGCTCCCTTTATGAGCCCCAGACTGGGACTTCTAGCCTGCTCTAGAAGCCTGTGCTCAGCCAGGCAGCAGGTACACAGATGCGGGGTGACAAGGAAGCTTGGGGGGTAGGCGGGCAAAGCTTTCTTGCCTGTAGCACCCCGGGGAATTTGCAGCTTAAACATCTTGAAATCGCCATTTTTGACGCCCTCTCTACAGAGTCGGAGACTCAGGTCATTTGGGGAACCACAGGACTAAATGTGGTCATCTCTACACCCTGCTATGGGGACACGAGGGTTCTTGGGGGGCCTTCGGGGGCTGTCCAGGCTAGCGGGGAGCAGAGAGCCTCAAACCGTGTCTACTATAATTGTCTGGACAAGCAGGGCCTCCGCAGTTCCCGGGAGCAGTTTCTGAATCAGAAAGATAGTTTCATATCTGACTTTGTCCCGGGTATAGACCCCCAGTCTCCACCTCCACTTCCCCGTGTCTACAACAGGGCTAATTCCAGATGTGAAGCACCTTAGTCCACACAGGGCACCCCCACTTTCTTTCCCGCTCCCCAGTCACAAATCTGTCCACACTGAGCCCAGCCACTGTCCCGCCTGCATCTCCCACACCCTGTAGTACCTTGATGACAGAATGGCCACGAGGGGCTTCTCCCTCTGGAAAATGAGGGCTTGCCCACCCCAACCAGCAGGCAGAAGGCCTGACAAACAGAGGTGAGAGCCACCCAGGGCCACAGCCCTTGTCGTTACCTGCAGCAGTTTGCTGAACCTGCTGTAGCCGTGGTTTGTCGCCACCGTCGTAAGATTGTGCTGTAAGACAAGAAGGACGGAGGTGACAGCTGTCTTCACAAGGACTCCACAGGACACAGGGAAGGCACAATGACCCGGGGCTGAAGTGTCAGCCGGGCCCCCATGTGCCCCTGCCAAGCCTTCTGTGTGACATATGCCAAGGGGCTCGCGTGGCACCAGACTTGGGGATAACAGGAGGTGGTGGCAGCTGCTGGCAGGGGGCGGGGCCTCCCGGAGCATGATGGTGGGGGCATCTGAGGCTCAGGCTTGGTGCCCTGGTGTGGAGGCTGGGCACAGGGGCATCTGCCACACCGCTGGAAGGGCCCTGGGGTGGAGTTAGCTGTCCTCCCTTGCGACGTCCCTGGGCGGCTCTGCCCCCACCATGTGGCGTCTGAATGAGGCTCTGGCCTCCCAAGGAGGTGAGTGATGCGCTTAATTCTTCAGCATCTCTGTTTCCGGTCAGTGGGGGTTCGAGCCTATAGTCAGCACTGGAGGACGCCGGCCGGTGCCAGTGAATGAAAATAAAGCTAAAATGGTCTTTTGTGCCCAGTGAGGCGTTTGCTCCAGGTTTAGCTGTAGTGATGTCTCTCCCCTCCTCTCCCCTCTCCTCCCTTCTCCTCCCCTCCCCTCTCTTCCTCTCCCTTCTCCTCCCCTCCCCTCTCCTCCCTCCTCCTTCCCTCCCTTCTCCTCTCC
>NW_004524580.1:31690645-31693050 GCF_000260255.1 Octodon degus | reverse complement strand
CAAGTCTATCTTGGTCCCCTGCCCCCCCCCCCCCCCCCCTCCCCCCCCCCCCCTCCTTTCCTCTCCCCTCCCCTCCCCTCCTCTTTCCTCCCTTTTTCTTCTTTCCCTACCCTGTAAGTCTGTCCTCTTGGGGATAGTAAATTACCCAGTAACCCTTAAGTGTCAACTTCACGTCTTGAGAGATGCCGTGGGCCTTAGCCAAGCACGCTTCTGTGTGTGTGTGTGTGTGTGTGTGTGTGACTCTCTCCCCGTCCTCTGCTTCCTGCGCCCTGTGCTGAGCAGCATTCCTCTTCCACGCCCTCTCCCATGATGTTCCTGCCGCTCCTCACACCCACAGAGGGGCAGCCAGCCAACGTGGACCAGAACCTCCGAGCCCTGGCCAGGTGATCCTCCTGCTCCGCTAAGTTGTGTGCCCCAGGCATTCTGCTCCCGCACTGGGAAAGCTGACCCACACCCGGAAGCAACACCAAGTCCAGTTGTAATTTTTTTTTTTTATGCGTCAAGGTCTCGTTATCTTGCCCAGGCTGGTCTTGAACTTCTGGACATATGGGACCCTCCTGCCTCAGCCCTCCCAAATAGCTAGGACACTAGATGCTCACTGCACCCAGTTAAAGTACATGCATTGATTCAAGTAGACCTTTTGCTTTTTACTTCTTCCTAATAACATTTACGAGGCTTTGAAGGCTAATTTGCAACAGAAGCAGCAGGAGCGCAGAGCTCCCCAGTGATGCCTAGGTCAGAGCTGAGGCGCATAGACTCCGAGCCACCCGCGCCGGGAGGGGACACGCATGTACCCACCAGAATCCTTCCTGAGGCGTCGCGGGGGGTGACGAGCAGGTTCTGAGGAGACAGCAGTTTGTCTATGATGTGGATGACTCCATTGGTGCAGATGATGTTACTGGATATGACCTTAGCCTTCTTGTTAATGTACATGGTGTCCTGAATCCAATCGAGGTGAAACTGAACACAAAGCAAAGAAGCAGACACAAGGGGTCAGGGAGATAGCTCAGTAGAGTAAGCAATTGCCTGGCAAGCGCAGGGTCCTGAGTTCAATCCCCAGTACTGCAAAAAAATTTACAAGAAAACAGGACTGTTTTTTTTTTTTTTTTTTTTAACCTGGAGAAGCTAGTGAATAACGTAGAGTCAGTCAAGATAATTGCTCCAGTGTGACTGCGAAATATGAGATGAACAGGCAGTGCAGAATTGCCTTCTTACGCATTAATTACCTTCATGGCATTAACTGTGGCATCCACACTGTTGATCAGGCCCCTGTACCCTTCTGTCCCCTTCCTATTCTTGGCATTGATTGATTGATTGTGGTTTTTCTGAGACAGGATCTCACTAAGTAGCCCAGGCTGGCCTTGCGCTCACAGCCATCTCCTGCCTCAGCCTCCCAAGTGGCTGGGATTACAGGCGTGCACCACCACACCACACCCCACTTCCTGGTTTCCTTTTACTGTGTCCCCTCCAGTACCCCCTCTTCTTTCCTCTTTGCCTACCTCTGAGTTCAGATCCCAGCCCAACTATTCTCTTGATGTGCTACTCTGGACAGATCACTTAACTTCTGTGAGCTCGTTTTCTTTATGTGGAACTCAGCAATAGCAGGGACACCTATGTCACGCCGTGATTTTGAGGAGGAAATGAATCAGCTGAGGTAAAACATGGAAATGTCTCCGCCACGTCCTTACTATCATGCTTGTGACGTTACCCGAAGGAGGCCAGAGTGGGCCACTCCCTGAGGTGGCTGTGCTTACCTGGGATGCTGAGATGACAATCGGCTCTCCTTGGAGGGAGGTGACATTTGGGGGCAGCTTCATGTTTTCCAGAAGCAGCTGGTGGCAGGCGACCATGTGGTACCGTAGAACCTGGGACATGAGGCCCTGTCTGTCCCAGTCTTTAAGCTGCAAGGGAGACAGAGGCAGGAGGCCCTCACTGAAGGCTCCTCTCTGGTCCTCTTGTTCTCTCCATTGTCCTCACATGTCCCTGGGAGGTGGCAGCAGGCCTGGTGTGTGTCAGGGCACAGGAAGAGGCTGCTCAGGCCTCCCCTGCAGGACCTCAACGGGGAGGGGCCTGGGCCTCCATGCAGCCTTTCATGACCCTGTGTGGAAAGACCCCAGCGCTCTGGACACGCTCCTGGAAAACTGAGATCCCAGCTGGGTGTGGCAGTGTGGCAGTGTGGCAGTGTCGGCCTGCACTCTGGGAGGCTGAGGCAGGAGGACTGCAAGTTTGAGCACAGCCTGGGCAACTTACTGAGACCGTGGCTCAAAAAAAGAGGTGGGAGCTGGGATGTACTTCAGTGTGAAGACCGTGAGTTCAATCTCCAATACAGAAGAAGGAGAAGAAGAAGGAGGAGGAAGAGGGGGAGGGGGAGGAGGAGGGGGGAGAGGAGAAGGAGGAGGAGGAGG
>NW_004524580.1:31673146-31690496 GCF_000260255.1 Octodon degus | reverse complement strand
GGAGGGGGAGGAGAAGAAGAGGAAGAAGAAGAAGAAGAAGAAGAAGAAGAAGAAGACGAAGACGAAGAAAAGAGAAGAGAAGGAACTCTTGGCGAGCAGTGGGCGAGCTGCACCTCAAGCCTTGAGCGCTGGAGGAGGTCAGCAGTCTCTCCATCAGGAGTGAAAAGTACAGACAGTATCAGCCCGGGCGTCAGGGTCCTAGAGGCCCATACGACTCTCACTGCTGCATGATAATTCTTGGATGCTTTCAAAAATGGACAGGTCGAGTTGTGTTTAAATTCTTGGGCTCTGCTCTACGTGCAGACAGGCAGGGGCTGCAGGGAAAAGATGAGTCCTTGCGGGGCCGGCGGAGCTTGGTGCTGGGGCCCTGGCTGAGCATGCGTTGGGCGCTCCCTGGTTCATTCCAGCACAGCAAAAACAAAAGTGCTGACCAGTGGCCTGTCACTTGGGGGACAGAGGGAGGATCCACTGAGTTGATGCTGGCCAGGTCCTCAGAGCAGGGCCTGGTGGGCTCAACAAGTGTCAGCTGTCATTACTCCCTGGGGTGACCCGGGAAAAGGAGGTCCCCTGAATACCAGGACAGTGAAGGCTCTGATAAGTCCTGCAAGACAGGAAACTCTTTCAATCCCTCTAGCCCACATTCCTACCCCCAAAACTGCCTGGGTGTGCTCTCTATGACAGTGGTCACCATACTGAGACAATCACGTCAACTGCTCACCAAGTCTACCTGACCCTAAAAGTCCTGTCCAGAAACATCACCATTGTTGCCCAATGCAAGGTCCCCAAGTCTATCTTGGTCCCCTGCCCCCCCCCCCCCAGCCTCAAGCCTGGAGCTCACCCGGGGCTCCTTATTGAAGGCGGCAGATACAGGAACGAACACAGTGAAGGGTCCCGGCCCGGCCAGCTCTCGGACCTTGTGTTCCTGCAGAAGGGAGGGAGGGAGGAGGTGCACAGTCCCTCAAGCATGTGGAGGAGTCTCCGAAACGGTGACTGGGAGGGCCAGGGACAGGAGACCAAGCGTGGAGACCTGGGTCTCTGTCTGGAGTTCCAATCGGATCCAGGACCTTTGCCATCAAAATCATGCTTTTTTCTAGTTATAAAACCATCACAGAGCTGGGCGTCTGTCTGTAATCCCACCACCTCAAAGGCTGAGGCAGGAGGATTGCCACGAGGGTGGGGTCAGCCGGGGCTACACGGTGAGATCCTCGGGCCACAGCCACCAAAACCCAGCACCTGCTTGTGTTAAAGATTGTGAAAATGTAGCACGGGGTAGAAAATGACTAGGGCCCCCATCCTGTCACCAGCTGGAAGTGAGTCCTTGTGCTTTTGGGTTTTCTTTTTCAGCGTCTCTTTTTTATGCCAGTACTTTATGTAATCAAGAGAATTGTACATATGTACACACACATGTATATACATGCATATACACACAAACATGCATATACATGTAATACATGTATATACATGCATATACACATACACACATAAACATATGTACACATATACACATGCACACATAAAATCATATATACATATGTATATATACATGCATATACACATACAATACACACATATACACATATACACACATGCACACATACATACACACATATACATATATACACATGTACATACATATATAGTACACATGCACATATACACACATGTAATACATACACATGCCCATACACAATAATGCAATATATGCATGCTTCTACACATGTATACATCCATATACACATATATATACACACATATACACACAATCATATATACATACATGCAAATACATATTCATATATAATACACACCCATATGTGCACACATATACACACATATTGTACACATGCATGCATATACATATATGTACCCACAGACACATGCGTACACACATATATGATGCACACACAGCACTCTGTAAGCAAAGGAACTGTGCATTATACACACATGTACACATGCATACATGTATATGTGTGTACGCTCCCCAGCTACGACTGTCTTTTTGCAGCTCCAGGCCCCCATGGCTACTGCAGCTATATTTTCTTCTCGTGTTCACGATCGTGTTCTGTGGACTAACGCCTCATCCTCCAGCATGTCTGGAATCGATCCAGGCATACGCTTTCCAGCAAGGGCAGAACTCCCATTTCCGCCTGAAGTGCTAACTCCTTGTCCTGGCACATTTCTTTGCCCCCCTGAGAAGAAGGGGGTCTTTTCACCTGCAGTGGGGTGCCCCTCAACCAGGATACATTCTGAGCAACGGCTCTGGGTGATCGTGGTGCCGCAGGAGGCCAGAACCCCCCGCTGTGTGGAGCAGCTGGAGGCGCCCAGCTGTGACCTGCCCAGCTGTTGTTGCTCTGGCTGCTGCAGGCCGCAGTGACATGGCTCGAGTGGATGCGAGCCTGAGGTCTAAACAGAAGGGGTGCAGGGAAGCCGCTCTAGGAGGAGCAGGCCGCACTACAGGAGGAAGCTACGCTGAGGAGGAGGAAGCGCAGTGCCCCAGCAGACAGCACTGGCAGGGAGGAGCTCGAGGGCCAGGGAGCTGCTCCGGGACTCGGGAGTGGGCACGGCCTTGGCCGTGAAGTCCACTGTGCTGTCCACGTGGGTGGTGCTCAGTTTACTGTCTTGTCTTTCTTCAATGATAAGCCCAGTCTCCTGTGGCCTTTTTACTTTATACATTATATATTTTTTAAGCTTTTTGATTCTTCTCTACTAACAGCTGAAAACACAAACTGTACACGTTTTCCTTATACTCTATAAACATTTTTCTATTTAAAATATTTTTAAACATTTTTGTTAAACAGGAATACAGAAACATGGACAGTGGCCTAGGTTTGTTAACACTAGTGCCGCTCCGTACAAAGGTCACTATTGCATGGTGGGGCATCAACACACATGACATCACCACTGCAGGGCAGGCCACTGCCACAACACACTGTGATGTCGTCACGGTGCTACCATGACATGTACCCACCATATAATAGGGTGCCACGGACACATAAGAGCATTGCAATGATGTCATTGCAGTTATGACATCACCATGATTATGACATCACCATGATTATGACATCACCATGATTATGATGTCACCATCCTCTGCCATCATTGTGGCAATGATGTCAGAGGGTGATGGCAAACCGTCTGCTCCATAATCATGTGCACCCACACCATTGTACATGTGTGTGGTGCCGGCAGAAACAGTGGTATGTGGCACCTGACTGCATCGTTACTTTCAGTGAAACAGGGCCAGTGCTGCCCACACTGTTCACAAATGACCACCAACAGGCTTATCCCAGAAATCCAGGTTCCGGACTTTCCTTCCTCCTTCACCAGCTCTGGGTGCTGCTGCAGTGCAGATCTGAGACGCAAAGTTTGTAACTTTCTTTTTTGCCAGCCCACGCTGGGCACATACTAGGCAAGTGCCCTGCATGGAGCTGCCCATTAGCCCAAGGCCCAGGCTCAGGAGGAGAGAACCACGAGTTCCTACCTGCAGCTGGAAGAAATACTGGGACGTCCGCGGGTCTTTGGGGAGCTCCTGTGAACAGAGACAGGCAGCTTTGCTTAAGGCCTGGGGACTGCACGCACACGGAGAGCGGCGCTGTTGCAAAGGGCGACTTCTCTGAAGTTGCGGGGGTCTGCCATCAGAGACCCACAGCGTAGGTCTCGGGAGCACGGCCTTGCAGGAGAGCCGAGACGGCGGTGCGGACGCACCTCGACCACTACCCCTTTCTGGACTCTCCATCTGATTCATCCGAGAGTCAGCTAC
Source organism: Octodon degus (assembly GCF_000260255.1). Classification (NCBI taxonomy): domain Eukaryota; kingdom Metazoa; phylum Chordata; class Mammalia; order Rodentia; family Octodontidae; genus Octodon; species Octodon degus. The sequence continues at coordinate 31,686,736 of NW_004524580.1, read as the reverse complement.
TTCCAAAAGCCTCTGAGCTCTAACGGGAGGGCATTTTAAAATTGTGCTCGGCTATGTTAGAAGTCTTTCAAATCTAGTTGACCTAGTCTAAGAAATTGGTAGTAGGCTTACAGAAGATTCAGCAAGAATATTCGATCAACCAGAACGCCCATTTAGAGTGACAGGTAGAAATCTAGCATCATACCCTCTCATGTTCTATGTCCTACCCGGGTGAACACGGCTGGGCACACTCCCAACACACGCGCGCGCACACACACACACAGAGCAATCCACACGACAGCAGTGCTCTGGAGCCGTGTGCTCTGGGTCTTTACACACACGCTGCTTCATCCTTTAATAACCTGCTAGGGTTGGCGCCATTATTAGCTTCTTTTATAGCTTTAAACACCAGGAGAGGTAACATAGTGTGCTCAGATTCCCTGCGGCACCACCCGGCGGAACTGAGCCCAAACCCAAGCGTTCCTGATCTGTGTTCTTTTCTTTTCAAGACAGGCTGGCCTCGAGCTCACTTTGCAGCCCTGGCTGACCTCAAACTTGAAGCAACCCTCCTGCCTCAGCCTCCCGAGGGCTGGGGCTGCAGGTGGATGCCACCGGGCCTCGCTTACCGTCAACCTTAATCATGCCACGCTCTTTCCAGGCCCAACTGATTCCCTCGGGTAGGCCACATTGCCTTTCATTGTCGAGTCATATAAACACAGCCTTCCCCATTTGGGGGCAGCTCTGTGTTCCACGAAGCCTCCTGGTCTGGCCTCGGATGTGTACCTCGTAGATGGAGCCCCGGCAGGTGAGCCCGTCTCCCGTGTAGTTCTGCTTGCAGGTGCAGGTCCTCTCGCCTGTCTCCGTGTGCTTGCAGATGGCGTTGGGGCTGCAGCCGCCGTTTTTCTGGTGAAAGTGCAAGGGGTGGGGGATGGGTCAGAAGGTCTGGCAGCTCTGCCCACGTTCCTCTGTTGAACTTTACTGCTTGGGGGCTGGGGTGCAGCTTGGGGTAGAGGGAGCGCTTGCTTTCCAGGGCCAAGGCCCTGGGCTCAGTTCCCAGCACCACAGAAAACAAAAGCAAAAAATACCTTAAAACAGAAAAAAAAAATGACTTTTTGTCTGACTATAACAGCCAGCATTATTTGTTGTTTTCTGAAAGTCGCTGTTTAATTCCTTGCTGTCAGGGCTACCTGACAGGCCCTCAGACCCATCCCATCGATCCTTCCAGGAAAACCCAAATTAGAAATCTCCAAATCAGAAGTTTCTCAGCACTTGGACATTAACTAGAAAGGTACTGGTGTTTGGCTAAAGTTTTTATTAAATTATGTTTATAATTTGCAAATGGTCCATAAAAATTTGAAAGCAAAATTGTCAACATTTTCAGTAAAAAAGTATGGCATTCACAGCAAAATTACATTTTCTGAGACACTTTTTTTTCTGACATGTGGTCTGAAAGCCGTATAATATGTTCTCCGACTGGGAGATGCAATACTATATTTTAAGGAGCAGTCTCTCAAGGCTCATTTGGTTATTTATCAAAATCGGTTCATCACTGGGACCGTCAGCAGCTCACCCGGCGCCTACGCTTCTCTGGCACCATTAGTGTCCCTCCCGCTGGAGGTGACAGCTGGTGTCTCAGCCCTGAGTGTCCTCCCTGTCATGGCCCCTGCCTCTGCAGCAGTCAGCTCCTACTCCTGGGCCCTACAGACACAGAAGGACAGAGGCCCTTCTGTCACTGTGCATCCTCTGGCCACCCCCGCTGAGAGCTCCCGGCCCCTGTCCCACACAGTGGCCACCAGAGCCCCCAGGTCTACATCTGCCAGCGCAATTCCTGCGTTAAAACCCTAAGGTGACGCTCTCAGGAAGGAGTGGGCCTGGGAGGTCACTGGGTCCACTCATGAGTGGCTTGGTACCTTTAGGAGCTCAGCCATCCCCTCCACCAAGCGAGGGCACACGTGTGTGCCCACACAATGCACACACACATACACATACCACACCCTGCAGAGACACACGCACACAGACAGACAGACAGACAGACAGACAGACAGACAGACAGACAGAGAGACACACATACACACACCCTGCAGACACCACCTATGAGACAGGAAGCAGCCTCTTAGCGGACACAGAATCTGTCGGTGCCTTAAGTTTGGACCTCCCGCCCTTCAGAACCATGAGCAAGAGATTTTTTTTTTTTTTTTTTTTTTTGTATCAGGAATCGAACTCAGGACATTGTACTTGCCAGGCTGGCGCTTATGCCACTGAGTTACGTCCCCGGCTCCCTGGCCCAGGATTCCCTATTCTTTGGAGTCCACCCCATTTGCAGCAAGTTCCCTCATGAATGTTACGACCTAAAATTCTTTTTAAATAAATGCATTTATTGATACATTTAGTATCTGCTTCTTCCTAAATAGAGACAGTGCTAAGGGTCACTGATGAGTTTCTGGGGCACAGAATAGTGCCTGGGACAAGGCGCATTAATACCGAGTGGGGTTTACACCACAGCAACAAACGTGGCCCCTATCTTCAAAGAGCTGACAGTCTACCTGCAATGGGCAGCCACAGTGTCCAACTAGTTCACAGTAACGGGCCACAGGTAGCACACAGCTGCGATCCGACCTCGGGAGGCCCTGTGGCTTAGAGCTTGTGGAAGCTCCTGCATGCTTGGAGGTCAGGTAGGTTCCCAGAGTAGCGGGGGTGGACCCTGCCTGAACCACGGCAAGGACCCGCGCAGGAGGCGAGGGCTGGGAGGGGTCTCAGCCCAGGAGGTGGCGAGGAGGATGGGATGCTCTGATCGTATTCATAATAATAAAAGCTAGCATTTCCCAAAGACCCCCGAAATACTGTATGGATATTAGCTCACAGAATCCCAGAATTCTTTGTGTGAGGTGTTATCTTGAATCATCTCTGTCTCTGCCCCCACTCCTCTCTCCCTCCCTCCTTCCTCTTTCCCTCCCTGTCTTTCTTCCTCCCTCCTCTTTTCCCTCCCTCCTCCTTCCTTCTTTCGCTCCCTCCCTCCCTCCCTCCCTCCCTCCCTCCCTCTCTCCTTCCCTCCTCCCTGCTTTCTTCTCTCTCCCTCCATTCCTCCCTTCTTCCCTCTTTCTCTCTCTCCTTCCTTCCCTCTCTCCCTCTTTCCCTTCTTCCTCTTTCCCTGCCTGTCTTCCTCCCTTCCTCCCTCCTCCTTTCCCTCCCTCCTTCCTTCCTCCCTGCTTTCTTCTCTCCCTCCCCCTCCTTTCCCTCCCTCCTTTCCTCTTTCCCTCTCTCCCTCCTTCCCTCTCTCTTTTTTCTTTCTTTCTTTCCTTCCTTCCTTCCTTCCTTCCTTCCTTCCTTCCTTCCTTCCTTCCTCCCTCCCTCCCTCCCTCCCTCCTTCCCACCTCGCTGCTCCTGGTTGTACTGGCCAAGCAGCCCTCCTCCACCAGCCCTTTCTAGGCCGCCCTGCCTTGGAGCCAGCCCCCCATGGACCGAGCTATCTGAAGCCATGAGCCAAATAAATCCCTTTTCCTTAAGGTCACTGGGTCAGGTTTTTTGTCCGAGGAATGGGGATGGCTGACACAGCTTGTCAGTCTGTGAGTTTGGGGAAACACATGGTGAGCTGTACCCACACGACAGCGCAGCATGGAGCAGCCAGTGCCCGAAGTCCTGCTGCGCCCTGCCTGCATCCGTCATGCCTCCACTCCTGGAAGCCACTGATCGCTTTGCTGTCACCATAGTTGTGCTTTGATCAGAGCTTACCATTTTACGTTTTTAAGGCATTTGTCCTGCTCCCCAGTACGCACGCAGGGAGCACAGCAGAACGCACTAACCAACAACAGCCTTCAAGCCATCATCCTGGCCAGGGAACCCATTTTGGACTGTGTGTCGAGCTTGTTTAGCTGACTCATGAGGGCTACTTGGCAGGGCCTGCCCTTGGGGAACAGACAGTCCTGCTGGCTTTGGGTTGTCACTGGCGCGGGGCGAGCCCCGACCAGCTCTACCCCAGACCCAGAGGCCGCGGCGCAGGCCTACTCACGGTCAGGCAGACGTTGATGTGTGTGCAGGCCTTCCCGTCGCCGGTGTAGGTGGGCAAACAGTTGCAGACAGCCTGTCCGGGAGCAGAGGCAGAGGGGTCAGGGCCCCCCAGATCCATGGGGATTGACCCCCCCTCCCCCCAGGACTGCTCGTGGCCACCTGATTTTGTAGCACATTTAATAGAAGTCACCTCACACCTGCCTTATCTTTGCTACCAAGATGACTTTCTCATCTTCTTTGGTCCCTCGCCTCCAGGGCCATGACTCTTTTTGACATCCCAGGGCATGGGCGGAAGGAAGCCACGCTCCGTGCCACTCTCCCACCCACTCTCACGAATGATCCGTTCCTGCTCATTGCACCCGCTGAGCCCAACTTCCGGTGCCTCGGGTCTGCTAGAGCCGTTCAAGCATCCCACAGCCCTGAACCCTGAGCCGCTAACCTATTCTTTCCCTCAGGCCTGTGTCTAACCGACTGGAGGTGAGGCCAGCCCACCTGATTGGGTCCCGTGTGTGTGCACTCGGCATTCCTGTCGCAGCCACCGTGGTTCTCCAAACATGGGTTGATTTCTACAAAACAGAGCCAGCAGCCAACAGCCCCAGCATCAGGTCTCCTGTTGTGAGGGCCGCTACCTGACCGGCAGCTGTGGGTGTCATGTGTGATTTAGTTTGCTGGCAGCTCAGAGGCAGAGGAGAGCAGAACAGCTTCTCTGGGACGGGCTAATCCCAGTGGGGTTGGGGTCTGAGGGCTGAGATCTGTCCCTCTGTGGAGCGAACGTGAGCATGGGCAACAGGGGATTTGAACTCAGAGTCTAGTCCACCAGTGCTACGACTGAAAGAACCAAGAGACGAAACCCTAAGTCATGTCCACCAGCATGATCTAGACTGGCCCAGAGAAAAATCAGCAAGAGACGCTAAATTCAAGAGGGCGTTTGGAGAAAGACCAAGAGGGCCTTGACAAGAAGTATTTTGGCTGTTAACGTGTCTCTCCATCAATTGCTTTTAGTAGCAAAGGGGAAAAATAACTGCACAGAGGAAAATCCAGACAGCAGCACTTTGACAGAGTGGTCAGCATTCACATCCCAAGCGAGAGGCGGATGGAAATCTTGGGAGTCCTGTGCTCACCCGAGAAGGGTGTGGTGTCACTTGGGCGACGTTTGGGCTGGCAAGGCACAAAGTGAATCTGGTCATGGAAAAGCCTAAGAAGAATCCCCATAAAGGATGTGCTGTCAAAGGACAAAAGACTGGCATGACGCATGATACTCTCTCAAATGCCAGTGTCATGAAAGATGAAGCAAGCAGAGGGGCTCTGGCCCTGGACTGGGCCAGCACTGCAGAGAACAGTGTCCAAAAGGATGCTGAGGTGCAACCAACAAAATCAGGACACCAGGGGACCTTAGACAAAGGTGTGATCTCAGTGAGAGGTGACTGGCGTGGCTCACTGTGCTTGGGTCAGGTCAGAGACATCCCTTGTTCCCGGGAAACACCCTCCATTATTAGAGACCAGGGTGACACAATACGTGTGTAGCTCTCGCAAATGCTAAGTAAAGAGTGTGCACTCAGAGGAGGACATGCTAAAGCGAGTGTGCAGAAGGTGGATCAGCGAGGGCAGACAGCGAGGAAGTGGCCTTACTGTGCTCCTCCTGCTGCTGCGCTTCATACATTTGTATTTTCCAGGTGAAAAGCTAAAATTCCTACAACTTACTACGGCACGGCTTTCCAGCAGAACGCCGTGCAGCTCTTAAAATAATGAGGCGGCAGGATCCTTATTTTTCCAGAGAAAGTAACATGTTATGCTGCCAAGCACAGGGAACAGAGTGTGTCGCGAGACACTGTTTTTGTTTAAAATGTACCTATGTACATGGCAAAGTGAGGTCACATAAAGATAGTTTTGCTCAAAGTTTTTACCCCAGTGTGTTGTGTCTTCTGTGATTTTTTTGCAACAAGAATGTGCTTATTGGACACATACACACACAAAAAGAACTAATGAAAGTTTAAAAATACAATCACCATTATATATATATACATATATATATATATATGTATATATATATTTTTTTTCCCCCCTTTGTTCTTCTTCTTTCTTTTTTTAAATTTTCTTGCAGACCTGGGGATTGAACTCAGGCCCTTGCACTTGCCAGGGAAGCGCTTATTCTACTGAGCCATCTCCCTGGCCCCTACCACCATTATAATTTTTAATTGGACAAATCTCCCTGGTTCTCTTTCCAATGTGATTTTTGGGTGTGGTGTACCTTCTCAGCCCTGCAGTCTCATCATCTTAAGATACCCTGAGTGTCCCAGCACTAGGGGCCCACACACGGGTCCGCCTCCCCAGGGGGCGAGGGGTGGTCCCCTACCGAGGCACACGATGCCATCGCCGGTGTAGCCCGCCTTGCATACGCACACCCGGCTCCCTGGGGTGGTTCTTTTACAGTCTGCCTTGGACGAGCATCCTCCGTTGCGGGTCTCACAGGCGTTGATGGCTATGGTGGGAGAGAAGATGCAGACCGGAAGGGGACACAAAGGGCAGAGGGACCCGTGAATGCCTTTGGGGATCTTGGAGAAGTGGAAGATATGTCCATACCACCTGGCACCTGGTATCCTGGGAGAAGCCCCAGGGGTAAGGGAGGAGCCGGAGAGATCACTGTATAGTCTGGACTAACTCCTGCCACACACAAGATGAATGGTGCAAAGAGTGTGTTCATCTAGCACCACGCTTGGCTCCGTAAGAAGAGGAATTCACGCTTCCTAGCCCCGTGTTCATCAGGTTGTATCCCAAATCCCAGCGAGGGGGCCGCTCCTGTGATCCCCAACTTTCAGATGAAAACAGTGGTGCAGAGAGCATGTGGCACCTTTACCGAGGCCACATACCTTGTAAGAACTCCAGCCCGGGACTCTAAGAAAGGCTGGGGGCTCACAGCTGCTCGCTTCTGCCACTGGCTGTGCAGAGGCCGCGGAACCTCAGCAAAGCGAGGAAGATGGTTTTGTCCGCTGACAAATGACCTAACAGGGCTCTGAACAGTTAGAGGCTCCACACAAGGCAACAGGGTCAGTAGGAGGAAGGCACAGAGCTTAATCCTTTTTCTGAACTGGCCACAGGCTTGAGCAGTCGACCCCTTAGCCTTGCCTTGGGAGGTATTGTCTGGGCTTCACTCTTGGTCAATGAAATCCTGACTGTTAGAGCTGCTGGGCAGTTTCCATTCCTTGGGAGAACAGGAGCCTGCTTGGACTGTGGTCGAACTAACTGCATGTCAGAAGCGGGCGCCGCCTCCCACCCATCCCCAAGCCAGCACATCTGTGCCTGAGCAGGTGGCTTCTGGTCCCAGGCACCACCAGCTGCCCAGTTATGGCTGTGCCAGGGAGGAAGCCCTTTAGCCCCAGCCACACAGATATGCCAGTGTCCATGCAAGCCTGGCTGGCCCCGGCGTACTCCTTCACTTGCCTTTGCAGACAGTCCCGTTCCCTTGGAATCCAGCTGCACATCTGCATGAGGCTGTGCCATCCGGCTGGACAAGGCAGCTGCCACGAGAGGGGCAAATGGCGTTGGCTGAAGGTGCTCAACACCCCACTTGCAGCACCTTCCTCCCAGCATCCCGGGATCCACCTCTGCTCTTGACACAGCCCTGTGGCAGGGGCAGACAACAGTGTCTGCACTGGGACAAGGAAACAGCTACCGACCATCACAGAGTGGCCAGTGCGCTGGCAGTGAACGTCACACAAATCCTTGTCACCCACGCACTGTCCCATAGCCCTGGCAGGCGGGGACTCTTCTTTCCCCTTGCAGATGAAGATGCTGAGGCTTGGTGTCATAATGGACTCAAGGTCACGAATCAGTGAAGGACACGGAGGTGACCAGAGCTCGGGTATCACTCCAGCTACTGGGCTCTTCACCAGCTGCCCCCGTCCCCTGGCATGTGGGTCTGGAGGGGCTGGGGGTAGGAGCCAGGAGGGCGTGGCTGCGCTTCTGGACCAAGGGGAACCTGAAGCCTCCAACAGCCTCGGCCTGAGCATCCTGCCTTGGGGGCTGGGAACAATGACTGTCAGTTTTGTCAGCGTGCTGGGGAGGTCAGGGGAGGCCTGCTGAGTCACTGTCATACTTAGATTTATCCTGGATCTCTGAAATGGTGTCAGGAAACCTCTTCCCTGAGGATGGGCCCCGGGTTGGACACTGCTAGGAACCCCTCGCATGGTCCCTAAGGGCACCAGAGGGCACCTACTTGGCGCTGGTGTGGCATGTTCCATTGCAGTTGTCTTCTGTGACAGCTGGAAGAGAAGCAGGTACAAAGTCAGCTCGCACTTGAGCACTTGGGAATCTGCTTTGAGAACTTGGTGCTTGGAAAAGGGTGAATCCCTGGGGAAGAGCTGGCGGCGCACTGGCCGTGTGGACCCACGACGGGGTGGACCTCTCTTCGCGCCCGCTGCCATGGAGCTCAGAGCCAGCCTTCAGGCTCAAATGCGCTCGTGCAGTGTTTCCTGTCGCCCAGGCTCCTTGCTGGGCACTGAGGATGGAGGGCGAGCAAAACACAGAATTCACCTTGAACACAATGGGCTCGAACGTCCCGGTGTTGGTGGGTGTCCTCCCCTAGGTCTTCCTTTTCTACTTTTATTTACGTTTATCCTGTTATTCTTTTTGACTTTATTCATTCTAGTTTTCTGCTGTCTTATTATGGAGAGGCATAAACAAGAAAACTCTTAATTACACTGTAAGTAATATTAAACGCATTTTTTTTTTTTTTTTGGCACGTGTAGCAACAGCCCAGGGCCTGGAACACAACGGGGACACAGTGCACACTTGTTGCATTCATTTCTAAATTTCCTGTAAATTCAGTATAGGTTATTGCCCCTAGATGCCCAGCTAAAAGATATTTCTCATCTGGAAAATATGATATCATTAGAGGTGAGGAAAGAATCCCCTTTGGGCAGAGCGTTTAAGCTGGCAGCAGGCTCCCGAGCCCTGGGTCCTGTCACACAGGTCTGGGTACAGGGCCCTGACCCCCAGAAGGATCTGTTTTGTGTTAGATGGGACATTTATAAGTCCAAGTAGGTTGCAGCAGATGAATGCAAGGGAATGTTGTGCTTCTTATTTGTGTGCTTCCTCGAGCCTCGGAATCCCCTTCTTTCTAGTCTACCTATGGGAATCTCAATCATCTTTTAGGTCCCAGAACCCTCTCTGAACCTGCTTTAAAGCTTTAAAACCAAGTTCCATCAATTGGTAGTGACTCCATGGGGTGTTCTTTGGAGAAAGGTCTGCTTTCTCTTTCTATACAACCACAGAGGGAGGGTGTGCAACAATCGATTGGTGATGTCTGCCATGACTCAGGGTCGGGGAGTACGTAGGTGGACGAAGGTGACTTACTTTTCTAGTCTTTCCTTTGTTCTCATGTACAACTTTTTTCCTGTCTTTACAGCTATTTCCCCTCTTAAACTGGAAACCCCTTGGGAAGCATGTGCACCGGGACAGGGAAAGGAGCTGGACAACTGGGCAGGTGCCAGTGGGTGATGAGCCTGTGCCCCTTGCCACTGAGGCTTTTGCACTTGGTGCCCCTGGAATGCAGACTGCTGTGGGCAGAGGCCACACTGGGCCTCCTGTGATGTCCACGTCACCCAGAGCCAGCGGGAGCTTGCTGGCTATCTGCAGAATGCATGAACGAGCCAACACATCCGGGGCACCTCCACCTGATTGTGTCCAGGCCTGAGTTGTGATCTAGAGCCATTCTGAGCCCCACTCGCTTCCCTTCCCCTGCTTCCCTCAGTCGCTGCCTCACCTGACCCGGCTGCCTGAGTTCACTTGCCCTGCCCTGCCCCCGGCCCTTTAGACGGGCTGGTCCTCTATCACAGCACTTACAAGCGCAGAAGCTGGAGCGCCCTGTTGTGTCGTGTCAGGCATTCCGCAGGGCTGTGTGACCTATCACTCCTGCTCTCTTCCCCCAGGCTCCACATCCGGGCTCTGAGCCCCATCACCGGAAACCTGTCCCGGGATCCCTTAGCCCTTGCGCGTGAGCTTGTCACCCATCTCCTCCTCTGCCTTCCCTCGGCTGCACCATCGCTGCAGCCATGAGTGGCGATGTCCTCAGCCCCGGAGCTGTCGCGGAGCAACAGGCGCCTGGGGGCTCCTTCCTGGTCCTGGCACAGAGGAGGGGCACGTCTGATGCCACCTCCATAGTATCCCTGCCAATCCAGTGCCCCAGGATTCCTCTTGCCCAAAGTTAAGGTCACCGTGCCGTCCTGTTCCTCCCTCCAGGGCTCCCAGAGCCTCCGGGAAGGCCCTGCCTCCCAGCTGATGGATGGGCCTTGCCCTGCCGCCACCCACTCCTCCCCCTGGCTCCTCATCCGCCCCCACCCCCTCTGGCAGCCTCCCCACCCCTGCGCGCTACTCCACGCCCTGGAAATGCTCCTCCGTCTCCCATCCTGAACTTGCACATGGAGATGGGACATGGGGAGAGCCGAGGCCATGGCCTTCTAAGGCCTCAAAGAGGAGGCTCATGGGCAGCGCCGCCGGCGGGCACCTTGGCCACGAGCAGGAAACCTTCCGTCCCTGGAAAAGGAACCACGACGCGACCGCGGAAGGACCCGGGGAGGCCTGCTCACCGCCGCGGGGTTCTTGATGGGAAATGGGTTTCAAAACCTGCAGCTGGGCAGTGGGCGTAGCTCTGGGGTAGCGCGCGTCCCCTGCATGTGCAGAGCCCTGGGCTTTCTCCTTAGCACTACAAAACCATTAGAATTGACGACATTTGTCCCTCCCCAGGGCAAAATGTCCCGTAGCTATTGTGGAGCTTGGCAGCCGGTCATGGAACACGGCACAACCGGTAGGAGGCTGGAAGCGATGCATAAACCCAGTAAGAGCTTTTTCTGGCCTGAGCAGTAAAACAAGTTATTTTTTTCTTTTTCTTTTCTTTGTTTTTACAAACCACTTGCTGCAAGAGGCAATTGTTTATTGTTAGAAAAGCAATAAAAGGGTCTGGGGAGATGGCACAGTGGGGTAAGCACTTCCTTGGCAAGTGCAAGGGCCTGAGTTCAATCCCTGGTTCAGAAAAAAAAAGAAAGAAAAAGAAAAAAGAAAGAAAAGCAGTAAAGGTGCCATTTCTATTTAGAAAGAAAATGTAGTGGCAGAGAAGCAGGCAGACAGCAGGGCAGGAACACGAAGGCTCACGCTTACCTCTGTCGCATTTTACGCCCTGCCAGCCCACGTCACATTCACAGGAGCCGTCACCCGAGGGTCCCTGGCTGCATCTCCCGTGGACACAAGAACACGCTGAGTGGAAAAACGCCCACAAATGGTCAGACCCTGGCAGCGCTGGACACCTCATGCACTGCTTGCTGCGTGCAGTACTGTGTTTTTCCACCTGATTTGGCATGTTTGTCCCTCACCTGCGGGCGTTGGCCTCTCAGGAGGGGTGGGGACACAGGCCTGGGACCAGGTGAGCCTGGTTATGCCTCTGCAGCGCCCCCTACAGCACACTTCTGGAACTGCATGACTCTGTGGCATTTTGTCTGAGAATCCTGAGTTACACCAGCCCCTTGGGAGGGAACCCCGATAGAAGCCTTTTGGTACTGGCTTATGTAAACCTGGTGTTCACTACCTTCTTCAACAACATGGAAGTGTTGATTCCTGTGTTTCACAGCAAGCTCACGAACTTCTCTGAGAACTGGGAAAAGCTATGGAAGCTTTCTTCCCCCAAAACATTCAAACTTGGAGGTGTGAGGGTCGTCCATGGATTTTTGGTTAGGAACTGCAGACCACATGCAAGAGTATCATTCTTCCAAACACATGGGGGAAATCCACACTCACTCCAGTGGTATGCTGTACGGCCCCATTTTAATTACTGCACTACACTTTAATTTGTCTGAGTTAGACCAGCTGATGAGAAAACAGTGATTGCTAAATTTATGAGCTGTGGGAGAAGAACAACGATGGTTGTGGGACAGGAAGTTTCTCCTGCCCCTTACGATCTCCCTCTAATCCCTGGGGCCAGCGAAGTCAGGTGGAAAAAGCAGTGGACTTTGGCTCAAGGCTATTTTTGCAAGAGCAGAGCAGATGGCCAAGGATGGCAAATCAGCAGTGGTCTGTGCATTGGTGGTGGGGACAGCTTGCCCCAGGCGGGAAGGCCCGAACCGGAATCTTGTTCTGCTCTCATCAGCAGTTTTCATTTTTCTGTCCTGGGAGTGAACGCGAGGCCTTCGCACTGAGCTACGTCCTACCTTATTTCATTTTTATTTTATTTAGGACAAGGTGTACAGGGTCTCACTACGTAGATCAGACTCATAGCGATCCTCCTGTTTACAGCCTCTCAAATGCTGGGATTACAGGCATGCGCCACCACACCCAGTCTCAATCTCCATGTCAGCACACCCCAGGGGGCGGGGTCGGCAAGGCAGCCCTGGGGATTGAACTCCTGGCCCCTGAGTCTAAGCAGATGCTTTAATCCGCTGAGCTATTTGGCCGGCCCTCATTTTGTATTTTGAGACAGGATCTTGCCAAGTTGTTAATGTGGCCAAGCTGGGCCTGAATTTGCAATCCTGCTTTGGTCTCCCAGAGTGCTGGGAGTACAGCCTTTTCGGCCTTCATATCTGCACCTGGGAAACAGTCACAGCGATGTCTAATATGTAAGGTTCCTCATCAGAGCGAATGAAGTGATGTGGGCCTCGCTGTTTTCCAACTGTGGAGCAACATCTGCACAGAAAGTTAGCCCTGAAGATTGCTGCACAGCCAGTGAGAGATGCGGTGGGTTGGAAGGCCCGGGTCAGTGACTGAAAATGTTTAGAAACACAGCTCTATGGATATGACACGACTTGGAGGGTCTTAAAATTCACGACAGAGCCAGGCATGGCAGCACACACCGGCACTCTGGGGGGCGGAGGCAGGAAGATTTCAAGTTAGAACTCGGTCTGGGAAATTTATGGATTTAGGGAGAGCCTGTCTTAATTTTTTTTTAGGCAGGGTGTTGCTTTGTACTTCAGGCTGGCCTTGAACTCACTCTGTAGCCCAGGTTGGCCTCAAGCTCACGGTGATCTTCCTGCCTCGGCCTCCTGAATGCTGGGGCTAAAGGCGTGCACGACCGTGCTGAGCTGTCTCAAAATTATAAATAACAATGGACCTAGGATGTCACTCAATGCCCAGCACCCACAGTACTGGTGGGACGCAGCTTCGGGGTGAGGCCTGGAGGGGACCCGGACACCCTGGTGCGCACCTTGGTCGCAGTGGACGCCGTACTTGCCATCCACACAGGTCTCGCAGGCTGTGCCGCTGAAGCTGGGGCCGCACTCGCACCTGCCCGTGCCGTTCATGCCGTCCATGCAGATGCCATTCCCGAAGCACACGTCCCCGCGCTGCCCAGGGCAGGCCTGGCACTGCTCCCCGAAGAAGCCGGCGCAGCAGGCACGTGTCTGCAAGAAAGAGTAGGCTGCAGCGGGCTTGGGCCGGACTGGGCTGCCTGGGTCTGTGCAGGTGTAGGGGTGAGGGAGGGGCTGAACCCCAGGTTCTGGGCACTGAGAGGAAAGAGGCCCTCCCCAGGAAGGCAGAGAAGGGAACAGGCTGGGGAGGGGCTGAGGACTGGAAAAGAAGAGCACAAAAGCAGTGCTGGGAAGGCGGAGCTACTCTTCACCCCCCCCC
>NW_004524580.1:31657796-31673046 GCF_000260255.1 Octodon degus | reverse complement strand
CCCCCCCCCGTGGTCCCCGCCACCCTGAGACACAGGCTGTCACCCCACCTGGCCCCTGGATTTGAACACTGTTTGTCTGCTACTGAGGGCTCTGCTGGGTGGGCCCTGGGAATTTTATGAGTGTCCTGGGGTTCAGAAACTCTTGTGGGCTCCTTTGCCTCTGCCCCAGAGCGTGATGACAAATTCTGCTCCTACCCTGGCTCTGCAGGCTGAGGGCAGAACCTCCCACCCCCGCCTTTGTTGAGGCAGACCCGCAGGAGGCGCAGAGAACTTTCCAGCCAATTCCCAAGTGGCCCACAGAGGCCCTTAGCTCTGGGGTGCTGGTTTCTAAACCACTTGCCGCGTGTCTCACTGAGCGACCGCTCCTGTTCGCGTGGGGAACAGGGCGACCCCACGCACTCTGAGGGTCTGCCTTTGCTCATCACCCACGTGTGAATGCTGCAGCTTTCACTGAAGCTCTGATCTGGGGGCTGTTCCTGAGGGTTTTTTGGGGGGAACCGGGGATTGAACTCAGGCCCTTGAGCTTGCCAGGGAAGTGCTTATTCTACTGAGCCATCTCCCCGGCCCCTGTTCTTCAGTTTTATCCTCGCTGCTACTGTATGGATGACTAGGACAATGGAGATGGCCCAAAGGCACTGGCAGCCCATCGGAAAGCCAGCTGGTGACTCTGCTCCCTGCGTCGCCGAGGTGCTGGACTCACGATGACCACTCTCACGCACGTGGGCCGGCACCCGATGAACACAGAGCGCCTCCCCATGAAGTAAATGGTGTAGATGCACGGGCTTCTCTCTTTGCCCTGTGGAACAGGCATAACTCGGTTGGTTTTTAATGAGGAAAAACATTGTCAATTGCCTAAAATAAACAAATGACACATTGCTGTTGGGTTTGCATGCCCGTGGGTATTGGTGTCACTTTGTGAGCAAAAATCTCAAGCCCAGTGTTGGGAGAGATGGTGAACACAGGAATTCTATTTTTTTTCCCGGAACTGGGGATTGAACTCAGGCCCTTGCGCTTGCCAGGGAAGCGCTTATTCCACTGAGCCATCTCCCCGGCCCCAAATGGAGGAATTCTAGGTAGAAAAGTGAAATTATGCCATGTGGTCAGATTCTGTAGGAAGACTAACTCGAGTTTGTAAGAGTTGTGGAATAAACCGGATGGGCGAGTCCTGTGCATTCACTGAGCTGTATGTGAGTGTTTCTGTTTGTTAATTTGTAATCTTTCTTGGTGGGATTAAGCTTCCTTATCAACATTTAAAATATATGAGATCAAATTAAAGCCCAAGGGAGAGAGTCAGCATACACCACTGTCATCATGCTACGGAAACCGGAAGTGCTTTTTCTTCATCATGCTTTTTATCAGAAGTGGCTCTTGCTGGGTGTGATGGCACATGCTTGTAATCCCAGCACCCGGGAGGCTGAGGCCGGAGGATCTGTGCAAGTTTGAAATCAGCCCAAGCTACAAAGTGAGCTCAAGGCCAACCTGAACAGCATAGTGAGACCCTGTACCCTTGATCCAAAAGAGTAACTCTTGCCCAAAGAAGTTATAAGAGACATTCGTGGGCGATTCATCCAACACCATGTCTGCCTCTCTCTTGTCTGTATGTATTTCTTTGAGAAAGTTGCATCTTCAACTATCAAAGGAAACCCAGCAGGTGGAGTGGGCCCAGCCCTGTACGCTTGGGGATGCGCTGTCTTCTCCTGTGTACTCACATTTCTTGTGATATAGAAAGTGGAAATCCCCTTCCTGCATTGCGTGTAGATGTATGGACACACTTTTAGGCAACTATTCATTACATGTGCCCTTAGTGCCTGCAAAATCCATTCAAAGCTTTATAAAGGTGCACACAGTATGAGGAAGTAGAGTTACACAGAATTTACGAAGAGGCACAGAGTGGAGTGAGAGTCCCTGGAACTGAGGGCAGGCAGGAAGGCTCTGCAATGACGTCTCCTTGCCATCCACTTTCTGACTCGGGCTGCCTCGGACCTGGAAGCTGGTTTCTCAAAGCACACAGAACACTTACGAGCATCTTGGTTCCCGGCGGGCAGATGGGTGGGTACGGACACTTGTCACACTTTCCCTAGGCAGAGCACACGGGCAGAGCAGACATGGCAAGGTTATTAGTTTTAGAGCCAAATAAGCCTGGTATTCTCTAGAGCCTGGAGGCCTCGGAACACAGAACTGAAAGTTGAGGGAGAGCATGTGGCCAAGCTCTTCAGAGCTTTTTCAGACAGCACCTGAGAGACTTCGGGTGTGTTTGACCACTGCTTTACCCCCTGGTCTTCTGACTCTGACAGCCTTCAAGAAGGGCAGCCCCTCACCTCATCCAAATCGGAATTATTTGAACAACAACCCTCATTTGTTAGAAACCCTGTTCAGTCACCCGGGCCAGATTCAGACACTAATGGCCAGCCACCCAAGGACCCGGCGTGGGAAACACGAGGTCCAGGTGGTGACTGCAGTGTCAAGATGCTTCCTAGAAACAGCAATACACAGAGCAAACGCTACCCATGAAAGAGACTTTTATGAGCTGCCTGTTCCTAAGACAGAAACAGGTTGGGGTCCGGAGTCCTTAACTAGGCACCCATGGGTCAGTACAGCCTGGCACCTGAGAGTCCTCTGCCTGCTGCAGATGTGTGGACATGGGTTGTTATGGTTTGTGTCTAGCCCCCCAAAGCCTCATGCAGTCATGGGGCAGACTTGTAGAGTCTGTGCTTAACTCATGATCCACCGGGATTCTGGGCGTGAGTACTAGGCGGACAGCCTGAATGCAACTTAAGGGAGCCAGACTTGCTCTCTGTAGCCCTTGTTGCTGCTGCTCTTCCCTTTTGCTCTCTGCTCTTTGCTGCCACCATGGAAGGCTGCTCTCTGCCACGTGCCCCTCTGCCTTGGAGCCAGCTGAGTACGGACTGAAACCTCCAGTAACTGTGAGCTAAACAAACCTTTCCTTCCTTCATTTTGAATACTGGGTACTTGTCCCAGCAACGAGAGAAGAGAAGCTGAGACAATGGCTGCATCATTGCTGCCCTCCTTCCCCCAGTGGCTCATTTTGCCCTCTGTGAAATGAGCCTGGCCACAGCTGCCCCCTGTAGAGTGCTGTGAGGAGCCCCTGGTTCGTGTACCTCACCTTCTGGAGTGGTGCCAACGCAGAGCGAGTGCCCACGAAATGTCAGTGGTTGCTACCATTGCTAGAGGGCCTGTGCTGCCCCGGGGCTAGAGCCATGCTGCCCCTGTATTTCTCATCTAGTGGGCCAGGCTTGGCCAGTAGCTGCCACAGGCGCCTCTTCGCTCCTTCCCTACGCCCGGTTGCCCTTGGAGATAGTCATTATTTCAGAATCCTGCCCAGTCCAGCCCTCCTGGTAGCCTGGCAGGCCCACAGGGTAGCTCGATCTGTTGCCTGAGATCGTGGGCTTGCTGAGGGTCCTGTCGCATCCTATTTGCCTTTGTAGAACCTGAGCCCAGTGCAGCGCATCACAAATGTGTTCTCTGTACTTAGGGATTGCGATGAGATATGCTAATAGAAAATTCTTAAGGTAAAAATTTATAAAATGAAGCCATCACTCACGGGCTGCATCACTGGGCGTGGGCAGAACTTACTCGAACGATAGTGGTCTCATTGCTATCGCATCTGTTCTTCTGAATTTCTAGGACGGTCCCCAAGCCGTGGACCACTCCCTTGTCAGTGGCTATGTTGGTGTAGTTTATTGGAGCCTCGTTTACGTAGAGCTGTGAACAAGAGGGTGAATCAAGATTTTATTACAGTGATTTTAAGCCAGTGGGCAAGATGGGTGTGGGGTCCATCGGTGTGACAACAGCCTGGGGCACTGCGCTGTTCACCTGGACACAGCACACTGTAGTGGACAGAGCTCTGGCCCAAGCTGGGGAGTCACCGTCCTGCACGTGGCCCTACTGAGCTGTGTGACCGGGGGCTCTAAGGTGTGAGTCCTTCCTCAGCCAAACACACGGAGGGCGCAGCTGTCTCTCCAGCTCACCTCTGCCCCTCAGGGAATCACAGGCAACTCTCAGCAAGGCTGAATTCAAAAGATGGTGTGTTCTAATCCTCTACCATGTCTGTAAACACCCAGACAAAGGACTAAGGCAGTGGCTCACTGCTGCCATGCCAAACTCCACTTTAAATAGTAACTTCTTGAAGGAAAGGGTGTTTTAATACTTGATTCATGAAAAATAAACAAAGGCACTAATTCAGTAGTGAGTATGAATGAAAATCAATGACTCTTTAAAAACAATGATGTGTGTGTGTGTGTGTGTGTGTGTGTGTGTGAAGATATAGTGGCACAGAGGGTTGGAAAAGGAGAAAATGTTTTATTATACTAAGTAGGTGTCAAGTTAGTATGCAGTAAGGTTTTAAAATTCAGAACATAATACTTGAAGTAATGTCCTCAACATTCCCACTAAGTGGGCCTATTAGCAGAAGGATCACAAGTTCAAACAGCCCAGGGAGCACAGCAACTCAGAATGACCCTGTCTCAAAATTAACAATAATAATAATAATAATAATAATAATAATAATAATAATAATAATAGATTGGGATGTAGCTCAGTGCAAAGTCTGAGTTCAGTTGCCACTATCACCAAAACATGAAAACAAACTCAAATGACCTCCTGCCCATGTAACTTGAGCCCCCTCTGGGTACAAACGCCCCCTGTGATTTCCTGCAGCAAGCTGAGTCTGTTTAGATGCTGATGTGAATCAGGGCTGAATTTCAGAGATGGGCTCCAAGTTTCTGTGTTCATTTGGAAAACCACCAGCAAACCTTATTTGGTCTCAAATGCTGATTATAATACAAATTTCCAGAATTCCAAGGTGCTGAGCTATTTTTACATATCCACATAGCAGAACATTTGGCGCTATAAGGCTATTTCACTTGGCAGTAAAACACCCTGAATCACTTCTATCATGGGATATATTTGGAGAATTATGGGCTGCATTAAAAGTTTGATTTAAACACACCTACTCATTTGGAAAGCATTTTTCCTACGCTCAGTGTCACAGAAAAACAGATGACTATCAGTGAACGCGCAAAGCCTCCGGTGTGTGAAGAATTCTTTCTCTAGTAAAAGAATTTTTGAACAAAACAAATGACATCATTCAGTTACAGCACTGAAACTGATTTGGCTAATCACACTGGACTATCCATCTCTACATGATGAAATAAAAAAATGACAGATAAAATGAAACCAGAAATGAAAGCTCAGTTTTGTCAATACTGTAACTGCCAACCCAAGAAAAATTAGAAAATGTATCTTAAAGCTAATATAAAATAGGTGGATTTATTTGTTACAGTCAGAAAAATATTTGCCCTTAGATTATTCTCCAAGTAGTGAAGAGCAGGAAAGACTTTTTTGAACTCCAAATAGACAGAAAATTTACTTGTAATTCAGGGCTGACAGCACTGAAGAAATTGTTTCTAAGATTACTTTTTAAAAAGACTTGTAATTTTCACCCTGACTAACTACATATACTGATACCTGTGAACTAATAAGCTACTGCACTGCAGATGGTAATTTGTAATAGTGGTTTCATGTTGGGAGTGCCTGTCATTGTGGTATTCTGAATATGGGCGGCTTGTCATGACATGCCAGTTACTGCTAAGATGTCTCTTGGGTAGGTGGATGTTCAAGAAGAAGGGGGTGGTGAATGAAAGCAAGAGACAGGAAAAGGAATATTGTGGGACTGTCCTGCTTCAAGGTTGTATATGGTGAGATTTTTGGACTTATGTGCAAACATGAGAAGCATAGAATTCTTTATCCTATTTTTTAAAATATAATCTAATTTTTAAATGTTTTTTTATCATATTATGTAGGGACTTAAAGTTCGACATATCAATACTTGATGAAAAATACCTGTTCCTTATTATGCCTAAGATGTTTGAAATGCAGTGAGATAGTGAGGTTAAGATTGATAGCCTAAATCATTTGATAATAACAATAAGCTTTTTTTCTGGATGGGTAACAACCTAAGTTTGCAGACCAAAATTAGAGAAAAAGGAGGGCTACAAGGAAAGCCAACTTTTTGGCCCTAGCCTTCTAAGGTCAATTAAGACTCAGGACATATGAGAACTTGTACTGTAACGTCATGTACCTCGGTAGTGTCCCAAATTTTCTGATCAAGAAGATTATGGGGCCAAAGAGGAAAGTGATCGATGACATAGAGTGGGCCTAAGGAGAGTCACATGGGGAGAAGACACTCTCTCAGGCTTTCACAGAGAGCACATTGGCCAAGCAATGGCCGTGACTCATCCACATGGCTGCACTGATAAAAGTTCTACAATCTGAGGTACAGGATCTCAGGACAAATCCTGAGAGCATTTCATTGACCTTCTCAGACCAAAAAGCTACAACTCTTGTTGCATAGGTCCTGCTTTACCTTGGTCTTAACCATCCAGTAGAAAAGTATGAAGACGAAATATAAGAAATAAAGCCATGCTGTTAAGTTAAGCTGTGGGGGACTCAGGTCAATAATTTCTGACATTGCCAGTTAAACAGAACACCCAATGCTATTATGGGCTACTGGACTCTTTTAGAATATTTTGCTGAGTTTACACACCTATAATATTCAATAACGGAACTTAGGAAAAATGGGGTACACCGATGAATGTCCATTCTGTATCTGTGTATTCAAAGTGGTTGGGATAGATATATAGTTGCATTGTCTTAATGAATAGAATGATTTGTTCTAATGGTGTTTGTAAATAGGATCACAAGTCCGCATCTTGTACAGCAATTAACCACTAAGAAGAATATATGCAGTGTATTATTTGTTGAAACTGTACTTCCGATTTGATTTGAAACTGTCTCATTGCTATCTGTTTATCAATAAAACTGTAGAAAACAAAACAAAACAAAACAAAAAAAATAAAAAGACGTATATTATTGCTTAAAATTTCATTTCTATCAGTCCTTAGTGGTTCTTAAAAAATGATCTTTCTTTCTTTCTTTCTTTCTTTCTTTCTTTCTTTCTTTCTTTCTTTCTTTCTTTTCTTTCTTATTATTATTTTGCTGTACCAGAGAAACTGGGACCTTGTGTTTGCCAGGCAGGTACTAATGCTGCTGAGCTGCCTCCCCAGCTTTATTAATTTTTCTTGTGAGGATTTATTTTAGAATATCACCATGAGTTTCTTGTTAACATTTTATAGATTCATCTTTTCACTTGACATTTAAGGTACACAAATATGATTTTTATGTTTGAAATGTATTAAATAGCTTATGTTTGAAATACATTAAATAGTTAAAGGCATGGTGGCATATGACTTTAATACCAATACTTAAGAGGCTGAGGCAGGAAGATTGCTATGAGTTCAAGACTAGCCAGGGCTACACAGTGAGACGGTCTCAAAAACAACAGTCACTGGGTGTGGTGGTGCACATATATAACCCCAGTGCTGGGGAGGCTGAAACAGGAAGATCACTGAGAGTTTGCTGCTAACCTGGATTACATAGTGAGTTCAACAATAGCCTGAACTATATAGTATGTCCCTGTCTTAAAAAACTCAAGCCAAACCAAACCAAATGAAACCAAACCAATTAAAAAAATCACAAAAAAACCCCACAACCACCAAACAACAAAGGAAATCTTTTAAACATTTAGTCTAATTCTTTTCTATGAACTCTAGCCATTTAAATATCTAGGCTTTGTGTGACATGAATGCTGCAAGGCCACCGTGGCTGTTAGTGACCGCACACTGATCGCCACATTAATTCATTTGCTGGATGGGTCCCGCGTGCATCACTGCACCTGGAGCCAGGCCATGTCCTGGGAGGCAGCTGAGTTCCAGGTTTCCTTGCATGTTGGAGACCAGTGGGTGGGCACTGTCCCCTGAGTTTACTGTTTCTGTGTGGAAGTCCCACGACTGTTGGGGTCCAAACCCCACAATTCACGGGCCACCCCGGCTATCTGAAGTCTGACTGCGCGCTAGGCAAGTGGAAGCCGACAGTCTGGGTTGGTCATGACTTTCTGTCCAAACAGGAGTCTTTTGTGGGGCTAAGGCCTGCGAGGTGCAGGGAGACTGCGCCAGTGTGCAAGAGGTGAGCCCTGCTAGTGGCCGGGACACCGAGCCTGGGTGATGAATAAAGAAGAGGGCCATACCTGGTCCCCGCGGAGAAAGAAGCCGAGCAGGTAGGCAGGCCCCAGCATGGTCTCGCGGTGCATGCCATTGTGAAGGTCATTCTTTAGCAGCTTCTGCTCCAGGATCACGTGGTAGCGGAGCGTGTCCTCCTCCTGCACCACACATGGGGAGTGGGCCTGCACATCAGCAAGTGGGCGGCTGCCGGTGACCCACCCTGCCAGCACGACGGGGCCACAAAGGGCAGCAAAGGCTTTTACAGTGTGAGTCTTGGTAGGCATTAAGAGTCGGAAGGTACTAAACAATAAAGTGAGCTGTGAAACAGACCACCTTGGAGAGTGTGCAGAATTTCCAAATAGGGTGGCGAGGAGCCTGCCAGGTGACTCTAAGACCTACAGGGAAGGTAGGAAAGTTGGGAGGTTGGGAGTGGACCTTGGAGATAACTTCTTTGGGTAGAGCAGCTGGAGAGAGAGAGAGAGAGAGAGAGAGAGAGAGAGAGAGAGAGACAGACAGACAGACAGACAGACAGACAGACAGAGACAGACAGGGACAGAGACAGACAGGGATGAGAGAAAGAGATGGAGAGAGACAGAGCCCCATACCCAGCCTGTTTGCTCCTGGAGGTCCTGAGAGCTGTCTGACCCTCCAGAAGGGGTGGTCTATTGGGCTGAGGTCAGCCTCAGGCCCAGGCAGTCATAAGCCAGGGAAGGCTGGAAATCTGCTCATCATTGGGTCAGGATAGTTGTCACTGCATTGAGACTGACTAGGTCCATAGCACTGGCGTGGGACATCAGAGTGGGGTGTCCCTTGACCCCCAGATCTGGCACCCAGGCTGCAGGAGCTGCTGCCTTGGGCCTTAACCAAGACGGCGCCTGCAGCAGCAGAGGAGCGACCCACAGGAAGCCGGAGTGGGCTCTGGATTAAGGCCTTTCTTACCGTCTTCCTGCCCTCTTGATGTCTTTTCCCAACCACCAACACTTCCTACTCCCTGACTTCAGCCCTAGTGAAAACAAAGCTGGACTTAATGAGAGCAGGAAGCAGAATAGGGACAGCCCAGAGCAGGGAGAGGCAGGGTGTGGTCGCTGTCTCCCAGCTCGGGCCGCCTCCCATGCTCCCATCTCTTGGCTGGAGCTGCGGCTCCACCTCCTTTTCCTCGGCAGGTAGCTCTCTGTCAGCTGCTGCCCACAGGGCGAGGAGGTGCGGCGCCCCTCTTTCCTGCAGTGGCAGCTGTGTCTGGGGTCACCTTCCTGCTGCCTGAAGATCCAGCTTTATCACATCCTTCCTGCCTCTGAGACCCCAGCCAGGCAACGCTGGGCTCACAGGGACCTCTGCAGGAACAAGGAGCCTCTTCCATGCTCAGAGATGCGACACCAGCTGGTCCACCCTCCTCAGATCCAGCCCCACCTCCAGGTTTCTAAGTTCTCCGAGCTCTAGCCTCTTCCCCTCATCCTCTCAGCGCTGGGGAGTTCCGTGCTTCCTGCAGGGGCTGCCCTTCCAGTCCCAGCGCCTCTTTGCATTTTTACTTTGCAGGTGTATTTATGTGGAGTGAAAATAACTAAACAGCTCCTACTATTTTTTTCTACTATTGCTTTTTTTTTTTTTTTTTGCGGTACTGGGGATTGAACTCAGGGCCCTGCGCTTGTCAGGCAAGCGCTTATTCTACTGAGCCATCTCCCCATCCTTTTTTTTCTACTATTAAATTATACTTTTGAGAAAAAAAAAAACATGGGTGGGCTGTGTCTGCAGGTGGACCCTGCTGGGGACTCGGCTCTCTGTTGAAGCTTGCTGCCTGCACTTGCTGCACTGAGCAGAAGGGGAAGAGGGTTTTAAATCCAATTCAAAAAGTTGATTGTGGATTGGGGAGATAGCTCAGTGGCATAAGCGCCTGCCTGGCAAGTGCAAGGTCCTGAGTTCAATCCCCAGTACAAAAAAAAAAAAAAAAAAAAAAGTTAATTATTACAAGGAACTGTGCACTAGCTCATTTTCTGTTGCTACAACAAAATACTTATAGCTGGATACTTAATAAAGAGGACTCTTTATCTCATAGTTTGGAGGCTGAAAGTCCAGGATTAGGTGACTCCACTGATTTAGCCTCTGCTGTGGGCCTTAGGGCTGGTGGTGCTTCTCACGTGGGAGCTCCCGGGCTATTCACACAGTGGAGGGCCATGCCGCTGTCCACACAGTGGAGGGCCACACCGCTGTCCACACAGTGGAGGGCCACGCCGCTGTCCACACAGTGGAGGGCCATGCCGCTGTCCACACAGTGGAGGGCCACGCTGCTATCAAGAAGGACTTATTTGAGTTCACAGCCAGCCCAAACTATATAATGCAACCCTGTCTCAAAAAGAAGATACGTTTGAGTCATTTGTGGGAAAATGAATCCACTCTGAAACCCTAATAGTAAGTGAATAAATCAGACACACGAGAACCCACGGCTCTTATGAGAACCCAAATCTCTCATGAGAACTCAAGTCTCTCATATGAGAACTCAAAGTATAAATAATTGACAGAGCACAGAACAAAGGGCAGCCAACAAAGGGGGGGGGTCTTTTGCAAATGGCACCGAGCCAGGGGTGGGGGGACTGGAGGCCGGTGGGGGACGTGTGCTGGGGATGTGTTCCGTGCAGACGGCTGCTCCCCACGGAGCGATCTTTACGCGCAGCAAGCATGGGCTGATGAGAGTAGAAATTAAGGAAAAGCGGTCACATAGACCGGAAGCCACAGCATCAGAGGGCTGGTCTCGAGGACAACACAGGAGCTCCACGAGGCCCAAGCTAAGCCCTCCTGCAGGCAGAGGCCCCACAGCCTCATCGTCTGGCAGTGAGCCTGTCTCTGAAAGCTGTCACCTTGCCATGCCGGTACCTGGAGAAGCAAGCAGTCTCCGACCCACACACTAAACAAGGGGAGACTGGATCACAGCGTGTTGGGGGGAGGTCCTCCTCATCCTCATCATCTAACTTGACGGAGGTTGTGTTTGTAGCTTAAAATGACTTTAGGACCTTTGGGAGGCCGGAGAGCTGTGAGACCGCCTGAAGTTTTATTCTAATGCAGGAAAAAGCAAAGAGTGTTCACCAGGAACAAGTTCAAAGGAAAAGGTAAAGATGGTGCCTGACGCCATCCTGGGAGGCCCCCCTGACTTGTCACACCTATAATAGGGGCTCAACACTGTCTCTGTCCTCTTGGTGAGTAGCTAAGTCCCATGCCCTGGGAGATACAGTCCCTTATGACACGGACACATGGCCAAGGGGAACCTGGCAGGCGAGACTGTCTGCAGCTGGCAGCCTGGACCAGCGTCCCCGGGAGGCGGTGGGCGAGACCAGGCAGGGAGGTTGAGGCGGTGGGGAGGGGTGGCCTTCCTGATGTGGGGCAGTGCTCAGGGTCTGCTCCATGAGCCATGCCTCTGGTTAGACCACCGACTTCTCCGGAGCCCAGTTTTGGGAGCAGTGGTGGCTCAAGATGGCTGGGTGGGATTCCAAGCACAAGACCCATCTTATTACCACCTTTAGCCCTGCCACCTTGGGAAGACCGAGGTGAAAACTGCCCAGTGTGTAAGCTGACTTCACACGCAACCTCTCATGTGGGGCAGAGGCTGGGGCAGCCTTGTGCTCCTCCAGTGTGACAGCTCGGGAGCCCCCACCGGCTCCAGATAGAAGTGGGGCCAGGAAGCAGCGTCTCCCCACCCTCAGGGGTGGGGCTGTCTGCACTCAGTCCTGTGCGAATGGGGCCCACCCTCAGGTCTGAAGCCCAAGATCACGACTGAAGCCTCTCATAATTCACAGAATCCTCTGACAAACTTTACCTGTTCGCCCCAGATATGAGGAATTGGGAACACGGGGAACAGGAGAAGGGGTGAGGCTTCACCCCACGAGGTCCTGCTACTCGTATCTAGGCTGCTTAGGACCAGGGAGAGGCCAGCGGGAGTTGGAGAAGACCAGGAGGCTCCGCCCAGGCACTGGGATGCCTGCCTGCCTGTGTCTGCGGGCATGAGGGGTCGAGTGTTCAGACCCCCAGGGCAGAGCTCTCCCGGCTCTTTGCCCAGTACACACCAGAGTGGTGATCTTCTTCTCTCTGATGTAGTGCTCCATGGCGGCATTGTTTGGGGCAAACACCGTGTAAGTGTCGGCAGCCTCAATGGCGCTTTCCAGTTCATAGTGCTGTGGAGGAAAGAGACAGGGCTCTGAGGACTCCTGCCCAGGTGACCCGAGCCATGGCTCTGTGGGGACCGGGGACTGTGGTACTTGCCATGATGTAGCCCCGGAAGATGGAGTAGTCAGGCATCTGGTCCAGCCGGGTGAGCAGGCTTGGTAGGGAGCTGCTTAGCCCTCTCGGGGGGACCAGCACCTGGGAAAGGAAACCCCGAGAGCTGTGGAATGCGTTGCTGTGGCTTTCTGCTTGAAGATCCTTCCCAAGTCCGGTTTACTTCCTTAGATCGGAACGGAATTGACACTGCAAATACCTTTTTGACAAAATGTATTTGGTACAGGTAACCCCACTTGTGACCGCAAAGCCACAGGCTGCAGCTAAAGTCTGCACTTTGTCATCTGCTGTGGGGGCTCAGGGGCTTCCTTTCTCTTCTCAGCCGTCCTCAAGCAGCTGCAGCCCAAGGGCCTGAGCCCGCCTCGTGAACGTGCTTTGCTGGTTCATGCAGTGTAGCAAAAGCAGGGCGCTTGCACAGCAAGACCTCAGTTCCCGACTCCTCATGAAAGCAACAGTCTGCATCCGCAGAGACAAGAGGCAGCCACAGAGAGGAGCAGTCCCTGCCTTCATCCCGCGGTGGGCCCTCGGCCACGGTAACCGTGTGCGCCTCCTTATTCCCTCTAGAACGTTCTCCTACTCTCCAGAACCTTCTCAGATGGGAGGAACTGACGTGGGACTGTTACCCTAATTCAGTCTCCAGCCAACTTTCATTGAGCATATAGGGACGCAAATGCGACTGAAGCTTGAGTCCTGTCCTCAGGACACTCGGAGTGGACCTGGCAGGTGGCCCAGTCCAGGCTGCTGCCATATTTCAGAGCAGCTTCACTGGAATACAGCCACAGACCTTTGCCTACAGGTTGTGTAAGGCTCATTCTGTACTTCAGCGGTGGAGATGAATGGTTAGGAACAGACCATAGAAGTACAGAGCCTAGTGTTTGTTACCTGATTCTTTGCAGACAAATGGAGCCAATCCCCGTGTTAGTGCAAGAGTGACACACACGTGAGTGTTGAAGGCTGAAGGGAGAGGAAGTGAGATGATCAGATGGGAAGTGACAGAGAAGTATGAGGAGTCTGCCAGGACCTGGTGGCCCTCTCCAGGTCCTAAAGATGGGCACCAATGAGGGCCATTGCAAATCCTTGGGGTTCACCCATGATTGGAAGAGGAGGAGGAGGATAAGGAGGAGGAGGAGGAACAGGAGGAGGAACAACAGGAACAGGAGGGGGAGGAGCAGGAAGAGGAGGGGGAGGATAAGGAGGAGCAGGACTAGGAGGAGGAGAGGAAGGAGGAGGAGGAGGAACAGGAGGAGGAACAACAGGAACAGGAGGGGGAGGAGCAGGAGGAGGGGGGTTAGGAGGAGGAGGGGGAGGAGCAGGAAGAGGAGGGAGAGATAAGGAGGAGGGGGAGGAGCAAGAAGAGGAGGGGGAAGGGAGCACCAACACTGACTGAGGACCCTGTGAGCAGCAGGCACGGAGACACAGGTGTTGTCAAGTCCTCACATGGGGAGGAAGAGGAGGCCCAGGAGGTTAAGGGACTGCCCGAGGCCACACAGCTAGGAAGCACCCTAATGGAGACTGTGTGGCTTTAGACTTTGGCAGCTTGTCACCATGTCACACTCAGCAATGCATGTGGGCTCTCTGCAGAGAGGGTGGGACTTGACCTGGTCCCCATGGTAACAAGCTCACTGCAGGAGAGGGATGGGTGGGCTATTCTGTGAGGGAGGCTGACTATCAAAGGCGTGAAACGGAAGCCAGGTGTGGGGGCCTACGGCTGTAACCTCAGCACTCAGAAGGCCGAGGCAGGCAGGTTGCTGTGTATTCAAGGCCATCTTGGGCTACTTAGCAAGACTTTATCTTGAAAAAAAGAAAGAAGGAAAGAGAACAGGAAGAAAGAAAGAAAGAAAGAAAGAGATGGAATAGAAAAGAGAAGAGATAATTTCATAGCTTCAAAAGGTATTTTGCTCATTTGAAAAGCCGTATTTGGAAAAGGAAAATGCTCTTGGTAATGATGTTCCTCGTTATCACAGGAAATCCACTTCTAGCATGAGATGAAGCCCTCGATTGAAGCCGCCCCTTCTCGCCTCTTGCTGAGGCGTGAGGCTCTGAGTTCCTTGTAACATAATAGGCTCAGGACCTTAAAATTAGCCTCTCTTTTCTGGACAGAAATAGCTGATCTTTTCTACAATTTAAAGTCAAAAGCGAGTGTATGAACGCTAAGTGAGAACAATCTTAATGAAGTGCAATTAATTGATGGTTCCTCCGGTCTCTTACTTTTTCAAAGTTCCCATTGTACCCTAAATTCTAACTTTCATTTTAAGTCAACATCCTAATATAGTAACTGAAAATTATGGGGTAGCTTATAACCCCCTTCCGATTCTTTTTATTCTTAATTTTGTTCTATTTCACACTGTGTGCTGTTGAATTGAGGTTTTGAGGAAAATGAAAATCTCATGATACTTTTTCTACCCCTTTCTATTTTTTCCTTAGGGCCTCTCCCCCTCACTGTTTAGGCTGCAGTAATTTAGAGAAGGGACTGAGCACTGCCGACGGATGCCATAGTGCTTGGGGCTTATGGCATCCCATAAGAGAGGGGGGTGTGTGTGTGTGTGTGTGCGCGCGTGCATGGTGTGTGTGCATGGTGTGTGTGCATGTGTGGTATGTGTGTGTGCATGCCTGGTGTGTGGGTATGTGCACGGTGTGTGCGTGTGTGTGCGTGGTATGCATGCATGGTGTGCGTGTGTGTGCGTGGTATGCATGCATGGTGTGCGTGTGCGTGGTGTGCGTGTGCGTGGTGTGCGTGCATGGTGTGTGTGCGTGGTGTGTGTGCGCGTGGTGTGCGTGCATGGTGTGTGTGCGCGTGGTGTGCGTGCATGGTTTGTGTGTGCGTGGTGTGCGTGCATGGTTGTGTGTGTGGTGTGCGTGCATGGTGTGTGTGTGTGGTGTGTGTGCATGGTGTGTGCGTGTGGTGTGTGTGC
>NW_004524580.1:31645269-31657694 GCF_000260255.1 Octodon degus | reverse complement strand
GTGTGTGTGGTGTGAGTGCATGGTGTGTGTGTGTGCGCGTGGTGTGTGTGCATGGTGTGTGTGTGCGTGGTGTGCGTGCATGGTGTGTGTGTGTGTGCGTGTGTGCGGCCACACTTGCTGTGGCTGCTGCAGACCCAGGCTGCGAAGTGCTGGATGAGCCGCACTGATGAAGGCAGTCTGTCATTGTTTAAAACAAGCGCAGCGAGGCGCCGGTCAGGTTTCTCTCACGCCAGGCCCAAGGCCGGCAGCTTTGGTTTTCCAGACCCCACCCCACCCAGCAGGGGAAGGGGCCGGGGAGACGCTCCAGCTCCCAGTCTGGGGTGGTGGCATCCCTACCTTGTTGATGATGTGAATCATGCCATTGGTGGCCACATTGTCGCCACTGATGATGGCTGCGCCTCCGATGGTGACATTCTGCAAAGGCACATGGTCGTGGTCAGGTGAGCCTGAGAGAGCCACTGCGGAGGGGCCATCTCGGTCTGCCACCTGTGGCCAGCACGACTATCACACTCGTGACATGAATCACAGTGAAAGACACCTTTAAACTGTGACTCCTCAGACATGAGACACACACACACACACACACACACACCTCTGTACTTTCACATACTACAAAGTATGAGCAAATTATACAGTACATGTTTATATAAAAATTTATTACAGTGAAAGACACTAGGCCATGACTGTCCCCAAGGCTCTCCCGCACTTGGAACTCTTCCTGCCACTTTCAGAAGCAGTTCTCGAAATGGTCGCTGGGTCCTGCAAACATGCACTCACACAGAAATAGTCTTTTTTCTTCTGTATTAAGAGCAGGGTCTACGGGGTGTTCAAGGTCTTACTACATAGATCAGACTTGTAGTGATTCTCCTGTTACAGCCTCCCAAGTGCTGGGATTATAGGTGTGCACCACCACGCCCAGTCTCAATCACTGGCTCAGTGCGCCCCGGGAGCGGGGCGGGACGGCACGGCACACCGGGGATTCAGCCCTGGCTACTGTGCTCTGTCTAAGCAGGCGCTTTAGCCCTCTGAGCTATCAGGCCGGCCCTTTAGAAAAAGTTCAGTTTGAAGCTCAAAACACTCCATGTATGTTCTGCTCTCTGAAATGAGTCACCCAAGGAACTCTGTATATTATGGCACAGCTACGTGGCCCCTGGCCTCGTGGACAGGTGGGAGTATTCAGAGCACTGGCTCTCAAACAGCTCTGACCACGCCCTCGAGCCTGGCAAGTGGCCGCTCTGACTTCCTGGCAGAGCCCTCCTTTTGGTCTTTTGTGACTCCTGGAAGGAGCTTTGGGCCACTGGCATCCACAGGCAGGCAGCCACTGCCTCACGGAGTTTGGAATGTGAGCTGGAGTCTGGAGCTCACTCTGCAGGCGCCAGGCTGGGGGCTCTCTCTGGGCGCCGCAGCACTCTGAGTTCCTGCGCACAGCCGGTCCTCAGTACAGGTTTGTGGGCCTCTGCCTGCCCGTGCAGCGTTAGCCATCCATGGGACGCGTTAGGCTGTCCTAGCCAGCTCCTGGAAACTACACCACAGTAAAAGCCCTGGAGGCCATGGCCTTTACTCTTTTCCGGCCAGTCTATGCCTGCTGCTAGGAGGGAATGTGGCCGTGTGTGTGTGTGTGTGTGTGTGTGTGTGTGTGTGCTGATGACTGTTGCATGTGGGCGATGCTCTTGTGGAGATCTACTTTATTTTTTACATTTATTTAGAATTTCCATATCACACATATTAAAAGATACCATAAAGATGAAGATGCCCGTGTCCGTGAGACCAAAGCCAGAGCTCTCTTACCCCATCTGCCTTCTGGAGGCGAAGGATGCTGCCCTGCAGAGAGGTGGCCAGCGTGTCAGAAGATGGCAGGCTCTGAAGATCTGTCACACTGAAGGTGCCCAGGAGCGTGTGGTATCTAAACAACAGACCGCAGGTCACGCTGAGATGTCGGCTGAGGGCGCTAGCAGGGAGGTGTCAGGCGCGTAGGTGCCGGCGCTGGGCTGCCATAACAGCCCCATGCCCCCTGCGGCTGTGGCTCGAGTTAGTTACTGAACCCCCGCCCCCGTGCCTCAGTTACCACATCTATCGAGTGGGGGTAGTCACGGCACTACGTCTCAGGGTTGTGGGGATAACTGTGTGCAGAGCTTGGGGTGGAGCTGGCTGTCGGGGTCGCAGGTGGCCGCCATCTCAGGGAGAGGCCCGAAGGGCGCCCACATGCTCAGCTGCACGGGTTTGAAGGACATGGGCTTCCTCTGGCACCCAGGGGATGTCTGAGCCAAGCTCAGCTGGTCACCATGAACCCTGGAATACACGAGGCTTACTTTATCAGGACTGGGATGCGGCTCTGTGCCAACCAGAAGTTCTTCTCGTCTCGGTCCATGTCTTCAATAGCTTGCTGGGACGGCACGAGGACGGTGATGTTTGAGGAGGCAGACAGCAGGGATTGTAGGGAAGCATTCTGAATCACAGGAGGAGAACACAATGACTACCGTGTGTGTGTGTGTGTGCATGTGCGTGCACACGTGCACATGCACATGCATGTGTGTGTATGCATGCAGGGCTACAGGACTGGACTGCATGCTTGTCAGAGTTGACAAGTGGTGGGTTTCCAAGGTGCCATCCTCCCCAGCTGCTGGCAGACGCCTTGGGCTCTTTCGTGAGACCTGTTGTTTTGATTAAAAAGTGAGTCTTGTCAGGGTGCTTGCTGATAGTCCCAGAACTCTGGGAGGCTGAGGCAGAAGCATCTTGAGTTCAGGCCCAGCCTGGGCATTGTAGTAATTTAGTGAGACCCTGTCTCAAAACTAAAAATATGAAAGGTTTGTGATATAGTTCAGTGTGTGTGGGGGGGCTGGGTTTGATCTCCAACACCATGAAAAACAGAAGCCTTGTCAGATTAGGTCACTTGGAGTCATTATAAGCCCTTTGCACTCCAGTCTACACAAGAGCCAGGGAAATGGCCTGGACAGAGTTGTGTGCATGAAATAAAGCCTGGTTTGTGGCGTTTGCTGACTTCATGCCGCAACCACTGAGTGGATGGGGGTGTGCAATCCAAGGGGCCAGGAAGGGTGAGGCCCTGCGCAAGCCCGTGCCTGTGAGGGACACCTCGCCTGATGGTACATCTAGGCAGAAGTCAGACCCAGCTCAGACCTGTAGCAACTGAGGACACCCTTGCGGAAGTGACCGGGAGCTGTCCCCGCGCAGGTACTGAAGAGCAGGCCCTGTTCGAGGGAGGGTGTCTTCCTCTGAACAGGGATAAACCTCTTGCCACAGGCTGGCTCCTTGATTTGGATGCAGTCAAGGGGGTTGGAGAGCCTGCAGCTGTGTAGGGTGGACTTCGGGTCCTTCATGACAGTCCCTTGAGGGAGAAGGAGCCTGTCTGGGTACACGTAGCTAAGCACCCACATAGTATCCCAGATTGCAGCGACAAAGCCAGTTGTGCCCCGATGCATTGCACCAGGAGCTCACTTTTTAAAGAGACCTGCTGGTGGGTGGAACTATGCATCTGTTTCCCTTGGCTGCAGATCGGCACCCCCGTGGGGCTCTGAGATTCTGGGACACCCAGTGCAAACTCGAGTCTGAGGTGGCATCAGAAGAGTAAGGAACATGCTCCCTGGGGTTCTTTGTTTAAAAAAGATTTATTTATTTGGTGCAGGGTCTCACTACACAGCTCAGACTCACAGTGATCCTCCTGTGTCAGCCTCCCCAGCACTGGGATTACAGGCGTGCACCACCAAACCTGGCTTTGGTGGCCAGCACGGTGCAGGGCCGGCATGGTATGCGGTACTCGGGATCAAATGTGGGTCCTTGCGCTTGCCAGACAGACACTTGGACCACTGAGCTATCTCCCTGAGCCCCTCCCTGGGGCTCAGCACCCCGCCCTCCTCACTGTGTGTGTGTTGTGTTCTGCACACAGCCCACAGTTCTACCACCAGACAGGGCCACTTCCAGTGCAGTACTCACACGGATCCACTGGTAGAAGGTTGCTGCTTCCGAGAGAAATGATAGCTCCTTGTGCATTCCATGCCGCAGCGGGAGGGTGAGAGGAGAAAGAATGGGAAGAAAGGGACAATGAGAAGAGCCGCACGGGCTTCCAGGGTGGGGCAGCTCTGGAGCAAGGCATCCCGGGAGCTGCGTGGCCAGGTCCCTGAAGGAGTTGTGCATTTTTCTCACCTTGTGGGGCTCCATGACACTTTTTATTGAGGTAAAGAATGAATTACAGAAGCATCACGTGAAGCAACAAGGTGAAGCTCTTTCAAATGAGCATCTGGCTGTAAGAGCACAGCCAGCCAGATAGCATGTGGTGTGCGTGCACGTGTGTGCATGTGCGTGCATGCGTGCTTGTGCATGGCGGTGAGTGTGTGAAGAGCTCGACAAATAACTCATTTCTGGGGCATAGCAGGACCAGTAGCTTGGAGCACAGAGTCAGGCCACCTGGATCTTGATTCCAGCAAGGACATTCTAGGGCGCTAGGGACGTTACTAGGAGGAGCTGGAGCTCAAGTTTTCCCCTCTGTAAAGTGGGGATGGGGAAGGCTCCAACTCCCAAGACTGATGAGAACTAGAGGAGTTAATGTTTTTAAAGGGGCTGGCATGCAGTTGTTCCCCAGGAAGTTTTAACCCCTTATCTTTTGTGGGCTGAGTGCTGAAGTTGTTAATGCAGGAGCCTGTACGAGAAGCCAGTGCTGTGGGAACTGGGATGGAGCGAGGAGACAGATGGTGTGGGAGCGAGACAGCGGCCTCCCCTCCTCTAGAACTTGTGGTCAGTTTGGGACAGTAAGAGCCTCACAGAGAACCAGCAGGGCCAGTAACTAGTTCTGTTGAAGGTGTCATAGGGTTTTAAAAAGCTGTTGACTTTGTGTTGGAAAGACAGGGTTTAATTCTTGAATGGGCTATTTCCTAGCTGTGTGACTTCAGGCAAATTACTTAATCTCTCTGAGACTCAGTGTCCCATTTGACTACTGAACACAATGAGGTTTTCCTGCAGAGAGTATGACAAGCAAATGCATTCATGCACGTGAAAACATGAAAAAAAACCTATGAAATGCCACCCAAGTGGCAGTAACCATTCTATGCAAATTTGTATAAAGACAACACGCCTGAGTGCTATTTCAATTCCTGTTTTAAAAGCAGTTGAGATTAAATGAGTTAGTAGATAGAAGTTAAAAAGTAAGTCAAAATCCAGGCATGGTGCTGCATGATTGTAATCCCAGCTACTTGGGAGGGTAAGGCAGGAAGATTGCAAGTTCGAGGCCAGCTTGAGCATCTTAGTGAGGTCTTGTTTCAAAAATCAAGAATTAAACAGAGTGCGAGTGCAGCCAGTGTGATGCCCTGGATTGGAGCCCTTGTGCCAAAAGGAGAAAAAAGTTAACTGGGAAGCAAGCAAAAGGCAGAAGAGCGGAGGTGTGGAACAATTCCTCCGAGGGGTGCTTTGAGTGTGCACAGGCCCCAGGTTGAGGCTGAGCTGACACAGAGCCAGGGCCTGGCCTGAGGACAGTGCAGAGACCCTGGAGTCTGTGGTGTGTGGGCAGGAGCCGGCTCTCTGGCCTGTGATGGTGACTGGGAGTATCCATGGGACCGGGCTGGGACCAGCCTCAAATAGTAGGGGTGCCTGCCTGTGCCCTGCCACTGTCCTTGGGGAGGGGTCCTCAGGGCGGGAGACTGAGAGTCGCTGGGGACTGATAGAGTAACAGTTTCAGTGGAGAGCTAGAGTAGGCCCCAACTGCAGCGAGTGGGGTGAAGAGCGGTGGACTAATTTGTCGGCTTAGTTGCTCATCTCGGCAAATAGTCTCGGCATAAGTCTCTCTCTCTTTCTGTCTCTCTGTCTCTGTGTCTCTCTATGTCTGTGTCTGTCTCTGTGTCTGTCTGTCTGTCTGTCTGTCTGTCTGTCTGTCTGTCTTGCTCTCTTTCTCACTCTGACAAGGACCTACTATGTAGCCCAGGCTGGCCTCAAACTTGCAGCCATCCTCCTGCCTCAGAGTACAGATGTGCGCCACCACGCCCCAGGAGGGGCTGCTCAGCTGCTCTTTTTGGAAGACTGGGGTTGGCAAGAAAGAGAAGTCAGGACGGCATGGTGCCCAACGGGTGCCACATGACAGTCCACTCCCTGCCGCCTGGGGCACACAGGAGGCTATGGAGCGGGCGTGGCGCCTGCGGGAAGGCCTCCTGCTGTGAGGTCGCGCTCCTGGGTTTTACTTCCTTATTCTGGCCGAAGTGCTTGAGGTCCTAGCGGTGACTTACCAGGGCCACGTCACCGTAGCACAGGAGGCCATCCCCTTTGTAGCTGTCCCGGCAGACACAGCTCCACAGGCCAGAGGCTGCAACTTGGCAAGTGGCCTAATGGGAGCAAGATGAAGGGGGCAGTTTGTTTCTCAGCGAGAGTTGCATCCGTGAGATACCAGCTCCACCCACGTTGAGAACTGTGAGCTAAAGCCCTGGGAGGAACCCACAGACCCGTGGTGGCAAACTGGGGCACATGCGCCGCAGGGGCTGTTTATTGTCATTGAAATGTGGAAGAGGTTCGCCGTCACCGCCACATACCCCTGAGGGTGCAGGAGCCCTGTGTGGCGGTGCAGCTCTTATATAATCACGGCCCAAATCTTTTCATCCCTGCCAGACGTGGTGGATGGAAAGGGCAAAACACACAGTTAAGCCTAAATTTCAGACAAGTGATGAATAAGCGTTGGTAGGAGCGTGCCTCATTCAAGCAATATTTGGGGCATACTGCTGAAAATACTTTCTTTCTGTGTCTGAAATTCAAATTTCACTGAGCGTCCTGGATTTTATCTGACAACCCAATACTGGCTCTTTGTGCTTCGAAATGGAGTGGAAATTTCCACAGCTGGCATTCTGCTCGAGCCACCGTTGGGAGCGAGAGGTTCTGCTTGTCACTAGGCCCAGACGAGCAGAGGCCGAACCTTGTTTTCCCCTTGAGTGTTCTTCTGGCTTGCATGGTGACTCACCAAAGGGTGACATTCCTCGGGCTGCTCCAAGCACGAGATGATGGGTTCGCAGTCAATCCCATTTCCTCGAAATCCTTTCCGGCACTCACATTTGTTCTGTAATTCCAAGAATACGGTCAAGGAGGGAAATCAAGGGCTATTCCTGCCCCACCCTTAGGTGACTCTGAAAGTCAACAAGGGGAGCCATGGCTGTTGGCCTCCCAGGCCTCTCACGGTGCTTTTTGTCTGCTCCTCCTCAGACCCTAGAACTGGTAGTCTGTGTGGCCTGCCTCACATCATCCAGTGGGGGGCCTTGGTGCTTTCCTTTTGGATTCTTACCCCTAGAAGTGCTTGGGAAGATGGTGCTGGGAAGAACTTGGACCTCACCTCAGAGAGCTGGGTCCCCAGGCCTCCGAGAGAAGGGTGAGGCCAGCTGTGGGATGTCCGCGTGGTGGAGATCCATGCACAAGGCAGTCCACGCATGAGAGGCTTTTTGCTTAGTTTAGAAAAGGCCTACTTTCATTGGGTGTGGGGAGAAGGCATGCTTCTGCTTGGACAGCCGGCGGGCACACGCTCAGAGCGTAGACAGCACTTCCATGCACTGTGGTCCTTCCGCTAGGCAGGCTTAGTGGCCCTTCCTCTGTGGCCCTCCCTCTGTGCAGGCTTAGTGCCATGCCAAGGGTGCATGCTTTAGGGTGTAGGGCACCCCAGTTTCAGTTCTCGCAGCCCTCAGGAGGAACCAGAGCCAGTGGCACCTTGCTCTCAGACACTGGGGCTTTGGAACTGTGATACAATGCTTGTCATTATCGACGCCACCAAAGTGAGGGGCTGTGGTATGGTGGCCCTAGGAGACATGCGGGAACTATGGGATTATTATTATTTTTTCTTTTCTCAAAATCAGTGTAGCAGCCCGAGTGCAGCGAGGATGCATATAATCATTTACTGAAAGCTGGGTGAGACATGAGTCCGGGGGGCCATCTCCCAGGATTAGGGCTCCTGGACAACACACTGAAGCTCCTTGTCCGTGAGCAGGCTGTGCTGGCTGGCAGAGACCCCAGGAGCCTAAGGAGGAGAGGAGCCCTGCATTCTGGGAGCAGCCAGAACACAATGGGGTCACCCCACCAGGCTTCCCAGCCATTATCTCTGTTTCCTGTGTTTGCAGCCTGGCACAAGGTGTGGTTTTTGCTCATCACTGGGCCAACAAAGGAGGAGAGGAGTGTGCCGTGAGTGCCTGTTCCACTTTATCTACACGGCGTCTGTCCTGTCTCCTAAACTCATGTTCCCTTGGCTTCTGGGATGCCCTCCTCACTCCCTTGGTCCACTCTATAAAATCTTTTGCTGATTCCTTCAGCCGTGTGGTATGCGGGGCTGGCCCAAGCTGGCAGTCATGGCGGGCAAGGGCAGGCCACCTCACGCAGTGCCTATCGGGTAGGGACAATACAGCCTTGAGGAGCACAAGAGGAGGTGGGGATTTTAGGAAGTTCAGACTCAGAACATGCAAGCAAGGAGCTGCATAAAAACCCAAAAGATAAGCGGTGATTTCCCATGCGGGGCCTGTCCTCCATGTCTTCTGTCTCCGTGGCCTCCTGGAGCTCAGCCTACCTCTGGGAGGGGTGGACCCGGAGGGTGCGTGATGACTGGGGCCCCACCCATCTCCTTCTTCCCATGGCTACGATCCCAGTGCATTTTGTATCAGTTGCCCTCTCTGTCCTGGAAGTCTAATGTGGGGTCCAGGAGCTGACTTGGTGGCAGCTCTGGGGTCAGGCTCTTGGACGCAAATCCCATTGTTTATTTTCCATGTGATGTGAGCAAATTACTTAGCCCCTCCGTGCCTCGGTTTTCTCTTCTATGCAATGGGATGATATTACTCCCGATATCATTGGTTTGCTGTGACAACCCATCCCCCACCACCAAGGGTGGAAAAAGCTGCTGCAGCAACTTCCAGTCAGTGCAAGTCTGTGGCTGCAGAAGAGAGTCATGGCTTCCTCTTCGCTTCCACCCCGACGCAGCCTACCTGGCCTGGGCCCACATACAGACAGGTGGCGTTGCTGTGGCAGCCGCCCCTGCTGGGCAGCAGGCAGGGGTTGATCTCCACGCAGTCCCTGCCGGAGCCTGTCCAGCCAGGCTGGCACACGCAGATATGTGTCCCTGGGCCCGTTTTGATGCATTCAGCCTGTGGGAGGAGGACAGAGAAAGAGCCACAGAGCTCTGGCCTGCGGGGAAGCCACACCATTCTGGGAGTTTGAAGGATCCAGGGGTAAGCTCTGAGAATGCGCGTGTGTGCAGAGTGAGGTGGAAAGGATGGGCAGGCTTATTTGCAGTAATGTCAGTGAAAAAGTTAGATTGTGTAGAGAGTAAAATTGCACGGTGCTGGCTGCCACCGCTCCTGTTGCTGTGCCGCTGCCTAAGCCAGGGACTGCTGTGATTGCTTTGCAGGTTGTTGTCGTCTCCACTTCACAAAGGGGGAGTAGGCGGTACCCCAAGTCAGACAGCCACAGAGGCAGGAGCCCACGTCTTTCTGTGACCCTGGGATTGAGCTCCTTAGCACTATCCTCATACTCTGAAGGGCAGGCTGGGAGGAGGAGAAGGATGTGACAAGTCATTGAGACAACGCTGTCAGGTGGGCCCAGCTAGGCCCTTGTGTCCGGTCGCACCCCCAGAACCACACAGGTGAGGGAAGCACTTGTAGCCAGGGGCTGTGGGGAGGGGCCAGATTCATTTCCAGCCATTGGGCAGGGGGTGGACAGAGTACTGCGGGCAGTGCGAGAGGAAGTGGTGAAACCCACTGTCACACCCAGGTAAGGAATGCAGGCAACTGGGCAGCAGGAGCAGCGTGGCTTGGGGCACGCCATAACTGTGGCAGGGTCCAGGGCCACCCGCTCAGCATCCTGAGCCTCAGTGCCTAACACCAACTTCAGCGTGCTGGTAGGATAGGGTACATCCCTGGAAGTCCTAAAGCCTGAGTCAGGAGTTATCAGCCTGGAGCTCAGTATCAGATCCTCGGGCTGTGCTTTCTGAAGAACCCAGAGCCCTTGGTGCCCGCCCACCTGGAACTCTGGGGTGGGGTGCCTGGCAGGTGTCTGTAACACTGGAAGTTGAAACACAAAAGCTTCCCGAATGTGCAGAGCGACCACACACTGAGTTTTGGAATTTCTTTCCTCAGGATCTCTAACAAGTCCCTAGCAGCTCGGAGGTAAAGACCGGCCGACACTCACATTTCGGCTGCAGTCTCCCCGGGTTGAGTCGGCACAAGGGTCCTTCTCGGAACACTCAAGGCCGGTACCTTCATAGCCGTCCTTGCAGATGCAGCTGTAGAGGAGAAGGGAGCACAGCTCAGTCCAGAGATGAAGCCCCATGCACAGGAGGGGTGGCTGGGAGCGCCTCCTCTTGGGGAGGAATTCAGTGTGCTCAGGTGGTCGGGTTCCTTCTGGGCTCTGCAGCTGGACAGGCACCCTCCTCTTAGCAGGTGTGGGGCCCTGTGTGTCCTCAACAGTGGGCGACCTGCTCTCCTCGTCTGGAGAATAAGTGGATCCTCCTGCCCGAGGCTCTGCATGAAATGAGTGAATGCTCCAGGGTGGAGCAGAGGAGTCCAGAGTGACGCCCAAGGCTCAGCACCGGCGGCTCCTCTGCCCCTTTTGGACCAGGACTTGGCTGTATATATCTCTCCCTGTCCAAGGCTGGTTATTACCTCTGGGCCAGCAGAGAACAGCTCTATTTAGGTAACAGCTCTTTTTCTTTTTTGATTTTTTCCCACTAATTTTGCATGCTTATGACTGATAACCAGAACAACAAATATGAAGACAATGCTACACACTATAACAAGTGTTGCTGAACTCCTGTCATCTTGTTTAGTGAAATCCTGTGTTGTGTCTAACTTTCTTTTCTTGTTTTACTCTCTTTACAGAAAGATGGTTAAAATAGCATTTCGTAGCTGTGTGCATTTCAGTAAGCCAAGATATTTCTAAACTTCCTAATTAGGTTTATCAATTTGGACAGGTGTTTTTAGTTCTTCTGATTGCAATTATCCTAATCAATAAAGAATAATCAAAACTCCAAAGTGTTTTCAGAAAACACCACGGGGTCACGCTTTCCTGCGGGCGCCCTGCTCTGCAGGTGACCTAGCTTCTGACCCACCGGCCTCCCCCACGCGCCTCTCAAGTTGCTCTACGGGTGACCCTTTAGCTGCCACACGTGGCCCTCCATCCCTCCAGCAGTATCTACCGCGTGCTCAGTGAAGGATGCTGGGGACACAGCGTGGCTCCGCTGCACCCTTTATGTTTTGCTGCAAATTCAATCAGACAGGCTTCCCAAAATTTAAGACAGCATTTCTCAGGTGTCGCGGTCCCAGAGGAATGACCTAGTTTGACCCATTCCCATACTGGCTCATCGTACATTTTATGGGCACATGGTCCTTTGCCATGACTTAGGGGTATCCAGGGTCATTTTGGTCACAGTGTTCTTCCCCTGCTGCACTGAAATGGGCCCTAATTCCTTAAGAAGATGCCCTCTGTCCTATAAACCATGAAAAAGAAAAATGTCATCTCTAGCCCCGGATAGCCTGTAGTCGGGTGCCGGAGATAGACCAAAACATGTAAGTGCAGAAAAGGGGCCGAAGCACCGGGTGGGGCTCCAGACCCTCTGTGTTCCCGACCACCTCCGAGCCAGCTCTCCCCAGACCAGAGCATTTCCTACAGCACCGCCATGCTCCAGCCCCACTACAGTGCTCGACAGTACCAAGGAAGGAGTCTTGGTACAAGTCTGGCGTCTTGTCCGTGACAGATGGGACTGCATGCCAGTGCCTTGAACAGGGAGCCTGAGGAAGCAAAGGTGCCTTCAGTGTTGGGAAGTGGGTGGCAATCTTCATTTTGTAGCGGGAATTATTACGTATTCCCTGATGGGACACATACGGTGTGCGGGCCCTGGTGCCAAGTGCTTTTAAGCTCAGTTTCCAGTAGGCCCCGTCAGGTAGGTGTCATTGGTACTGACGAGCCAAGTGAGGCTCAGAGGTCGAGAAGCTTGCCCAGCTGCTAAGTTCAAAGCAGGGAGTGTTTCAGTCTGGGTCCAGCTCCGTCTGATGGGCCTTCACTTATGACAGTCTTTAGAGCCGGGGTGGCGCCTTGCCCAGGCGGCAGGGTGGCGGCGGCCTTACCTTATGACCTACCTGAATGTGTTTTGTTTGTATATGCAGACGGCATGGACATGGCACATGTGTGCAGAGTATCCGCAGTATAGGAAACGGACGTCGCAGAATCTCCCCCGAGATCTGTCTCGGCAGGTTCCCTGCAGGCAGGCCCCATCACTGTGCACGCTGTTGTCACAGGTCCCCAGACTACACAGGCACTCTGAGAGAGGAGGACAAGGGCACTCAGGGCTGGGCCCAGTGCCCCAGAGGATTGCGGCCCCTCCTCTCTCCCCTGTCTAGGCTGAGCCCATGGTAGAGGGCAGGACAGCTCTGGAGAGTGGGCGACCCCACCTGGAGGAGAGCTCAGTTCTACAGTAA
>NW_004524580.1:31621597-31645169 GCF_000260255.1 Octodon degus | reverse complement strand
ATACTTGAAATACATTTAAAAATTTATTTATTTAAAAATAAAAACCACTATCAACAAGTGAGTTGGCAGAAAGGGGACAAGGGTGGCATTTGAGAGAGCAAGCACAAGTACAGAATGAGGCTTACAGAGGCATGGCGTGGGGGAATCTACCCCAGCGGCCCCTGGAGGGTGCGGGCTATAGGTGACACGTGACAAACTTTCTCTCAAGTCTGAGCGCTGACAATTTGGAAGAGCAACTTCCCTTCCTCCTCTCTACCCTGTGCTGGAGCAGACAGCGGGGCTCTGCCTGT
The DNA here is from genome assembly GCF_000260255.1 of Octodon degus. Classification (NCBI taxonomy): domain Eukaryota; kingdom Metazoa; phylum Chordata; class Mammalia; order Rodentia; family Octodontidae; genus Octodon; species Octodon degus. Next base: position 31,644,879 of record NW_004524580.1, on the reverse strand, counting down.
TGCCATGGAGACAGAAAGGGGCCTTTCCCTGGTGGCTCTCCAGGCTGGCAGGGCCCTAAGGCAGAGTGTTACCATAACAACTCAGGTGTGGCACTGACCACGTGGGTTGCTTTTGTGGCTGCTACATGGGACCTGAAGAAGGTATTGGTTTGATTCCTCTGCTCACTCCAAGGTAAGGAGGAAAGGTGGAGCTTTTGGTGTGGAGGATCTGGGGGTCTGTAACCTGGCAGCCAATCTGGTCCATTGATTACGTGTTCATTTTTGCTAATTGCTGGTAATGCTACTGGCGTTGTTGGTCTCGTGGTCTTATGGGTAGAAGCAGGCAGTGGTAGGTGATCCTTTCCGAGTGACACAACCTAAAATGTATCTTGCATCCTGTGAACACCTTCAAAGAAGTCTTGCTCACTTCTGGGTGAAGCGTAGTGCATGTGTAGCTCCCACGGGTCCCACTGGTTCCCGCACTCTGAGTAGCCATCAGCCGGGAAGCTGACCCTGTCCCACAGCACCCTGAACCGTGCAGGTCTGCTGCTGAGTTTCCGTTACTCCTCTTGACCTGGTTCTTTCCACTTCGCGTCTGTGAGCTCAGCCTCAGAGTTCATAATGTAACCTCAGAGCGACTCGGTCGTGTGAATCAGGGCTGACAAGGAGATGAGGACTGTGAAGTCATGATCCTTCAGTTAGTTCCTCTAGGGCTTTGTTATCTGGAGCAGGATGCGCGTGTCTACAGCTGCTTTCTGGCGGAGCACGTGTGATGTGCCTTCTCCTACAAGGTGCCCTTTGGACTCGCGGGGCTCACATTAGAGTGTGCTCTCCTGGACCCTGTCCCAGCACGCTCCTGGGTTTAGTAGTATGGATGCTCAGTACTGTGGATGCCAAGGCTTCGCTGAGGGCTGGGGACTGTGAGCCTCTGGTTCTCTGGCACACCTTTGTATTGCTGCCTGCTCAGTGACGTAGTCTCTGTCTTCTGTTGCTCGCTCTCTGGAAGATCACCCTTGTACCTCACCTCCAGCCCTAGCAGATATTCTTTCCTCTTCTCATGTGATTGACAGATTCTTGATTTTTAAATCTACATTGCTGTCTGCTTAGCACAACAGTAGCGGAACCCTTCTGCCAGTACTTGTAGGGCAGGTTCAGCCATACACGTCTTCTGAATGGGCATCCGAGATGAGCACACACTTCTCAGAGAACGGAATTAAGGAAGCAAATAAATATATGAAAAAATGCTCCCCAGCACTAGCCATTCATGAAATGCAAATGAAAACAACACTGAGATACCATCTCACCCTAGAAAGGATGGCTATCATAAACAAATCAACCAACAACAAATGTTGGAGAGGCTGTGGGGAAAAGGGAACTGCTGGTGGGAGCGTAGACTGGTGCAACCATGATGGAAATCAGTGTGGAGACTCCTTAGAAAACTAGGCCTGGAAATCCCATTCAAGCCAGCTATCCCCCTACTGGGAATTTTCCCAGAGGAACTGAAAGTGTCATATCATAGTGATATATGTGTACCTATGTTTATAGCAGCACAATTTGTGATAGTCAGATCTTGGAAATAACCAAAATGCCTATCACATTAGGAATGGTTGGAAAAGATGTGGTATTCTTATACAACAGAGTATTACTCAGCTATAAAGAATGATAAACTTGAAGCATTTATATTTAAGTGGATGCCACTTGAAGATGTACTCATAAGTGAAATAAACCAGACCCACATGTGTAAATATTGTATGGTCTCCCTAGTATAAGAAATCAAAAGAAGAATACAAATAGAAAGGTATAACACAGCTAAAAGGAAAGTGAGAATTTGGGGACTAAACAACGAGGAGAGGATAAAGAGAAAAGCTAGGAAACAGGACAGGGACCAAGCCATACACTTGTATGCACAAGATGGGTAAGGCAATGATCCTGAGAATCTTCAGCAGGTTTTTGAAACTAGTAGTTAATTGGTAGGATTCTCGGGCCAGGGAGATGGCTCAGTGGTATAAGCGCTTCCCTGGCAAGTACAAGGGCCTGAGTTCAATCCCTGGTTCTGAAAAAAAAAATTGGTAGGATTCTCAACCTGACTAATTATATATGCTAATACCTGTGAACCAAGCAACTGCACTGAAGATAGCAATGTGTAATAGAAGGGTCATGCTTGGAATGCCTGTCATTCTGGCCTTCTAAATACATACTTCTTGTCATGACATACCAATTATTACCATACTGTCTTACAAGTAAATTTTTTTTTGTTTTTTGCTTTTCTTTTTTGAAATAGGTAATAAATGAAAAAAAAAGACACAAGAAAAAATAATGTCACAGGACTATCCCACTACAATGCTGTATATGGTTAGATTTCTAAAATTCTGTGTGAAAATATGTGTTTATTCCCATTTAAAATTTTTTTTCTTCATATTTCTGTAAGGACTTAAATTTCAACACATCAATACTTGATGGAAGATACCTGTTCCACATTATGCCTAAGATGTTCGATATTTAGACAGATAGGGTAAACCAAATTGCATAGGTTGCAGGATAATAATAAGCTTCTCTTCTGGAGGGTTAACAACCTAAGTTAGCAGTTCAAAATTGGAGAAAAGGAAGGGCTGCAAGGTCAGCCAACATTTTGGCCCTCGCCTTTCAAGGTCAGTGAAGACTCGGGACATAGGAGAACCTGTACTGTAACGACATGTAACTCAGTTGTGCTCCAAATTTTCTGATCAAGGAGATTATGGAGCCACAGAGGAATGTGATCGATGATTTACAGTGTGCCTGGGGAGAGTCACATGGAGAGAAAAGTTTCTCTCAGGCTTTCACAGAGAGCACATTGGTCAAGCAATGGCCGTGACTCATCCACATGGCTGACACTGACAAAGGATCTACAAAGTGCGGTACAGGGTTACAGGATAAATCCTGAGGGTACTTGACTAACCTTATCAGATACAAAAGTTACATTCCTTGTTATATAGGTCTTGCTATATCTTGGTCTTAACCGTCTAGCAGAAAAGTATAAAAACGAGGTATATAAAGTAAAGCCATATTAATATGCTGAGCTGTGAAAGGCTCTAGTCAACAACTTCTACAGACAACCCACTACTATTGTGGACTGCTGGACTATGTTGGATTATTTTGCTGAATTTACACACCTATAATATTTAGATGCCAATAGAATCCCCATCTCTGACAGGACTGAACTGGAGAGGGGGGATACAGAGGAAGGACCATTTTGTATTTGTATATACAGAATAGTCAGGAGAGATGTCCGGCTGCTTTCGCTTGGTTCAGTGAGAGGAAGGATTTGTAGTGGTAGTGTTTGGACGGGATGTCCTGGCTGCTTCTTGTTTTGTGGATGACCGCTGAGAAGATAACAATGTGCAATGCATTAATTATTGAAAATGTCTTATTAATCAGCTTGGAAGGTGTTTCACTGATATTTGTTTCTCAATAAAATAAAATAAATAAAATAAAAACATAAAAATAAAAAATAAATAAATAAAATAAATAAAAATAAAAAATAAAAAAAAACATATTTTCCAATTTGGAAAAAAAAAAAAGAAATTTTCTGTTCCCTGGGCTGCTCACCCTAGGGGCTATCACCACAGTCACCACTTGATGAGGTAGCTGTGGGTCCTCCAGAGAGGGCAAAGGTGGGTGGAGCAGAGGGTAGGACTCCAGAGCCTGACGCTGTGCCACAGTAGGCTGGAAGAACAAATGGGGCTGACCTTTAGGGGGTGCAGGCTGTGTACTAAGAGCTGTTGGCTGCTTTGTCACGGCACAAGTGTTGGCAGTGCCTGAAATGGTGGCTTTGCCAGGATGTGGGTTTGTTTGAGCCTTGGGTGCTGCTGGAGGTAACGAAGGCTTGGGCTGAACTGAAGGTTTGAGCTCACTAGGAATTTTTTCCTTGAGTCATTCCATTTTCAGTTTTGTTTCTAGGATCAACAGTGGGCTTGTCCTCCTTCAGTGGCTCTTTAGAGAATGGATTATTACAGGTACAAGGCAGGAAGAAATCTCTGGAAACTAGGAGGCCAGCCTGGCTGCTCACGAGCATGCTTGGCTGAAGAAGGAGAGTCCTCTACTGTGGAGAAAGCTGGAGAACACAGCCGAGGCGCTGCCTTGGTGCCCTTAACTGAGCAGGACTGGTGGTCTGTGCCCCCATGTGTGACTCCCAAGGGGCCACATCCAAGTCCGAGCCAAGATGACCACAATTGCTTTCCTAGGTTTCATTTGCTGCATCCAGTCGTGGCTCATCCATGTCTGGGAAATGACCAGGTTCAGCCGGGCTTCCTCTGGTCTGCGGGAGCCGGGGCTAGAGGGACCTCCCTGGTGGTGGCAGTGCCAGAAGCTCCCCAAACTCATGTCCCAGCACACAGTGATCGTGTGAGTTAAAAAAGGCGTTATGGTGAGAGACACAGGGCCATGGATCTCCTCAAAATCTTCCTTGTCGCTTTGAGTCACAGCCCATCATTCTTGCTCTTTTCTGAGGCAGATCCGAAAGTCCTCTTTTATGAGTGTTTTTCATTCCTGGCTGCCTCAATATCATGAATTGACTCAAAATATTTCCTTTTTTCTCGTCATGTTGACCTTGGGGAAGAAGCAGAGGTTTGCAGCAGCAGATCCTGTGAGTAAGGAGGGAGAGGACGCACCCTGACATGAGGGTCTGCGCTTAGCGGCGGCAGCAGCAGGCGCTGCACCGGCGATCACACCTCATAAGACGCTCACTGACGAGGAGTCCGGGATGGCTTCAGAGAGGGGCAGGGACAGTGGAATAGGTGGGCTCACGGTGAGGGGAGAATTCCACGGGGGATGTGGGGCATTGTGCTTTTTTTTTTTTTACACTGTAGTGAAGCTTGCAAAGGTAGACGTTCACCCAGGGTGTCGACCCTACCTTGGCTGCATATGTGTGGGTGTAGGGCAGGAGGTGGTTTTTCTGGTGACAAAAGTGGTAAAGGAACTCAACTTCCAACCACATTGTGGCTAGAGAGTTTAACCGGGCAATTTCTCACCTTCTCTTGAAGACACCTGGGCATGAACAGGAGTGATGGGCAGCAGAGCCCCTGATGGGCACACGTGCTTGTCCTTCACATTCTCCACGGCAAGTCAAGGGCAGCGAGTGGCAAGTATTTGGGCCCTAACTTCCTGAGAGGTCTCATGCATTGCCTTGTTAACAGGCACCAGGTATCAATCAAAAGGTTGATACCTTTTTCTGGGTACATTTTTGATATACATAATGATCACATTTATCGTGAAGAATTTGTAACTGTACATGTTATGTCTTTTTTTTTTTTTTTTTTGCGGTACTGGGGATTGAACTCAGGACCCTGCGCTCGCCAGGCAAGCACTTATTCTACCGAGCTATCTCCCCTGTCCCTTGTTCTTCTTTATTTCCCCATTTACCTCTCCTCCCTTCAACCCCTTTTTCCCACCAGCTGGCACTTTTATGTCCCTGTTTTCCAGATACAGGAACTGAAGCCCAGAGAGCTGATGCAAATCACTCAACTTGCCATTAGGTTCCCAAGCGGGGACTTGAACCACAGCCACCAAATCTGTGTCCATCGGTGACCATGTGTGAGCACAGCAGATCATGCTGTCCACTGGCACTTCCACATCTGTTACCGCCTTAAGAGTGAGGTGCTTGCTTTGCTTTTGATTATAGGCACTTAGAAATCGGGATGGGAGGTGGCTCATGAGAGTCAGGCATCTACACGTGGGGGTGTGGGGGTGACAGGAGGAGAATGGGGACACCCAGAAGGGGCTGTAGGGGTACAGAGGCTTGAGTGTGATCCTAAGCGAAGGGACGAGCAGCTGTGCCCCGGGGACATTGATGAGACAGGAGTTAGGTAAGGGGCTTGGGCCAACATCCAGGATGGAGGAGGCAAAAATGAGTGAGGGCAGCTGAAAAATCACAAGTACAGTTAAACAAAAAATAACTTTCATGAAGTTTTAAGTAAGGCAGCCTAATTTGCAAGGAACAAGCACCCTGCATAAAATTACAAGCAGCCACAGACTCTGGAGGGGAGCTATTGGAACCAGAAGCCCAGCACCCAGTTCCAGCCTCTGCACCCTGCAGGCGGTCCAACAACACCAAGGTTGTTGGCTTCGGGGTAAATGTCTGTTTTGTGTCTCAGAAATCTTAGTTAGTGAAGAGAACAGTAGAATAGGGTATGGTAACCCCGGCCCTGCTCTGCTCTGATGTCCTGTCCATCTGGAGGGGCATTTGGGGAGACTATATAGGAGAGGAGAGGAGAAAGGGTGTGTTTTCTAACAGATACATGGCACTAGTGGGGCTAGGCCTAAAGCCCCAAGTTATGTGCCTTAACTTTATCAATAATCTGTAAAGTGTCCCTGGATTCTGTACGTGTGGATTCAACCAGTTTGAAATAAATTTTTTTAATTGCTTTCATGCTGAGCATGCATAGACTTTTTCTTGTTACTATTGTCCAAGCAATACAGTGTAACAATGTACATAGCATCTATGTCGTATTAAATATTATGTGCAACCTAGAAGCATTTAGACTTGGGCACTGTGTGCAGCATCTACACACATACTAGTATTTCACATGAACAACTCGAACACCGGTCTTGGTATCCGCAGGGCGGGGTGGGGGCTACCCTGGAGTCCACTCCTCAAGGACACCAAAAGGCAGCTGTACCAGCACTGTCTTCACTTTATAGATGGAGAAATTGCGAGGTTTATTTTCAAGTGGTACCATCAATACGTTGTAGAGTGAGAATTTAACTTCTGCTTGGTCTGACTGAGCAAAAATCTCTTCTCCATTCATTTTACTTTGTAATTAAGTTCGTATATATATGAATATCCATGGATATGATTGTAAAGAGCAGGATGATTTTCTAAGATTGTAGAGCTGCGTTTTTCAGTCTATTCAATGTGGAATTTTCCACATTGTCTACTAGCATTTTGATGTTTATGTCACTGCACTTACAATAACAGCAACCACAATGAGAGACAGTAAGAACCAAGTACATGCTATATTCCAGGCATTGTTCTAAGGGAATAGCTTTTCGTTTGTAACTTGCACTCAACCTTGCAAGGTCATTACCAGCCGTATCAAGTTCCTTCTACAGGTGAGGAAAGCGAGGTCTAGAGAGCTGTGGTAACTTGCCCATCTCCATCTCCTCAGATGGAGGCGCTGATGGAAGAAGACCGCTTGGAAGGTAGGGAGAAGTCTGTGTCTTGGTGCAGACCCAGCGCCACTTGAGGAGTGCAGAGAAACCGTAAAGCAGCAGTTTTGAAAGTATTGCTCCCTGGACCAGCTGTGTCAGACCAGCATACACCAGGAACTTGTTCAAAGTGCAAGTTCTCAGCCTCGTTGTAGGTCTATTGTGCCAGAAGCCACAGGCGGGACCCAGCCATCTGGCACCTGGGAAGTTCTCTGGGATGTTGACATCGTACAAGTGAAAATTACAAGACACCTTGTCTGCGCAAGCGTCCTGTTTCATGCAGGAAGGACCACAAAGTGCTACTTACTTTTTTCACACCGAGGTCCGTATTTGTTGCGGTCAGAGCAGAACTGGCAGTGGGAGCCATAGAAGCCATCCTTGCAAATGCACGTCCCGTTGCCACTGATGCCGTCTGCACACTGGGAGGAAGGCAGGCCCCGCGGGTGATTAGGAAGGACACAGGTGCTGGGGAAGGACTTACAGACGCTTTCAGTTCATGCCTGCCTGTGGACTCAGACCCAGTCCCACTTGAAATGATCTCTGGGCTCTGTGGGAGTGGCCGTGGTGTCAGGCAGGTCACACGTAGGCATCCTGACTCAGGATTTACAACTTTAAGGGGTCCCGGTCAAGGGAGACCCAGTGGTGGGCCAAGCACCTTCACACTACACTCCAGGGACGGCAGAGATGGGTCAGAGGCCTGTGGCCGCGTGCCTGGCCCCTCCCACCTCTGTCCTCTCGCTTGCCCCGCTCTGTGACTGCAGCCTGCACACTCTCCTCTCTCCAGTGGGAAGTATATTTGTCTCGCATCTGCTCAGCCCTGGCCAGGGTCGTATGCATTTCCTGCATCAGAGTGGGGCACAGGCTGCTGGCTCACTCGGCCACAGCCACTGGCTCCGGCCTCTCGCTTCTGTATCTCCTACGGAAAGGCCACACTCTTCTTTGTGGTTTTGTTTCCCAGCACAGGAGCCAAGCTTAGACGCGGGACTGTAAATGTCCCGCTCACCATTTCTCCACAAGATCCATGGCTACTCGGCTTTCTGCTGTTTACCTTCAACCTCCAAGTTAGAGGGTCTTCACGTGCTACTAGGTTTGACCGAGTGGCAGTGTTGTTATTAGGAGTGTCATAGACCCCTGGGCCCTGATACCTTCCACAGGTAGGATGTGCGTGCGGTGCAGAGGGAGGCCTGGCAGTGGGCGGCAGGCAGGCCAGAATGGAGGCCCACCCCCTCCAATAACAGGATCTCCCTTAATGTGGACTCCTGCTGTGCTTGCAGGACGGATCTCTCTCTTTTACCTCACGGAAGTAGTGGCCATCATCATGCCAGCTTTGGCTGTGGCAGTTTTAAGAGTCCTTGTTCCACTTGGGCTCAGAGGGGCTGGCCTCAGCATTCAGGAAACCGCATTCTCACGCAAGTGACTGTCCTCTCACCTGTCCATTTCCTGAGCAGGGATTCGAGAAGCCTCCTGGACACTGGCTGCAGTCGGGCCCGTAGAAGCCTCTGCAGCACTCTGGGACCTGGGAAGCAACAGTGCGTGTGACCCTTTGAGTCCCCCAAGGGGCGCCCAGTCCTCCAAGGAGACACATTTTGGTTCACACTGTTACAGTAAGCACAAGCCCCTCCTCGGGGTGGTCTTTTCCTTTGGCACCTGATGGCAGGGCTAGTGCTGGCCACCAGCAATCCATAATCACCTTCGACAAATGCCACCTGGCTTTGGCACTGCGCTCCGGACTGAGGAAGGCGGCGCACAGGGAGCCTGAGCTTGTCAGGGGGGAGTCAATATGGAAATTAAAAGAAGCAATTAAGTAATTGAGCTCTTCCAGAGAGTGATGAGTACCAGGAAAAACAGCGCTACAATCAGTTAGTGGGGCAGAAACAGAAGTCGGGGGAGACTGGGGAGGCCGCTGGAGATCAGGCGGGGGGCAGTGCTGAGTGCATGGGAACGTGAAAGATGCACGAGCCTTGGAAACCAGGAAGAACGTTCTGGAAATGAACAGTATTTGTGCTTTCTCTAAGGCAAGAAGATGGGCAACACAGGGGTGGATGCAGGCGGAGTGAGGGTGTGAGGGGACAGGGGCGGAGTGTGGGGACCTGGGGACACAGGGAGGGGGTGACCTGGCCAGCCTGAGGGAAGCCACCCTCCCGCGCTCTTGCAGGAAGTGCTGCGAGCCCTGCGGGCCTCCTGGGCCAGTGCAGACCCTGGGCTGGCGGAGGCCGGCCACACTCTCCTTACCCTCACGGTGCCATTGCAGTACCGGGCACAGCCAGCCCTCGGGGTGTTGGTTTTGGTGTTGTAGACACAATTGCGAGTGAAGAGCGCCTGGAAGGGAGCCAGAGGGCAGGAGCAATGCGGTCTGCAGTCCCAGCCCCGGGGAAAGTGAGGCCGCAGCTCAGGGCCACAGGACCACTCTGGTGAGGCCTGCATCCTTGCTGGTGAAACACTGGCAGGGCGGGCTTGCAGGACCCGTGGCCCACATCATGGTGGGCATCTCTAAGTGACCAGGGAGCACCTTCTGGTTCTGCCTCCTTTCCCAAACTGCAGCCGCCCCAACCCTCCTGTGCAGACCCCTTCAAGTCAGTCTGTTTCGTGGGAAGATCCTCCCAGTTGGGAGCCGGGGAGATGGCTCAGTAGAATAAGTGCTTCCCTAGAAGATCCTCCCAGTCACACAGTGAGAGATGGAGGTTTTTCTTGAAAGCTTAACCCTTGGTACAAGACGGAGTCACCTAGCACTTGTACGTAAGGCGAACTCACCACGGGCCGCGCACACTGCTTACACGGTTCGTCGATCTTCAGTTCCACGTGGAGGTTTTCTTGGTATGCATTTGTTTAGTTTTGTGGTTCTGGGAAGCAAGTGCCCTAACACCGAGCTATACCTCAGCCCCTCAAGAGCTTTTTTTAATAGCTAAAGAAAGACCCCAATGGATAAAACGTTTCCCCGCTAAGAAACACTGTTAATAAGTGCCAGGTCAGACTTAGGCATAAAACCTGCTAATTTTAAGGTCGCAGGTGGCTCACAGCCTCTCTGCTGGTCTCAGCAGCCTAAGCTGGGAGCTGGAAGCACGGGGCCGACATCGGGTTTCATCATGAAAAGATAAACACTTACGTCAAGTTTACTCCTTTCTCCTAGGGTCTTGCTCACTTCTTAGTGAACAAGAGGGGCTGGGGAGACAGCTCGATGGTCTAAGCACCTGCCTGGCAAGTGCAAGAACCCGGGTTCGATCCCCCAGTACTGCATTCCATGCCAGCCCTGTGCTGAACCGGCCACTGAGACCCTGTGTGTAGTGCATGCCTGTAATCCCAGCACTGGGGAGGCTGAGACAGGAGGATCTCTACGAATCCAAGCTGTGTAGTGAGACCCTGATCCCTGGGCTTGCAAAGCAGGCACTTAGTCTACTGAGCTATCTCACCAGCCCTTAAAAAGATTTAAACAAAAAAACAGAAAACCAAAAATGAGCAAGAGAAGTTCCCGGGCTATATAATCCCAAGGTATTAGATAGATCAAGGGATTCTGAAGTCACTGAAGAGGAGGACACTTTTGTCATACTCACCGTGGGCTCTGAGCCAGCAGGACAGTTACTTCCAGACATTAAAATACAGTTCACACAGGAGCCCTGGAGGGAAAGACGCAGTCAGTGCACGCTCCCTGTGGAGGCCATGGTGCGGCCTGGTCCCAGACTCACTTCTGCTTGAGGAGAGGGCTCTGTGGGGCACCCTCCCAGCCCCCAGGACTTCTCCTCAGCACCCAACTGGGCTGGGCTTAGGGACAGGACAGAACCTGCTCTGAGCGGTCCCTCCTCTTCTACTTCTAAACAGCTCCCTGTCCACAGGCCACGGAGGAACCTGTCCCTGAGGGACACTGTGGTTGTCACCCGTGTCAGGAAGGGAGGCAGTGTGCACCTCTCTCCAGAGCTTTTCTCTGGCCTTTTCTACCTGTACTGGGCCCCAGCAAGCAGACTATGAAATGTGGTCTCTCGCTTCTTGCCAGCTTCACATTGGTTCTGGCCAATGCAAGACACAGTAGGGTCTCTGTGGGTAGTTGGAGAGCAAAGTTGAGGATCTCTTTCCTGTGCCCTCTGTGCCTTCGCACTAGCCCTGACACTCCTGAAGGACACCCCCTTTTCACATCCCTGAGTTCAAGCTACTCTGCCTTTCCCAGGGGCTTTGGTTCAGGGTGCTAATGGCTACTGCCACTCCCTGGATATCTTGGCACGATGTGCATTCTTAGGTCCACTCACAGCTCACTGTGGGCCCTCTTCCTTCACGTCTCATTGCTTGGTGTCACAGATAAAGCAATCATCAATTACATAGGTGCTGCTTCCTGCAGGGACCCTGAGTAGTACAGTGGTAGTTATTAAACTTCTGTAGCCCCACATTCATGTCCGGAAGCGGCTGGCAGTTCAGCCAGGTCAAAACAGAAGATTCTAGAAGGTCCCAGCTGCTCCCATTCTTGGCTGGTCCTAAATGCAGGCTTCCCAGAGGATCTGTGTGGACTTACAACAGATCCAACCCAAGTGTCCTAACCTGGGCAAAAAGGATAAGTTTGCCTTTAAACCTAGATATCATAATCAGCAGCAGAGGAATGCTCCATTCTGAGGCAGCTCTGACAAGTTCTTTTCTCTATCTAACCACAATTTGTAGGATTTCAGCTCAAAGCTACGTGTTGAGGCGGTCCTTCAGGGAGATGAGAAAAAGCTCTGAACCATCTGAATCAGAGCAACCTTGTGCCAGACGGGTGCTGGGCTTCCAAGAGTCCCTTCTAGGGACCTGAATGGCAGCCGCTGGGGTGGGGGCATTCTGACGAACATGGTGAAACCCTGGCCACTCTCTGCAGCCTGTTCTGAGCCTCACCCTGCTCTCAGCTGGGCCGTGCACTGGCCAGCGCCCATTTCTAAAGAATGAACCAAACACGCATCACTGCTGGGGATTGGTGAGGAAAGTGCCTGTTTCTTCATTTCTTGAAAAAAGAGTGATCAAAGTAAGATAAAACTCCCCCAAAGGCATCTGATGGCTCCACTTACGTCGTTGATGAAAACATGTTGGCATCATTCTGTCAGTTAAGAACTTGTAAATCAAAAAGTCCTCTATAGTCATTTGCCGGGTGCTTAGCTAGCTATTTCTAGCCCTCACCAAAATAAAATAAAACCAGGCTCTTCCCCTTCATATACAGCGTTTACACTCTAAAGCTATCTTGAGTGCAATCACTGCTGTATTATTGAAGTGTCCTGAAAAGAAAGACCTAGGCCACGATTTTAGGGTTGTGCTTTCCGAAGGAACTTACAGATTGCAGGTAGAGCAAGTTTGGAATTCAGCGTGCTTTGATTAAAATTGCCTGAGCAAAAAAACAAAAAACAAACAAACAACCCCCCCCCAACCCCCAACAACAACAAAAAAACTGCTGTGGAAACAGAAAAGGCTGGTGGAGGATCTAGAAGCTCATGGAGAAAGAGTCTGGTATTTGAAAAGAACTCCAGAGAGATGGTTGAGCCCTAGAGCAGTACATCTACAAGGAAGACGCTGGAGTCTTTCTCAGCACAGGGAAAGCCCTGGAGGAGGGTGGCCCAGGAAGAGGCAGGATACTGATTCAGAATCCATGGGGGAATAATCTGCTCCCCAGCGCCATGGTGTCATAGGGAAGGTATAGGTAGAATAGGCTCTCTCTGATGGTCTATGCCCCCCGAGCCTCGGAACGCATGCTTATTGGGAAAGAGGCTCTTCGCAGACCGAGTTAGGTGAGGTCGAGGGAGGGTGGCAGGACTCTCAGGCCCGGGAGCAGCAGGCTCTGTCTGGGGCACTTGTTCTCTGCATTTTCCTTATTGTCTTACCATTTTGATCTCACTCTTTGTTTCGTCACATCGGTGGGGCAGGATGGGAATGATGGAGGGAGGGAGGAGAACGCTGGCCAGCGTGTAAATGTGGCCATTTTTGGCAGTGACCTCAGTGTCTTCCACGGCCACACCGTTTGCCAGAATCCGTCCCTGGAAGGAAGCAAGAACACCTTTCCTTCTGGACCTCAGGAGAGGACGAGCCCATGCAGAGGTGAGTCGGGGAGGTGTCCCTGAAAGCTCCACTGTATTGTTGTGAACTTGTCCCCTGCAGGAATCCTGCGTAGGGAGCGCATGGAGACGGGAGACACCTGACCCGTGCAGCGAGCTCCTGAGCAGCCAGGCAGGGGTCTCAGCTGGCAGAAATGGCCTTGCCCTTAGAGCTAGGAAAGAGGCTGACACACTCCAGCCATGGGGTGCCTTTGCAGGAAAACAGCTGTAGCCCTGCATGGTGACGCGAAGCGTCTGCTGCTCTGGAATGAGCACCCGTGCAGCCTCGTGGGACACGTCGGCGAGAAAGCGGACGGATTCTTGTGGGGAGCAGAAAGGGAGTAAGTGAGCAGAGACTTCTCGCCCGCTTTCTCCAGACCTGAGTCCTGGTAGCGTGAGAGCGGGACCCCTGGGATGTCGTCCTCACCACCCCTGCAGTCTATCAGCAAATCTTGCTGGCTCAGCCTTCAAATGTGTTCCCGATTCAACCACTTCCTGGCAGGGTGCCACACTGTTCTGGTCTGACTCACAGTCACTCTTACTGGGCTACTGCAACCAACTCTAATGCATCCCCCAGGATGCGGCCACCTCCCAGCATCCTCTCCTGCAATCCTCAGCTAGTTCCTGTCTCTTGTGAGCAAGAGCCCACGTCCTGCCTGACTTCCGAGGCCACCACTAGTGGGCTGAGCCCTTCCTGTCCTTCCATGCCCCTCTCCTCCAGTTCGCCCCTCTCCTCCCCCTTTTATGCCCACCCCACTTTCCCCTCCCCTCCTCCCTTTCTTGCCCCCCTTGTCCCCTCCTCCACTCCCTTCCTTTTGTGCAGTTCTGGTTCTGGCCATGCCATCTGCTTCCTCACACAGCCCTTGCCCCATGCCCTTGCTCTGTCTCCTCTCGGTCCCCAGAGTCACGCACTGTGCCGCCATTTCCTTCCACTCCTGGCTCAGGCGTTTCCTTCCTTGTGAGACTTCCAGCCCTTTATCTGAAATGTCAGTCCCACCCCTGCTTTGTGTCCCCACCCGCTTTGCTGCTTTTCTCTCTCTGGCTCCATGACTCTGACATGCTTCCCTTATTTCACTTTTCTGTCCAGCTCCCTTGGTCTGTCTGTTCATCCGTCTTCAGGACCTAGAACAGCACCAGGAGCCTGGGGCCAGGCTCAGTGCAAAGGATGAGACCATCATGCCACCTTCAGGGTGGGGTCAAGAGGACACGGTGTGGCTGCGCTGCTGCTGCTGCGTCCATCCCAGTGCTTGCCGAGTAACGCTGCCCCCTCTGGGCTCTGCAGATGACTCATCTGCCCTTTATCCAGGGGCTCTCTCATCTGCAGGACCTGTGCCCTGCTCATTTCTGCCAAGTTCTTCCTACCCACCCTCCCCCAAAGCACAATGGAAGCACCCCCCAGGCCCTCTGGCCATAGATTCTCTCGGATGCCTGCTGTCTGGGCTCACAGTTCCCTGAGCTTCCTACAGCCACCACCGGTTGAACTGTAGCTGTGTACTTCACTGACCCAGCAAGAGGTCTTTAAAACCTGTCTCTGCTGCTCATTGTGCTGCTTTACCCTGGAATCTGGTGCATGTAGTTGTCAGTGATATTTGCTGACAGTGGTGAGCATGAGCGAAAAGGCCGTAAAACTGTTTGGTAGGGCAGAATAGGGCGCCAGAGCACATGCAGAGCCTAGACCCAGGGACCCCTGACCCAGTGGACCAGTGCCACCAGCCCTCGCTCACATTGCTGGTGATGTTGAACTTTATGATCTGGTTGGCCATGGTCCGGATCTGCAGCGTCGAGATGAGGGTGGCCACTTCTAGCTGTGAGGACAAGAGCACACGGGGAACACTTGGAGCCACCCAGGGCTTCCTGATTTCCTACAGTGCTGACTGAGGCGAAGAATCCCTGTGAAATTTATGGGATAAGTAATGGGGTCTCTGACGTCTGGTGGTGGTCCTGGTTTGGAGGGTTTCTTTGATAAAAGACCCTTTATTCTTGGCTGAGGACTAGCTCAGAGCCACAGGTAGACAACAAAAGCCACACATTCACTACACCAAGACACTGGGGTTCTTCGATCCCTGGGCCTGCTGTGCCGGCCCGCCCCCAGGGCATGCTGAGATGGCAATTGAGACTGGGTGTGGTGGCGCACGCCTGTAATCCCAGCTCTTGGGAGGCTGTAAACAGGCAGATCACTATGAGTCCGATCTAGGAGTGAGACCCTGAACACCCTGTAGACCCTTCCCAAAAACACAAACAAATTAAAAAAAAAAACCAAAACAAAACAAAAAACCCCAAAAACACACTGGTATTTCAAACTGGGCCCAGGTATCTCAGAAGTGGGGAACAGTAGCTATAGGAAGAGGAAGGCCAACCTGAGTAGACGGGATGATGTGGTGTCTGACGAGTTCCAGAAGCTTCTGAGAACCCTGCATAGAATCCAGAAGATGTTCGTCAGTAAAGGAAACTGCCTCTTCTCCTTCAAATGACTTTGAACGCTTAACCATAAAAATAAGTGACTCATAACCTCTCTATTGGGAAATCTAGAATGAGAAAAATCACCTCTCCCTAACAGCTCCATTTCACCAAGTCTGTACCCTGGATGGGGGCCGATCTCAAAGCAGCATGCGTATTTCCTACGATCCTCCCCACGGCCCTGAGGGCTGGGCCCGCTGCCAGCCTGTTTTATGTGTGACGACATGGACTTCCAAGGGCAGGCCAAGGTTACAGAGCTAACAGTCTCCTTTCTGGGGAGAACATGACAGAATTGAAGGCCTATGGTCCATAAGGAAAGAATCATAGTGGAACATGATGAAGCAGTATAAGAGAAAGTGTAGAGCACTTAAATGAACATTTGTTTCTGGCTTTCTTACTTTGATGATCATTCTCTAGGTGGGGTTAGAGTTATAGGGAACTTCACATGTTGATTTTAGGACTGTGAAATATTAGAAGAGCCAAGGCAAATCAAGTCAAGTACCTAGTCTTGGGGTTGTAAATAAATTTCATTTCCTTGCCCTGTCAGAGCTATTTGGATTTTCATCAAGGAGACTGAAGTCATATCTAGGATTAGTTCCAGGGTGCTGCAATAGATTAGTGATGTCTGTCTTGGTTTTAGGAAGGCAGGTGGTGGTACATGAGCTACTCATTTGCTAACCCCAGTTTAGAGAAAGCCTGCAAGACACAGACTGGGGCAGTGCCACTGACCCAGTGCCATCAGAGTGAGCAGGATGCAATACCTCAGGAGAAAGAAGGAAATGAAGATCATCATTCTTCATGCTGTTCAGTGCTCCATTACTTGGAAGAAAAACGGTGTATGGTCCACCAGCCCCGTTCTCATCTAACGTACTTTTTAAGTTGGTTTTCTGCATTTGAGAAATGACACTTTGTACCTGGGATCTAACTCAGATAATTATTTGCCATCACTCTCAGACAGTGTTTATAGCTGACATCTCTGCTCACGGTACACAAGACTCAACTCGCACACTCAGCATCTTCCAGAAACTCCCGGAAGGTACTAACCTCCACCAGAGCTCTGAACCGGCTGTATCTGGGCGGTATCAGTGCCATTATGGTTTTCTGAAAAGAGACATTTTTGCTTTAAGAACCAGTAAAAATATAAGAATGTGGCTCTGGATATAAAAATTTTAACATAAACAGCAGTATAAATCCTAACACAAATTACAGTTGTGGATTCATGTAAGGGGACCTGATTGGCTGCCCTACATCATGCAGATATTGTTACTTAAATAATGGTTGAAACCTGTGTATTCTGAGTGGCCTTGGCCACTGCCCTACAGATCAGAAAGGACTATTTGATCCCAATGATGACTGTTATTCTCTGCAAAGCATGAGGAACACATTGCCATGACAGTGGGCCACTGAGGGGGGTGACTGATGTGGGCATAAGAGATCTTTAAATATCCGAATTCTTGGGTCTGCCAAATAGCTCAGTGGATTAAAGTGCCTGCAAGCGGGTATAGGGGCTGAGGGTTCGACCCTGGGCCTGACATGCCGGCTCCACCCCTGGGCGCACTGAGATGACAATTGAGACTGGGTGTGGTGGTGCAGGCCTGCAGTCCCAGCTCTTGGGAGGCTGTAAACAGGCGGATCACTATGAGTACAATCTGGTAGTAAGACCCTTAACACCCTGTAGACTAAAAATACCAAAAAACAAAAAAATTCAAACTTCTTCCAACACACACACACACACACACACACACACACACACACACACACACGTTTTCCTTTTCCTCTGGAGAAATACTCAGAATTCTATTGAAAACAGATAAATCATTAAGACTTCTTAGCTTGAGGTCTCTTTGTAAAAGGGACAAGTACATGGAGCTGGTGAACACTTCCTTCTGGACGTGTTTCCTCACAGAACAAAGAGAGATGGGTCGGGTTCACATCACGTCTACCTGAAGCATCTCACCTCGGAGTTGCCCTCAAAGGTGGGCTTTATCTTGTCCATGGCTGTGTCGAGGATGTGTATGAGCCCGTTGGCAGCAATGATGTTTCCCTCTATAACTGTTACCTTCTTTTTACCTGCATGAAGTTCAAGCCTTAATTGATTGTCCTAAAATACCAAAGAAAGATAAAATAAAATTAATGTGATACCCTGGAAGGAGTAAGCACTGGACCAGAAGCCAAAAGCCCTGAGTCCCTGGGATCTGCTCCCTATGAGCTATGAGATTTGGGTAAGTTAAATAATTTAACATGGAGGTAAAGGTGTCGGGTTGGTTGACCTCACAAGGTTTTCATTAAGGTTGACTGAGATGGCGTGTGGAAGTGCAGATGACCTTGACAGGTAAATGTGGACAAAGTCTTATGACGCCCTCCTCAGGTGACCTGCCCAATCTGTAGGACTGAAACTCCCCGCAGATGTCGCACTGGCTTTGGTGGTGCATGGAGAAGGCATGCTGAAGAGGGGTTGCATGAGTGAAGGGAGCTGATTACTTTTTCCGCCTATGTGGCTCCTTCAGGTTCCAGACTTGGTAAATATTTGTTGAATGAATAAGTGAATGTATGTCTGTCCATGTAAGAAAGGAAGCCATATCTTCTTATCTGTCATACATGATTCGTCTGTCCTGCTATCTGTCTGTCTATCTATCTATCTATCTATCTATCTATCTATCTATCTATCTATCCATCTATCATCCATCCATCCATCTACTCACCCTTATCCCTACAGTGTAGCTGAACAGTTGCCGCTATTGGCTTTGGAGTCAAGATGAAAGGAAGCCATGTCATCATATCTGTCATCCATCATGCCAACCACCTCACTATCTATTTATTTGTCCATCCATCCAAACATCCATCCATCCATCCATCCATCCATCCATCCTTCCACCCACTCACCCATCCATCCACACATCCATCCATCCATCCATCCATCCACCCACTCACCCATCCATCCACACATCCATCCATCCATCCCCTCACACACCCACCCACCCACCCACCCTCACACCTACACAAGGTGACAGCAGTGAGCTTTGGAGTCAGGCTGACTCACACTTGGATGCTGGATTTGCCATTACTGTGTGACCGCTCCACTTTCCCCTAGGGAGAGCAGGGGGTATGATAGGCCCTCTTCCACAGAGGCACTGTGTTTTTCCTAACAGAGATACAGATGCATCCCTGTACTTAGCATGGGCAGCACACCCAGTGATATATCATTTATCACTATTAGGGAAAATACACTAGCACAGCCGTGGCCCCACACACATTCTGTTGATTAATCACTTGCTCTGCACATAGTAGAGTCCCAGAAAGAGTATTGGGTTTATTCAAAACCCCACAGAACTAAAGGTTCCAGGAGAGACAGAGCACTAGCTCTACAACCTAAAACAAACACAGCCTTCATTCTTCTGTAAGAGGTGGCTGACTGCTGGCTGGCTCTGCGCGGGGGCTTCTGGGAAACAGGGTTAGAGCAGCTCATCTTTCTGTTGTGATGGGAACAGCAACCTTGAGAACTGCATCAGGTCAGACTAACTCCCAACACTGTGCAGCCTGTGTTAGGAACCACGCCCCTCCCTTTCCAGCCCTGGTGGTAGTTCCTGCTTCATTTTACACAGAAGGTATTTGACAAAGGAAGGACAAGGAGGGAAGTTCTTTATAACCATCCACAAATCCAAACACACAGAGCAAAGGGGCTTCTGGCACTCACGTGGTGGTTAGTTTGTTCCCCTCCAGGAAGCTCAGCAAAGTCCTTACCTTGTCTCGGTTGAAGATCCTCCCTGGAGCCCCGGTCAGTGTGTAGAAGGTGTCGGTGTTGTTCATTTGCTCCATGCTCATCTGCCCGGCAATGATGTGGAGCTTCACAAATTGCCGAGCAGCTGTGGGATCCAGCAGCAGCTCTTCTACCTGTAGGGAAGGAGGTCTCTAAGTGTAAGCCTCTGCCTTAGGCAGCACAGCAGGTGTCAAAGCCAGAGCACCCCGAGAGGCACGCTCTTTGGACTCTTTCACAGTGTGGGCCACCTGGGTGGGGCCTCAGAGAGCATGGGAATCTAGAGAGGTCATGTCTTGAGTCACCAGAGGCTGTGGCAGTTGACGGACAGGTGCAGCACCAGGAGGGTCTGTTGAGTGATGGGCACTCAGGACTCTCTCTCGAGCCCAGGAGGATGGGCAGGAAACATGCTGGAGATTTGAGCAAAATACAGGTAGAGTAGGCTGTGGGTGCTTCTGAGCAGTCAAGCTTTCTGAAGTCTACACTTTGTTACCAGTACATGGTCAGCAGTCACTGAGCAGGTGCTTCTTCTTAACTCTGTGCCAACTCCACGTTCCTAGCTGGAGCCCCCTTTCCTCCTCCTCCCCAGTGGGAGAGACACGAGGTCTCCCGAGATCGCCCCCAGATGCCTCATCCAGACAGATAAATGGTGGTGAGTACAGGGCATAGTAGAGAAAGTGACCCTGGGGCTCACTGGGATTGGATTCCATGTGGCAAAAGTCATTATCACTGCATCTCGGATTAAGCTAACCCATTGGCAAGACCATTATTTACACTACACCAAACGGGACCAGTTCATTGCGCTTAATGCCAATGGGCACTGCCACCCGACATGAGTTTAATTCCCACTGGATGACTTCATCTCGAACACCAGCTGCTCACACTGAAGAGCTAATTTTTATTTTTATTGCCTCTAACACTGGTGCAATTTATGACAATTTTGAAGAAACAAATGCCTGGCTAATGCATTCATTTTATTCTTCTTGCAGGACATGAGGATTTTATGTTCACATAAATCTTATTTATCACATGACTATGTGATTAGAACCTGCAGCATTTTCCCTTGAATAGACTGTGATTGGAAGAGGGGTTGGGGGCTTCTGGAGTGCTGGCCACGGGCTCGCTGCTACACAAGCCCTTCTACCTCGGCGAAATTCACTGAGTTTTATCCTTATGATGTGTGTACTTTCCATAAGGATTTGTCACTCAAAGAAGCTTATCAAGTGCAGCAGTTTTCATTCATACATGGAAGCTAGGAGTTGATTTCATAGAAGGTAAAGAGTACAATACTGATCCCCAAAGACAAAGAGGACAGAGAGACGTGGGGCTAAAGAAAGGGCAGGTGATGGATACTGATGTATGAGGTCGGATTAAACTGTACGGTGAATGTTAATATGAAAACATTTTTTTTAAGGTACCAGGGATTGAACTCAGGACCCTGCACTTGCCAGGCAAGCACTTAGTCTACTGAGGAAAAACAGTTTATTACAGTAAAAGACACACTGCCATGATAGCACTTTGACAGCGCTCCCCATACAACCGGCGTGCTGAGCCCAGCACTCCTGCCCCCTTCTGCAGCAGACCCGGAAGCTCTCTCCTGGGAGTCTCTGGCTCTGCGACTCCTTGACACCCTGTGTCAATACACAAATGTTTACCTTTCATGCTTATTCTGACTTTGGGGGAGAGCCAGAAGTAACACAGTGTCAGCTCTGGGGAACAAGGCAGAGGAGGATGCCCTGCTGCGCGTCTATGAGCTGCCTCTGTGGGAGGGCGCCCGGCAGGCAGCAGGGCTCACACACATTCTTGATCACACCTTGCAGAGCCATTCATGCAAGAGGACTTCCAGGGCTGCTTTAGAAAATGGCAAGAATGAAGGGATACGTGAAGTGAGGGGTGGTACTTGGAGGGAGAACCAGTGGCAGTGCATCTTTCACTGTAATAAAATTTATTTAATATAAACCTCCACCATATATTTTGAGCATGCCTCATACAGGGAGGAGAATAAGTTCTAGTGTTCTACAGCTCAGTAAGCTGACTATAGGATAGTTTAGAATATATTTTATTATTATTTTTTGTATTTTAGGGAACGGTCTACAAGATGTTCAAGGTCTCAGTACTAGATAGAACTAGTAGTGATCCACCTGTTTACTGCCTCCCAAGAGCTGGGATTACAGGCATGTGCCCCCACACCCAGTCTCAATTGCCATTTTAGTACACTGCAGGGGCAGGGCTGGCACAGCAAGCCCAGGGATTGAACCCTCAGCCCCTGCACCTGCTTGCAGGCACTTTAATCCTGAGCTATTTGGCCGGCCCTTATCATATATTTTATAAAGAAGCAGAAGACAGACATTTGTTGAAAGGGATGGAAAAGCTAACTATCCTGACTTGATCCTCACACGTTGGTGTCAAAGTATCACACTGTACCCCCAAATATGTACAATTAGTACATGCCAATTAAAAATGGAAAAAAGTTTGCTGAAAACTCACCATCCTTATCATCAGCAGGGTTAGCGTCAATAGAAGGTTCCCACTTTAAGTGAAGGGCCCTCTGTCCTGCTGTCTGTCCTGCTCTCTGTCTCTCTGCCTCTGTCTGTCTCTCTCTCCCACCCCAACATTACTGCAGTGCTTCTGTTTCTCCACAATGCAGTAATATCTGAGTGGAAGCTGCAGCAAAATATGATGGGTGAAAAGGGGCGACGTAATCCCTGTGGGGCAGACTGCGAGTGACCCGGGAGGAACTGAATTGAGTTGTTGGAGGAAGAGAGACGGGATTAGCGAGTTGGAGACAGAGACACAGAGAGGTAGAGACGCGTTGGCAGTACGTCCAGCACAACATGATGACAGATTAGCAGGTCAGGAGTTTTGATTTTATTTGCCGTGTGGTGGAGGAATAATTGTAGAGCTCAGACTGCAAGGTTCTGTGATCTCCGCTCTGCTCATCCACAGTTCAAGTTAGCTGCTTTGTGAGCAGTGCTTTTTGTAGATGGAAATGAAAACGAGAGAGATGTCAGAAAATCATCTTAATAACTCATATGGAAAAATAAGCTGCATGATGCAAAGTTAATACAAGGAATGGAAGAAAATTAAAAGATGAAAAAATAAAAGAAAATTAAAAGAACCCTAATAAGTGACCTCATGACATTGACACTTGAATTTATAAAAATGAAAAACATAGCTATAAAAAAGAATAACTAGAGATATAAAGTGAATCATGGAAAATAGAAAATGAGCCTGCCTAAATCAACCCTATATTGTTACTACAGAAACGCAACACTGGGAAAAGCATGCCGAGCCCTGCAGTGACAGAAAGGGTGGCACCATAGCTGAGGGTGTTGCTGAGGTGACGTCACCTTGTGCGCTCTCTCCACATGTCTTCCTCTCCACCTCCCTCCTTTTCCTCTCCCTCCTTCTCTCTCATTTGTCTCTCTAACCCTGTCCCTGTCTTTCTCACTTTTTCTAATTTTCAAATAAAAACCGAGTTTCTCACAAACCACTTGTTTCAATCATAATGGGATCGAGACACTTCATATTTCATGAACACATTCCTGGCATAGGAAAGAGCAAATTTTCTTTTCATTTCAGACTTGTTTTCACTTGGATGAAAAACAGATTGAACTGGTTTGCTGTGGACTTATAAGAGTTACGCACATTTACACAGTTGCCATCCTCCATAGCCTCTGTCATTATTAACTTTTCCTTCCTTCCTTCCTTCCTTCCTTCCTTCCTTCCTTCCTTCCTTCCTTCCTTCCTTCCTTCTTTCCTTTCTTCCTTCCCTTCTTCTTCTCCTCCTTCTCCTTCTTCTTTCTTCTTTCTCCTTCTTCTTTCTTTCTTTCTTTCTTTCTTTCTTTCTTTCTTTCTTTCTCTTTCTTTCTCTTCTT
>NW_004524580.1:31594985-31621497 GCF_000260255.1 Octodon degus | reverse complement strand
TCCTCCTCCTCCTCCTCCTCCTCCTCCTCCTTCTTCTTTTCCTTCTTCTCCTTCTCCTCTTCCTCCTCCTCCTCCTTCTTCAATGTATTTGGTACAGGGTCTCACTACGCAGCTTGGACTCATAACGATCTTCCTGTTTCAGCCTTCCCAGCACTGGGATTACAGGCATGTGCCACCACTCCTGGTCTTGGTAGCTGGGCTAAGCACACCTGGGGTGGGGCCAGCATGGTATGTGGTACTGGAGACTGAACCTGGGTTCTTGCACTTGCCTAGGCAGGCACTAAGACTGCTGAGCTAGCTCCACGACCCTATTAACATTATTCTTAGTAGCTGTCTTTTTTTTTTTTTTTTTCAGAACTGGGGATTGAATTTAGGCCCTTGCGCTTGCCAGGGAAGCATTTATTCCACTGAACCATCTCCCCAGCCCCAACATTATTCTCAATAATGTTTCCAAATGGAAAATCACAAGCAAAAAGACACCTCCTCCTTGGCTGACAAAAGGATTAGATGTAGACAATATGTGAGGTCCAGAAGACAGTAACATGGGAAAAATAACACTTGGCCCACCAGGTGTCAGATGTACAGAGTGGGCAGTCTCACAACATTGAGGAATGAAGTCAGGAACCAAGGATGGAAGTTAGATTCTTTTTCCATGCTTGGGCAACAAACAGAAGCCGGGAGGCCTCACAATATTGTCTTGAAATTACACTGCAAAACACAGTGTGATAAAATCAGCATGTCATTGGCAAAAAAACACACCTGAGGATCAGTGGACCAGATTAGAAGATACAGACACAACTACAAACACACTCAGCCACCTTATCTTTGACAAAGTGGCCAAACATGTTTAGTGGAAGAAAGATAGTTTATTTAGATTATTAATAAATGGTGCTGGGAAAACTGGCTTTCCACATAGTGAAGACTAAAATTAGACCCATGTCTATCACCACGCACCAAGTCAAAATGGATCGAATATTTAAATACTAAAACAGAAACACAGAATCTACTGGAGGAGAAAGTAGGTAGGAATCTTGAAGATATAGGGGTAGGCAGAGAGTTCATGAACAAAACCCAAACTGCATGGGAAACACTTCAAAGAATCAACAACTGGGATCTCATCTTATTGAAAAGTTTTACATGCAAAAAGAAATCACCAACAGAGTAAAAAGAAAACTCATGAATTGGGGAAAATATTTAGCTGACTATCCCCCAAAGGACTTCTATATAGAACATTTATTTATTTATTTATTTTTTGCTCCAAATGCCTTCAGGGTAGATTTGGCTGGCTTGAGTTGTAGGGATTGAACCACAGCAACCTAAGCCCGACTGCTTTGTTGAGACAGCCACTTAAAGAACTGAGCTAAGGGGCAGGCCCCCTATATAGAACATTTAAAGAACTAAAAGAAATCAGGTCTCCAAAATTCAAAGGCCCAATTACAAAATGGGCATCTGAGATGAACACACACTTCTCAGATGAACAAATACAAATGACAAATAAGTATATGAAAACAATGTTCGGGCCAGAGAGATAGCTCAGTGACACAAGCACCTGCCCGGCAAGCACAAGGTCCTGGGTTCAATTCCTGGTACAAAAAAAAAAAAAAAAGAAAAGATGTTCAACTCCATCGGTCATTTGAGAAATGCAAATTAAAACAACACAGACTCCACCTCACCCTGGGAAGAATGGCTGCCATCAAGATGCCAACCAGCATCAAATGCTGGGCGGGCTGTGGGGAGAGAGGAGCCCTTCTCCACCGTTGATAGAAGTGTGGGCCGGTGCAACCACTGTGGAAACCAGTGTGGAGATTCCTTAGAAAGCTGGGATTAGGGGTCGAGTCAACCCAGCTATTCCCCTCCTGGGTATTTTCCCAGAAGAACCGAAAACATTATCCCACAGTGATATATGTGTGCCCATGTTTACAGCAGCACGGTTTGTCGTAGGTAAATCTTGGAAACAATCCGGACACCCTTCAACTGAGGACTCGATTAAGAAAAGATGTATTTTTATATAATGAAGTATTACTCATCTATAAAAATGATCAACTCTAGGCTTTTGTAGGTAATTGGATGTGAGTAGAGACCATACTTGTAAATAAAACAAATCAGACTAGCATGTAGGAACATCATATTTTTTCTATAGTGTTAAGAATCTGAAAACATAAATAAAATCTGAAAGTTACAATAGATACTGTGAAAGAGAAAGAAACTGTTCAAAGGGAAGGAACAACTAGGGTGAGGGAAAGGAGAAAAGGAAGAAAGAAGGAAAAATATGTATGTATATATCCAGGGTAGCTTGGATAATAGTACTGCTCATATCCACTGGTTTAGTGAAAGGAACAGTTAATGCTAATTTTTTCTTCTTATTAATATTTTTAACTTTTTTTTCTTGCAGTACCAGGGATTGAACTTGGGGTCTTGTGCTTGCCAGGCAGGTGCTTGTGCCACTGAGCTATATCCCCAGCCCCTTTTTGATCATTTTTGGGACCATTTTTGCATACTTATATCTGGTAATCTGAACAACTAATTTGAAGACAACAAGATGCAATGTACTAACCATTCTCGAATTGTTATCATTGTATTTAGCCACATTCTATATCATTTCTTTTTAAAAATATAAAAAAAATAAAGATATTTATATGAGGCTTTCGCATGAGCCTCTCAGTGAAGGACTTTCAGTACTCACACTGAATGCTTTCGGCTCCTGTTCCAAGGGCAGCAGCAGGGTGAACGGTCCCAGGGAACTCAGCGGCCAGGCATAGACTTTGTCTGAGCAGGGGAGAGACGCAGAGACAAGCAGCGCGGACAGGTCAGAGGAGCGCGAGGAGCGCGGCTGTGTGGGGGCGGTGGGTCAGGACAGGCCTACCCGCGCTCCTCTCGGGCCCTCTGACCACCGAGGAGCTCTCTAAGGATGGGCGGCACCGCGAAGCACTGGCTGCTCCTCTGCGGCACTTCCCGCCAGGTCCCCTCCCCCGGCCTCGTCTTCACAGCTACCCAGGATGAGCAGGTTGTGCACAGCACACGGGTCATGCACCACACGTTCCTGGATACAGCACGTCCCTGTCACTAGGTGAATCTGGCTTTCTGAGCTGCAGCAGTCTCTGGAGCAGCGTCCACTTTCATTCTGCCCTGGACCCTGCAGATCCTGCTCTCAGCGCTGTCTCCCTCCTTCCGGGGAGCTGGGACATCAGGCCAGACTCTGTTCTCACGCAGGAGGCAGCGTGGACTAGCTCCTGGTACTGGGGAAGGCGGAAGGCCAACAGGACCCTGTCCACGGGGATGTCTGGGGTCCAGTCTGCAAAGGACACTCTGTCACACTGCCTGCTGCCATCTGGTGTTCTGCGAGCTCTTAGAGGGAGGCCGGGCGCTGGCCTGCTGTTCCCGGGCCTGTGTTGAGCTATAATACGTCACCCCTTGGGGTGCTTGGGCACATGGACATGAACCCAGGGCGCACACGCAGATGTATGACGAAAACAGAGGGGACCTGGCAGGATAGTTACTTCCTTACTTGTGTTCTTTCTGCAAAATCATTTTCAGCGGCTGACAAATTCAAATATAAATGCGAGGATTGCAAGGCCTGTGTTGACTGCCTGTCTGTGATGTTTTGTGGACTGGAGGAATGGATGTTTGGTTGGAAGTTGTGTCCAGTACCTGCTCTTTTCTCTTCCGCGTGTCCCTTCTCGAAAAGGCGGATCCCAACAGAGTACTCTGCCCAGCCCTTCCCACCGCCAGGCCTGGGAGCGGCTGCCCTGGGGAGGAGGGCCACGCCCATTCCCAGCCTCCTCTGCGTCCCTACCGAGGAGCAAGATGAAGGAGGTCAGCCTTCCTAGCCATTTCCCCCGGGGTGTGGTGTTGAGTTCTTGGATTCTCTCCATGATGCTTCCATAGCACGTGAAGCCGTCTCCCACGTAACCTTTCTGGCAGGTGCATCTGCAGAGGGGAGAGGGGCACAAGCTCAGGGCCCTGCAGCCACTGAACGTTGAGACCACAGAGTGCAGTGTTTCTTTTATGTTATTTTACATAGATTTCTTTTCTCTCTCTTTCTTTCTTTTCTTTCTTTCTTTCTTTCTTTCTTTCTTTCTTTCTTTCTTTCTTTCTTTTTTTTTGAGACAGGGTCTTGCTATGTGGTTCAGGCTGGCCTTGAACTCTCTATGTAGCCCAGGCAGGCCTCAAACATGAGGAGATCCTCATGTCTCAGCCTCCCAAGAGCTGGGATTACAGGTGTGTGCCACCACGCCCTCCTCCAAGGCCTCATTTAATGCACGGGGAAGCAATGCCTAGAAGAGAGGTGGAGCGGAGCCCGGCGAGGAGCAGACCTGAGTTCAAGTGCAGCAGTTGA
The DNA here is from genome assembly GCF_000260255.1 of Octodon degus. Taxonomy (NCBI): domain Eukaryota; kingdom Metazoa; phylum Chordata; class Mammalia; order Rodentia; family Octodontidae; genus Octodon; species Octodon degus. The sequence continues at coordinate 31,617,161 of NW_004524580.1, read as the reverse complement.
GATATCCTGGGGAACTGAAGTATCCCACGGCTGCTTAAACTAAATGACAAAGACAAATTACACACCACTGCCACTGCTCACCCTCAGGGTCCTTCCCTCCCTTCAGATGCACTCATCATCGTCCTTGGCAATTCTGGAGTTCCTCTGTCCTGAGTGTCTGTATGAGGTGTGATCCAAAATTCAAGTCAGATGGAGGTCTAACATCTAGAATATGCAGCGGAACCTTTTGTTTGTGAGCAATTCGGTTTGCAAACAAAAATGTTTGGCAAAGTTTTTTGTTTGTCTGTTTGCAAATCCCGTGTTGGGTGACAAACCTGACTGTGGCCGTCCTTCCTGTGAATACACTAGAGGGGCCATATTTTCCAAAATCGTGGAGAGAATGGAGATATCACTGGAGAAGGAACTCAGAATAATTAGCTCCCATAGATAAAAGACCCATTCAAAAAATGGGCAAGTGAAATGAACGAACACTTCTCCAAAGACGTACAAATGGCCCATTAATACGTGAAGAAACACTCAACTTCTCTGGCCATTAAAGCAATGCAAATGAAACCAACACTGAGTTTCCATCTCACTCCCAAAAGAGTGGGCACCATCAAGAAGTCAGCCAGTGACAAATGCTGGGGAGGCTGAGGGGACAAAGGACCCCTTTACACTGGCAGTGGGAGTGTAGCCGGCACAGCACTATGGGAATCTCTATGGAGATACCTCAAAAAACTCAAAGTAGTAGAGTTCTACTCAGCCCAGCTGTTTCTCTTCTCGGCATCTTCCCAAAAGGGCTAAAGGCACCGTATTCCAGGGCTGCACGCATGCTTGTGCTTACAGCTGCGCAACTCACAACAGCTAACAGTGGATGGGGCCTGTCTGTCCATCAGCAGATGGGCAGGGAAAGAAAGTGCGGCATTGCCACATAATGCAGTAGCCTCCACTGCAAAGAAGGATGGACGAGTCATTCACAGGAAACTGGATGCGCCTCGAGGCCGCGATGCTGAGTGAAATAAATTGGAGACACAAGCTTCTGTCATACAAGAAGCCCCAAGTGTAAAGAAAGGGAAGAACAAGTGATAACAGGAAGCAGGAAGACAGATCTTCCTTAAGTAGGGTGGGATCAAGAGACGGAGGAGGGGCGGGGAAGCGAAAGGGCGGAAGATGTGCTGCGCGCATGCGCCAGCTCGCGCAAGGACTGTAACCGCTATGCACTACATGCACGCGCTAGTAAAGAAAGGAATCTTAAAAACAAACAAACAAATAAATGACAACAAAAAGTCAGACAAAAAAAGTACAGGGAAGGGCCAGTGAGATAGCTCAGCAGACTAAGTGCCTGCTTAGGCAAGCGCAGGGACTGTGGTTCGATCCCTGGTACCACAAGCCTCACTGGCCCCACACCCAGGCGCGCTGAGTCGGCCACCAAGACCAGGTGTGGCGGTGCACGCCTGCAATCCCAGCGCTGGCGAGGCTGAGACAGGAGGATCACCAGCAGTGTGAGCTGCATAGTGAGACTGTGTACCAAACACACTAAAAAACAAACAATAAGAATAGAGGGCATGCTCCTGCCGCGGGCCAGCCCGAGACGCACAGGCTCCTAAAGCAGGGTGCTGCGTCTTCATCCGTCTTACTCACTGGAGCTGTGTCATGAAACCTCTGACCCCTCCCCAGGGTTAGCACAACTGTGAAAAGCAAATGTTGTCCATTGATTCAGGACACCGAGGCAGTCAGAGACACCCACGAACGAGACGTTCAGAACTGCTCAGAAAGCGACAAGAACAGGATGTGCATGTTCAAAGAGTGAGACAAGATTTTGAGGAGGAGGTTAATGCAGTAACTTTTAAAAAAATGTTTAAACCTCGATGGTTTTTGATCACACCTCATCTAGTTGGCCTTCCAGAGAAGGTCAGGCAGTAAATCACGCCCGTCTATGAACACTACCTGTCTTTGTGTGCTCTTGGGTTCAGTCTTTTCCAAAGTGTGGTCAGGGCGCCTGCATGGAGAACTACTGAGCATATTCACTATAAATTTGGGGTCCACAGAAAAACCCTGACCTGAAGCAAGCTACCCAAGCCATACCGCAGGAGAAGGGAGCCTCCGAACTGCTGATGTGCTTAGGGGTCACGGCCCCTGCTCTCTCCTCCCAGCGGCGCCTGCCCACTGCCCCTTCCTTCGGGAAGCTTTCTGTGCTTGCCCTTGCATAGGTCAGCAACCCTTCTACGTCCTCTCTCGTGGCGCCAGCTCATTCTTCCTGGCTGTGATTGCAGGTCTGTTTCATTGTGTCAATAATATCTGCTTCCATATCTAGCTTCAGCAAAGTGTGAAGGCAAGGAGTATTGGTGTATTTGCCCCTGGTTGGAACCCCAGGGTGTGGCGCATGGCTAGGTGGGTACTCCGTCCACAGCTGCGTGACAATTAGGAATTGAATTAAATCAATAATATGTACAATGAGTTAATGTATATGTGTGAAATCGGTATGTCAATAACAAAAGTCTGAGCAATTGTGTATGATAGTGTCATAAGAGGCAAAGAGGCTCAGATGGGTAAATGTGTGACCATCCTACCTTTAGGGGAAAGTCCTAAGTTATAGCACTTGCCACTTTCTATGGTTTGTCTTCCCATGTTGGCCAACTTCAAATTACGAATACCATGCCAACAGGCTTGTAAAATCCCTGAAGATTTGGCACCGAGCTCATATGACTCAGTAAGACCTGGCTGGCACAAGCCACTGTGACCTGGAAGAGGGGGTGACAGCTGGCTGATTTTGACAGAGTCTGGGATGGGGAGGTGACACCAGGATTCTGGAGCTGAGGGAGAAACCAAACATGGGGCCGAGGAAGAACATGCCAGACAGCAGAGTTGGGGGATTGAGCAGTGCTGTGACATCATGGCCTTGTTACGGTGGGACATACCTAAAAACAAATAATTTAGAGACCCAGAGGTCAGGCCACTTAACTTCAGAGTTAGTTTCCTCATCTCCAAAATGGGTTTAATAACAGTACCTTTCGAGCATTTGATGGGAGATGATGAATGAAAATAGGGTGGTGGCAGTCATATGGGAGAAGTTCAGGGTTTGCTGATGATAATGCAAATGATGATTGGGTGTCTGTGATGGAGGAGATGGTGACAGTAACAGCCGTGACCCATAAACAGGTCACCAGGGGCCACGAGAGTGGCATGGGATGGTTGACCAGGATGCTAAGGGATGTGCATGTTCAGGGAAGTGACTAATTCTTTCCTGGGGGTAAATAAGGCACAGCTTCTTGGAGAAAGAAATATTGAAGCTAATTCCAGAGCACATCTCAGTTTCCCAGCAGGATGGGGGTTATTCAGTGACTGAGCCTTGGGGCTTTAACAAAGGGATGGCTCTTCACCTGGGACCACTTTGCCCCTTGGTCCCAGCAGACCTTGGGCAATCAAGTCTGGGGCCATTTTGGTTGGGGACCCCTTGGTATCCAGTTCAGTGAGGGCAGGAATGCCTCGCATGGGCCAGGCCCAGGTGACCTGCGACTGTCCTGCTGAAAACGTCTGGGGGCTGAGGTGGAGACACTGGGTTAGAAGGAATCACGAAGGTAGACCTAATCTTGAAACAGTACTTACTTAATGCAATCAAATAACCACTTCCAACTACAGGGGGAGAGGGCGAGGCTAACTCAGAGACATGACCCCCACTGGCCCTTCCCCGAACGCTGTGAGTATCTCTGGAGACACTGGTAACATGGAACCTTTGCCAGTCACAGAGTTAATTTCTCCCTAGAAATTCCTTTGGCTGGTATGAAGGTGGTGGTCTGTTTTGTGTAAAGTGAGATTGATGTTTAATGGCTGTAGCACTGTACGGAATGCATGAGGACATAAATAGCTTAATGTCTTATTTTACATCTCAGTATAAAGCCCAAGACTTTATAGACTGTCTTCTGACCTAAATAGTCTCTCCTAGAGCTATGCACAGTCACAGGCTGGAGTCTACTCGAAGCTTTTTTATTATTAGGATTTCTGTTGTAAAGTTTCAAAAACACCTGTAAGCCATTCATACCATATAAGTTATGGGTTGAAAATAGTGTTGCTAAATGTAGAATTATTATTATTATTATTCTTATTCTTGAGACAGGGTCTCGCTATGCGGTTCAGGCCGGCCTTGATCTCACTTTGTAGCCCAGACTGGTCTCAGGCTCACGGCAATCCTCCTGCTTCAGCCTCCTGAGTGTTGGGATTAAATGCGTGCACCACCACGCCCAGCTCAGAATGATCATTTAGTGTAACAGAACGTCCCCAACCATAGCACGGCTGCTTCTTTTATTTTTTACTAGTTTGGCCCATTCCTTCACTGGCTGTCTTGTTCCCTAAACTAGCCCTTATCTTACTGCTTTAATCGGTGACAGTTGTTAAGATGTAGAGGACCCAGACCCTAGAGGACTTTGTTTTCTAGCTGGGGGTCGAGATCAGTAAAGATAATGCGAGCTGGCTCTTACTGGTAGCCCCTGTGTCAGGTCCCCCTTGCAGTGCCTCACTCTAGCCTCTTAACACAACAACCCCACAAGGGGTCCCATTCTCAGCATCATTTTGGACCAGGAGTCAGAGACACAGAAAGAGTAAGCTCTCATGAAGACCACACAGCCTCAGAGGACAGCCCTGGAGCTTCTAACCCTGTATGATGTGCTGACCAAGGTTCCTGACCTGAACGTGAGGACTGGAGATCAGATAGGGGCTCTGGCGGGCAGGGGAGCGGGGCAGAGGCCTAGGGGAGGAAGCCTAGGGGAGGAGATGGGTCAAGGTGAGCGCTGCAGGACCAGCGTTGGCCGGACTCAGAGGAGGTGGGTGTGTGGGGAGAGGATGATAGCAGTAGAAGCAGGGGTAGGCAGGGGGCACTTGAAGAGCAGCACCACGGGCTCAGTACTTGCGCCCCCTTAAATTCACTTGTGGAAATTCAAAGCCTCAATGTGCTATCAGGCACTGGGAGGTGATTGGAACATGAAGGTGGGGCCCTTATACATGGAATTGGTGCCCTTCCAAGAGAGACTCCTCCAGCCCTCTCACCCCTGTGTGACAATATAATTGACAAGAAAGTGGCAGTTGACAGTCTGGAAGAGCCCTCGCCAGAAACTAGCCATGCTGATCCTGATCTCCGACTCTCAGGTGCCAGAGCTATACCAATCTTCCACAAGCACTGAGAAAAATCAATGTCACTAACCAAGTCCAAAAGTCAGGGTTGTTTACAGTACTTCAGTGCAGTTGGAATGTGAGCCTGCCTCGTCTGGCCTGTTTTCTTTTCAGCTTAATGGAATAGGAAAGTTGCTGTCTCCTCTGCTGTCCCTCCCTTCCTCTCTGCACGCAGAAGGAAAATAGTAAAGTGCAGTCACGCTGGGCAGGAACCTAGCTGAGCTTCTCAGGGACCAGCACAATGGAGTTCAGCATTCTAAGCAGCTTGTGTGCATGAATCAGCAAGCTCTGTCCAGGGAGCTACTGGTATTGGCAGTCTCCAATGAGCCAACTGGTCTACCAGAGGTTGGCCTTGCCCAAGCGCCCTCTGGTGGTCAGTGGTGGAGACCACCTTGACCCTGTTCTTTTGAACCGGTGGTGCCTGTGACCACCACAGGATGACTGTGAAGCTCTTGCATTAGCACTCACCATGCGGAAGATGAACAAGCGAAACAAATCTTTATCCTGGGCGAGTTCAATTACCTGAGGACCCGTGACTTTCCATTTTGCTAGTCTAACTTAACTAGACTGTTTACTGAGGCTTCTCCCCAGGTAAAGCGAGCCACTTTATTTACTTATTTTGGGGAGAAGTGGGAAGCACATGTACCCCTAAAACTCACTGCCAGCTCCACCGACTTCGGGTTTGCAAGAAGCGTATGCTCCTCTCACTGTCCAGGTTCATGTTTAGATTTTTGTCTTCTCCAGCACTAAGGAAAGAGTTGACTTAAGGTGGTCTGTGTAAAACTACTTGGAGGATGGTGAGACAATGCAGACCCCAGCTTAGTCTTCTGTGTCTCTAGAATGTGCGCTCGAGGAGCGGCCTTGTCCACACGCTCCCAGGCCTGTGTTGGGGCCCGTGTGCCCGCCTACGTGGCTGAGTGTGTCGGAGCATGCTCCTGGGTGAGCTGCTCTGTGTGTGCTCTGTTCTGCTGGGGCTGAAGCAGGACACCTCACTTAGCATTCATCACAGCCACAATAGAAGGGAGAATTCTTCCCCTTTTAGCTCCAGAAAAGCATCAGTCCTGAGGGGCTGCGTGGTGGGGCTGAGTGTTTGCCCAGGCACTCTGATTCCCAAGCTCTCTCCAATCCTCCCATGGCCAGGGTGGAGCTGCTCATGAGTTTGGAGAGAAAGGGACGACCAAAGGCCCTGGCTGGGCCAGTCTGCACACAGAAGACCTGATAACAAGGCAGGACGCTCTCGGCAGCTGGGGCAGGGCCCGGAAAGCACAGAGCAGTGTGTGACTGCAGGGCTCAGCGCTGTGCGATTCTGAGCTCACAGTGGTGCCGTGAGTCGCTCAACACCGGGATGGCAAGCTAGACCGAGAAGAGCCGGAGGCCATGTCCCCGCGCCCCAGCCTCCCCACTCAGCCTCTAGGCCCCGTGACTCCGCTGCCCCGCTCCTCCCACGCCAGCGTCTCTCCCGCAGTGCTCACTCAGCGCTGTGGAGCAGGTACCACTGCGCTCGCTCACACGTGGAGAACCTGAGGCCGGAGAGAGGGAGGCACCTAGGGGGAGCAGGCCAACACCCGCGCTTCCTCTTCAGATTCTGAATTCCACTCTCCCATCACATGAGCGCCTCCGCAGAAGCTTCTTACACAAATATTCTCCCTCACGGTGAGCCCCACTTCAGAAACCTGGCAACCCCCTGGGCACCTCCGCCGTCCCTGGCTTCCTTGAGTGCTGCTAGCAAGCAGTATCCCACGAGGAAGCAGGCATGGGCATCCGCGGCCGGGCTCCTGCACTCTCGGCAGCTCTGTGTTCGTGTTTTCCCAGGCACAGGGCTTTCCTTCTCTTCTACACACTCAAACCCACAATTAGGCAGGCTGCCAGGCAAGGTGGCACCCATGTGTAATGCCAGCACTCAGAAGGCTGAGGCAGGAGGGTTGCCACAAGTTCAGGCCAGCCGGGGCTACATAGTGAGTTCAAGGCCAGCCTGAAGTACAAAGCAAGAAAGACCTTGTCTCAAAACCAACCAACCAAGCATCAAGCCAGGTCAGGGGCTCAGAGGGTTCTGATGGCCTTTGCAGAGGAAGTAACTGCCCAGTGGTTCACTGGTTGAACAGAGAGCCCCCCAGGACCCAGAGCTCCTCACTCTCAGTAGGATGGCAGGGCGCACTGAAAGCTGGATGAGCCATGTTTCCTCCCCTTCCATGAGCTCGCAGCACCACCCTGCCAGCACCCTCGCCACTTGGGGGGTGGACCGAGGACAGAGGACACTTACTGCGTCTGGCCTGGTTCGGCCATGGTGCAGCTGGCCTTGCTGTGACACGGGTTCTTGGACTTGCAGAGGTCGGTCATGCTGCAGCCGACTCCAGGCACGAAGCCGTGGTAGTGCTCCTTACACTCGCAGTGGGACTGCGGAAGCAGGAGAGAAGCACAAACGGGGTCCCAGTGAGTCCCTGTGCTGGGCACGAACCCAGGGCGCCCTTCACGCCAGGCGGGCGCTCTCCCCCTGAGGCCTCAGCCATGTTAGAATTCTGTCATGAAAGCTGACTCCAAGGAGGTCTGAACGAGAGACGTTCACTAAAGTCTGGCCAAAACATTCAGAAATGGAAGTCATGACTGTGTATCTTACCTCGGGGAGTTTATAGCCTCATTTGTAAATCCAGCTTTCAGCTTTGTGGTTCCTAACCCCGGACCTCCCTGACTACCTGCTTCTGCTTTCCGACTATCTACAGGTGAGCAGAGACTGGTGTTGGGATGAGGGGTATTATTCTTATTCTTATTCTTATTCTTATTCTTATTCTTATTCTTATTCTTATTCTTATTCCTATTACTGGCAACAGAGATGGAACCTAGCGTCTTTGCACTGAGCTACATCCTCAGCTATTTCAAATTTTTTCTTATTTTGAAATATGATCTTGTTAAGTTATCCAACCTGGACTGAACTGTTTCTTAAATTTTTTGAGATAGGGCCTCACTAGGTAGTCCAGGATGGTCTTGAACTCACTGTGTAGGCTAGGCTGGCCTCAAATTTATGGCAATCCTCCTGCCTCAGCCTTCCAAGTGCTGGGATTACAGACATCTGCCACCACAGCATGCTCTGGCCTGAAGCTTTGACTCTCCTCATGTGGGAGGTACAGTTGCTCTAGATAATGGGTTTCGACTGAAGGGCTCAACCCAGGGGCACTGGAAGATGTCTGGGGACATTCTTGATTGTCACTAGGGAGGAGGACAGGGCTACTAAAGGCCAAGGATCCTGCTGCACACCCTGCAATGCACAGATAGTCTCCTCCCTGCCCACTCCAACAGAGAATGCTGCGGCTCAGAGCATCAGTGACTCTGAGGTGGAAAAGCCCCTTGCAGGGCCTGAAATGCCCAAGGCAATGAGTAAGAGAGGGGATTCTGCCCTTTGGAAATCTGCCTTTGGGCCCACTTTTTTTCTTTTCTTTTTCTTTCTTTCTTTTTCTTTTCTTTTCTTTCTTCCTTCTTTCTTTCTTTCTTTCTTTCTTTTCTTTTCTTTTTTCTTTTTTTTTTTTTTGTGAAACCAGGGATTGAACTCAGGCTCTTGTGGACCCGATTTCTAAGATACAAAGTGTTTAAAAAATAGGAATAAACAATTACATATTTTTACATAGAAATTTAGAAATCTAACCATATATATCATTGTAGCAGGACAGTTCTATGACTTTGTTTTCCTTGTTTCTTGTTTTCATTTTTAAATATTTTTTTATTTTTTTAAATTTCTTTTTCTTTTTTTTCTTCACATCCTGTAGGGATTTAAAGTTCAACATATCAATACTTGATGGAAAATACTTGTTTCATGTTATGTCTAAGATGTTTGATATTCAGACAGATAGGTTAAACTCAACTGCCTATGTTACAGGTAATAATATCATTAAGCTTCTTTTCTGGAGGGTTAACAACCTAAGTTTATGGACCAAAAATTAGAGAAAAAGAAGGGCCTCAAGGACAGTCAACATTTTGGCTCTAGCCTTTCAAGGTCAGTGAGGACTCAGGATATAAGAGAACCTGTACTGTAACATCTTGTAACTAACTTGTGTCCCAAATTTTCTGATCAAGGAGATTATGGGGCCAGAGAAGAAAGTAATCGATGATGTAGAGTGTGCCTAAGGAGAGTTACATGGAGAGAAAACATTCTCTCAGGCTTTCACAGAGAGCAAATGGTCAAGCAATGGCCGTGACTCATCCACATGGCTGATACTGACAAAGGATCTACAAACTGAGGTACAGGGTTTCAGGGTAAATCTTGAGGGGATTTGACTGACTTTGTCAGATACAAAAGTTACATTTCTTATTGTATAGGTCTTGCTTTTTCTTGGTCTTAACCGTCTAGCAGAAAAGTATAAAAACGAGGTATAAAAACTAAAGCCATATTAATATGCTGAGCTGTAAAATGCTCAAGTCAACAACTTCTGATGTTGCCAGTCCTATGGATATCCCACTACTATTATGGACTACTGGACCATATAGGATTATTTTGCTGAATTCATGTACCTACAATATTTAAATGGCAATAGAATACCCATTTCTGACAAAAGTAAACAATAAAAGGGGATACAAATGAAGGACCATTTTATATCTGTATATACAAAATAGGGTAGATATACAGCTACTTTCTCTTAATTCAATGAGAGGAAAGATTTGTACTAATAATGTTTGGACAGGATATCATGTATGCATCTTGCACTATGAATAACCACCACGAAGACAACAATGTACAATGTATTAATTATTGAAACTGTCCTACAAATTGATTTTGAAACTACCTCATTGCTATTTATTTCTCAATAAAATTAATAAAAAATAAGACACAAAGTGCTTATTTGATCTCACTCCCAAACTCCTGGCCCTCTGGCATGTGGTTTCCCTCAAAGTCCCTCATTTTGTGCTTGGGTGCTTATTTGCCCTTGGAGTCCTGCAACTCAGCCTCAGCATGGGTTGTGGAAATGTGTGATGTGCTCTTCTCCTTGGTGTGGAGGTAGGGCGGACTCTCTGCAGAATCTCAGGAACATCCCACTGGGAGGCCACGTAGAGTGCAGGGGACCCTTGGTGTGTCAGAGCTGCTCCCTGAGCCCGCCTGCTCCTGGTGCCCCGCTCACTGAGGCCTCCATTAGGTGCTTGCTGGGTAAGTGTGACATCAGGAACAGAGCTCTGCTAACTGGACTCCCTGGCAAAAGTCCCCTGTCCACACTGAGGTTCATCAGTCAAGGCCAGGTATGACACAGGGGTAGCAGCTCACCTAGAATGTTCTTCCTGTGCCCTGAAACTTCTTAGTGTTGCATGACATCTGAGGAATTTCATCTCTCTGGGACAGGGTGTTTTGGGCCATGAAGGGATTCCCTTCCTTTAACTTAGAAGATATCAGAGAGCTGGAGGGTCGAGGGTGAACTCTGATCACATTCACCCAAGGAAGGGCACAGTGGGCCAGCGAGACAAGAGGCGCCGGGGCATGAGTTCACGTTCTCTGGCTTCGTCCTGCTCTGGGACGCAAGCTTAGCTCACCTGTCCAGGCCCATCGTACTTGCACTGCGTGGTCCTGGGGTGGCAGTTCCCGAAGTTTGTCTGGCAGGGGTCCACTGGGATACACACGCGGCCGTCCCCCGTGTAGCCTTGTCCGCATGTGCAGCTGTGCCGGTTGGGTCCCAGGTATGTGCAGTGCGCGTGAGGGTTGCAGGGGTGCTCCAGGCATGGGTTGATGGCTTCAGGAGCAGCCACGTAAACGACAGGCAGTCAGCACATGCAGGGACAGAGGAGGAGGACAGCTTAGAGGGAGCCGCGGTCACAGCACAAAGCCGCACCACAGCTTGGAGAGAGAACGAAGCATTTCATTGAATCTCCCAGCCTGGCCCCCACAGCCCCATCAGACGGACATACGGCCACCACAAGTCACAGCTACCAGTATTCTGCTGTATATTATTACACCATACGATGGACGAAATAAATAAAGCAGCAGGAAAGAAAACTAAACTAATGCTCACAGAGTGTACAATATACGCAGACCCTGCTCTAAGTCTTTGCCACACTAACGAGCTCATGTGTTGCGTGGAGCCATGCTATGAGGCAAGGTCCTCTTATGATGCCCACTTGGTGGAGGGAACACTGAGATAAGGCAGAGCACAGGTCACGAGGTTAGTAAAAGACAGATCGAGGATTTGAATGCAGGCAGTCTGGCTTCAGATTTCATTTTAACAAACATACAGCATGGCTTCTCCTAAGGCGAATAAACAAGCAGAGAAAATGACCCGAAGGAGCGTCAGACTTTATGCTTATACTGATGAGGATGATGTAAAACGTGTGCAGGTTGCCATGTGTGCTTTGATCGTAGGACAGTCAGTCACACATTGAGGCTGGCTGTGGCACCATGTGGATTTGGCCTGGACTCGTGCATCTCGGTTAGTGACACAGAGACAAAGAGATGATGACTAGTAAGTGGCCGTGTGAGTGTGAGGCAGGCCGTGAATGGCTTTGTTGTTAAAAAACCTAAGCTGCTCCGCGGAGAACCTGGCGGGGTGGAAATTCCGCTCACGTTCACAGTGTTGGCCATTGCCTTTGTAGTTGGGGAGGCACCGGCACTCCAGCTTGGTTCGGTCTTCGCCCAGAGGTGCACATCTGGAATTTTCTGGGCAGAGCAGGGCTGCACATTCAGGAACAGCTGCATAGAAAGCGCATCGAGACACTTGCACTGGCTGAACAGCCAGTTCCAAAGCCCCCCAAATGACAGGATTTCCTTTTTTCAAAAAGCAACGCAGACTCGCTGCCACGATCTTAAAAATGCAGGCACATAAAGACTCAATATGTTTCAATTTTCACTCCTCAGTCCCCATGCCCAAAGAATCAATATAAAAATCTCCAACATAATATATTTGTCTATATACTTACTTATATGATTTTTTCACCAAAACCAAATCTTGTGAAAATACTTAGCAGTCTGATGTTTTAATTTGCCGACACATTAGGGAAGTCTTTAGGGATTTGCCACTTTAGTCTCTAAGGAGCTGCACAGTATTTCATAACGCTGGTGTGACTCATGGCTGCAAGGTACCACCAGAATCCGACTCATGAGGTGGGCTGCAACAGTGTCGTGCATGAAGGCGAACACTACGAGACTCGGGGGCAGAGGTGAAGGACAGTTTATTACTCCCAGGAAGAGCAGGACACGGAGTGTCAGGTTCTGGCCTTAGCTTCTCCAAGCCTCGTTTCCTCAAGGCCAGGCAAAGGGGGCCTGATTGGCCTCCGAACACGCAGTAGTTCTGTTGTATGAGGGGTTCTAATCGATTTGTTTTTACTTTCCAATGGATAATGTACCCCTGAGGGGTTAGCGACATACTCATTTGAGTAGGTAACATTTTAATATAAAGCATTATGGAAAATTAGCTAGTGATCATCGAAAAAGAATTCTAAAGAATAAAGAATGGCAGACATATAAAGGGAAATCGCCCCCCTCGGGCTGAGATAGGTACCCAAGGGGAACCTGCCTCTCTGAGACTGAGGGGTAGATGGCAGCGGGACCCGAATCCTTTGGTCGCTTTGTGTGGGGAGGGAAGTCCCTCAAGTTCGTTACTTGGGAGAGTTATTGGAGATCTGCACTGTTGGGCACCAAGAGGGTTGGCCACCTGCAGGAGCCGAGCCTCTGGGCTCACTATGTACCCGGAGCTGCCGGTCCTCGTGTGTTCATGGGAGTGGGAGCTAGGAAGCCCCTCCGAAGTGTTTGGAACATTCCCACAGGACCTGGGCACCTCTGGACTGCTGGGATGGGGCAAAGGCGAGGTGGTCAGTTCTCCAGATGTGTGTGGGACTGAGGAGACAGCAGATCCCTGGGTTGGGGCACAGGCCTGTCCCGTCTGGGGCTCCTGGCTATCCACCACAGCCCGGATCAAGCACCGGGCAGTGTTTGGTGGCCAGAGGCTGAAGGAAGCTGAGCTCCGCAGGAACCCAGCTCTGGGAAAACAGAGTGGGGCTGGGAAAATGGAGAAATGGAGACCCTGGTGCATGGGCCAGACCAGAACTAAGAAGAAAGTCCCTGTCCAGCAGCTCCCCCTGCAGACAGGGTTCTGCATCCTTCTGGCTGGCAGGGGGGAAATCTATGTAAAACCTGCCTCTACTGTCACAGAGCAGGGGCACAGGGTGGCTGTGCAGCCGAGAGGCCACAAATTCATAACTGGCAGTAGGAGTCAGCGGGCCCCGCCTCTGCTCCCGAGGGAGACACCCTATCTTCCAGGGCTGTGCCATCCACACACGTTCCTGAACAGTCAGGAAATGGATAACCAGCAGCAAGATGTGCACAGAGGTGAGACCCGCGGAGCACTGTCTCCCAGGAGTGGCCAGCTGAATCACCAACTGAGAGAGCACTGCCTCCTGCCCGGCCACCAGCTTCCTTGTCCATTGTCCTTTGGAGGACAATGGCAGGCAGGGTCGTGGACAGTTCCGCGATGGTGTAGTGAGCAGGGCTGTAATGAGCATGCGCTTCTCTGCCCTCCCATTTCCCGCCCATGGCTGGAGGCCGAGTACCCTGCGGGCCTGCAGAGTGGCAGCGTCATAGTCAGAAAGATCTGAATCTGGGCAACCAGCCAGGAGCGCACACGTGGATGGTGCAGGCGTGAGGATGCCACCTCGGTTTAACCCAGAGATCTCCGGCTGTCTCAGGCCACACCTCCTTTGGATTTTGTGGTCCCCTGTCCCCATATACCTAGTGGGCCCATTTACAAAATTTATAAACCAAAGAACTGAGTAACTACTTATACCACGAGAACATAGTAGCCATTTGCAAAAGTAACATGCTCAGTAGAAAGAAAAGAAGTTTAATTACATTCTTAAATTACCACCTTTACTTAGAAATGAGCCCCAGGAGTCCACTGGACCGACTACTCAAGTTGCCTATGGCTGGAATCACATTATACTGAAGCCCTCATCTGGCCTCATTGAGTTTTACATCACTGCTTGCTTTTTGTCGTAACAATCACTGGAAGCACAGCGAGGCAAAGATAGGCCATCACGGGACAGAGCTGAAATTCACAGCCTCTAGTTAATGAACTTCATTGCTCTGCACTGACTCAGGCTAGCAATTCGGGGCCATCAGCACGCAGCACTGTGTGTCCCTCAACAATCTGGCGTGTCCAGTGGCACCCAGGGGTGCCTTGGGGAGCGGTTCTAGAACCACAGTGTCAAGCCCCTGAGTCCCCGTGTTTATTTCTTACAGCAGCCAGCGCTGTCCTACCCAGTGCAGCCTGCCCTAACTTTCACGTGTTCCTTCAGCTGGTTTGATCCTCACAGGCAACGTGCCTGCCGTGAACTCCTGTGCACACACTCTTACGGCTGCTTAGTCCTTTCTTCCTCTGGGGTGGATCCCTACAAGGGCCACGGCAGCTCCTCCGTGTCCCATAGCCTCAGCAGGTGACTCCCACATCCTAGGCTGTGAGGTCTACCTCTCCCCTGGTTTCTTTTCAGCTCTGTAGATTCCAGCTACCTTTTCAATGGAGGTAATATGCTGGGCAAAACAATAAGGGAAACCAAAGCAGAACAGAACCCCCAGAGTTCTTATCCTACCTCAGTATGGCTTGAATTTGTATTCCTGAGGTCACTTGTGGGTTTCTAAGCCTTTTGTATTTATTTCTGGCTTCCATTTCTTACTCTGAGTCTTGGCTTCTCCTAGGTCTATGTTTACAATTGGATCATGTGCTTTATATTAATATAAAATGTATCTGCCACATGAATTGCAAATATTTCTTTTCCCTTGACTCTTGTTTATCTTCCGGCAGGACAGAAATATTTGTACACTTGGAAGCAAGTTTGAGCATGTTCTTTGGTAGTCTGGCTCCTTGGCAAGAAGGCCTCACTCTTGAGCTGCTGAGCAGATAGGAGAGGGTGCGGGAGGCAGTGGCTGGAGGCGCAGAGGGGACAGCTTCTCAGCTCAACTGGATTGGAGTGGGTTGTTCCCATGACGGCGTCCCCTGGGCCAGGTGCAGGTCCTCCTGCAGCTGTACTCTCTGTTTAGGATCCTCTGCCCCAGCTGTGCGCCCAGGTGCACCGTCCCTGGGGAGCCTCGCATGCTGGCCTGGGCCCTGTGCCCACCTTGTCACAGCTGTCCCCACACAGACTCTGTCCTCCAGCCTGCATCCCCCCGCACCTGTACCCACCAGTCTCGGCTCACCAGGGCCCTGGAGTGCTGACCCTGCCTGCCGGCACCATGGCCCAATGTCGGCCTGGGCAGAACAACCAGCGCGTCAGCCACCTGGTGGGCTGCAGCCATGAGCTGTCGGCCACGGCTTGCACCCAGCCTCCTGACACCGCTGAGGAGGCCAAGGACTTACGCGTGTCACAGGTGGGGCCAGTGTAGGCAGAGTAGCAGTTGCAGGTCCCGTCGCCTTGGGGGCCATTCTTGCACACGCCGTGCACACACGTACACACTGCAGGGAGAAAAGGGGGCCATTGTCACCTGACAGAGATCACTTCCAAAGGTTCTGAGAGCAAACACTTCTGCCTGAGCATCTGCAGGAGGGCGTGGGGACAAGGGGCTTTGAAGTCCTTGAGACCCGAGGTTGAATCCTGGCTTCAGGTACTTTTAACTGCCATTTGTCCACATGTGGTCTCATGTCTGAAGCAAACCCATCCTCTCAGGGGCATTGGAAATCTTCTCCATACTTTTTTTTTAAATTCTAGGGACGGGCCTACAGGGTGCTCAGGGCCTCACTACTAGATCGGACTCATAGTGATCCACCTGCTTACAGCCTCCCAAGAGCTAGGATTACAGATGTGCGCCACCACGCTCAATCTCAATTGCCATTTCAGCACCCCTGGGGGCAGGGCTGGCACAGCAGGCCCAGGGATTAAACCCCCAGCCCCTGAGCCTGTTTGCAGGTACTTTAATCCTCTGAGCTATTTGGCCGGCCCTCTTTTGTGTACTTTCAAAGGCTTTACTTCACCTTTGAATCCTTTGACGTGAGGATTAACTTTCTGTCTTAGTGTACACATCTGTTGGACTTCAAAGAAAAAGCTGCCATGGCCCAACCATTGTTGGACGCTGAGATCTACACAGATCAATCCAACTTCTGGAATGAATGGGACAATCAAGGATGAAAACAGAGTGCAGGGCTGGGGGTGCCTGTAATCTCAGCGCTCACGTTTGAACCTAGGTTCAGAGCCAGAAACTTGGGGAGAATTTGTCTTTGCAAAAACAAGAACAGCAACAACAACAACAGCAACACAAAAAGGGCTCAGATGAAGCTCAATGTGACACCCCTGTGTTCAATCCCCAGCAACACACACACACACACACACACACACACACACACACACACTTAATAGGACCTACAATAACAATGTCACAATTTCTCCTTGCTATAGAGGAACTTTTCAGCCAAGGACGGATCAGTTTGGGATGACCACGAAGCCACTGTGATGTGAACAGCCAGCCACGCAGCTTGTGGCACATTTGTGGCCTGGTTCATCATGCGAAGGGGCCAGCAGCGGTGAGTTCAAGGCGTGAAGCATTCAGTCCCCATTTGCTGTTGCAATTTTTTTTTTTTTCATTTACGTATTTGGTACAGGGTCTCACTACACAGCTCAGTCTCAGAGTGATCCTCCTGTTTTCAGCCTCCCCGGCTCAGGGATTACAGGCATGCGCCACCATGCCCAGACATGGTCACTGGCTCAGTGTACCCCAGGGGCAGAGCTGGTGTGGTAGGCGGGACCGGAGCTCAAGCCCTCGTCCCTGCACTCGCCAAAGAAGGTGCTCAGACCGCTGAGCTATCTCGCCAACACTTCGCCATTGCAATTGTACCACACTGTCCCCTCGCCACACACACACACACACACACACGACACATTAGCTCAGTGTCCAGGGTACAGAAAGGGTCTCACTGGACTAAAATTGAGGCTCTGGTGAGGCTGGCTTTGCTCTGTGGATTCCAGGGAGACTTTTCCTTGGCCATTTCTGGCTTCTACTGGGACCCTTCGAAGCTAGCATGTCCAGGCCAAGTCCCTGGCCCCTTTTCTCCTCACCTCTGTCTTCCTCTGCCACAAATAACCCTGGGGATGGCACAGAGCCCACCTGGATAGCCCAGGACACTTTCCCTGCCTTATGTCAATTGGTTAGCAATACCAATTTGTCGGCAACCTAAGTCCCCCTTTGCCACATCACTCAGCACAGTCACAGGGTCAGGGACAGGAAATAGGCTTCTTTAGGGGAGTCTGTTCTGCCCACCACAGGTAAGTTCAGTACACATAGTCCACTGTGACATATGCTCTAATGAGATACCATTCAGAGATAGACTTACCTAAAAATCTACTAAAAAATACCAGAAAAGCAAGGACTACTGAAGTTGGAAGCATTCCGACATCTCGGAGTCCCCCAAGTCCTTCGTGCTGCATGCCCCTCAGCTCTTTGTCTCTGGAGGTTCAATCCTTGCTGGGCTCTTGTCACGTCCTGTCCTGACTCCTGCAGTAGCACATTCCAACCGACCTCGCTGCCTCTAGTTTCTTGCCTTCCCATCCCACACATTTTATTTGTTTAGCAGGAACATCAGGAAATTTCCTAAAAATACCCCAGTGACTTTCAAATGCAACCAAATGAAATTTAAAATTTTCTCTCTGGCAAAAAAAGAGCCCTCCAGTCTGACTCCCACCCACTTTGGTAATTTTTCATTTTCAGCCCCTGCCACTGTATTTTATGCACCTTGAATTCTGGACACATGGACCACACCAGGTCACAGTTCACCTCCCTTCCTTCTTTAAGCTGGCTCATAACCTACTACTGTAGGGCACTGTGTTGAGATTGGTGGTCCCCGGGACAAACAGGACCAAACCTTACCCTTGGAGCACATGGTACAGCAAACAGCCAATGACAAGCAGCTGTGTGAAGATGCCACTGTGCGATGAGCCAATGGGATTTGGCCAGGAATAATGTGTGCAGGGCTCATCAGTCAGGGAATTTGAAGCCTGGCCTTTGCGTAAGGGACACTTGGGTCCCTCGAGTGCAGGTCCAAGTGCTCCCCCTCTGCTTCCCTCCCCTCCCCCTCCTCTCTCAGCCCGAGCCCCTGCTTCTGTGGTGTCCTCAGAGGCTCACAGCAATGTCTGTGTTCCCCAGCGTGTCCCGTCCCTCTCTTCTTCTCCTTTCTAGTCTGTTCCCGTACTTCCTTTCATCAAGCACTTCCTTTCAATCAGTCACTTTACCGTGCCAATTACTTAGAACCTTGTTCTCAACACTTTGTTGTTGTTATCACCCTTGTCTTACAAATTAAAAAAAGAGGACATGGCCAGCATCAGAGCTTACTGCAAGAATGGGAGAATTAAATTGGCTCTGCAATTGTCAGCCTCTTCCAAACCCAGTGGCCCTCGTACCTACTAGCAAGGACTCAATATCCTAGCGGATAGAGTTGCCTGGATCAGAGAGTGCCCTGGGGGAAGTCACCTTGGCTATGGGGCTCACTGGCGGGAGGAGAGCAGTGCGCTGCGTGGGACTCATAGAAGCCAGTCCCAGTACCTCAGTGATAGGCATCCAGCTCCTGCGGAATGCCGGGCGCTGCACTCAGCGCCGTCTCCAGGGCAGCCTCTGCCGTGGGTGAGCGGACACTGCACTGCAGGGCTGCCAGCCCGGTGAGTGGCGGAGGGATTCCCAGGTGTCCCCAAAAGCCCCTGGTACTTCATACACCACCTTGGCAGTTCTCAGGAGACACTCAAAAATGGAGAATTAAATCTAGTGATGTGGCTTTAAAGCGGCTAAAGCCACGGCCGTCCCGTCAGAGGGACCCCCAGCTCCCACCGCCCCGGGCACAGCCAGCAGCACCCTCTCCCAGGTCAGCACCCTGCAGGCTGTGCATGCTGCACCTCGGTCACTGCTCACATTTCTAGCTCTCAGGACCTAGCCGTATCCCTGGTAGGGCCCTCGCTGCCTCTGTGGTGTTAATGTGCGGTGGGTGCTCACCAGGGACAGGATGGTGTGGGCTTGGGACTCAGCTCTGGAGTTAGATACCTGGGACTGCGTCCTGCCTCTGTCCCATTGTGGCTGCAAGGACGCCAGAGAGTTCCTTGCTTCTTCACCCACTGAGTGAGGACACTCGCTTAATTAAAGAGGAGCATGGAGGCCTTGAGAGATTATTCTGAGAAGCCTCTTGCTCACTGCCCGGCACTGAGCAGGCGCTTGGTGAAGGCAGGCTGCTCTGTCCTCACGGCTGTGGGTTGACTTGGAGTCCTGCCGGGGAAGGTGGCTTTGCGTTCCACAGCTGGGAGCGAGGCACCTGCTGGGGAGCTGAAGGCTGTAGGCGAGTGCAGCTCTGAATCTTTCCGAACCCCACAGGAGGGCACTCTGGTAGCAGAGGTAAAGCCAGCATTGAAAAGGACCACCCTGGGGCCAGGGATACAGCTCCGTGGCATAAGCGCCTGTCTGGCAAGCACAAGGTTCTGAGTTTGATCCCTGGTACCGCAAAAAAAAAAAAAAAAAAAAAAAGGATGACACAACACTGGCACCCAGTGGACACCTGGCTAAAAGGGCTCCTGAGCTTCCCTGGCTCTTGTCATTCATTCATTCATTCATTCATTCATTCATTCATTCATTCATTTGTATAGTTATCCATGTATTAATTCAGCCAACCAATGCAGCGCATCCGTGCAGGCAGCCCCACTGTAGAAGGCCCTGGAGATGCAGGTAGGATGGTGCTCTGCCTTGGTGGACCCAGTGGCATCCCAGCCTCCGAAGTCCTGCAGAGTGTGTGAACTCTGGGGTGGGGTGTAGTGTGTGTGTAGGCTTTCCTGAAAAAATATCTGAATCAGAGCAGTCTACCCAATTCCATGTTTTCTATGGAAGCCGGAACTAAAGTGTAGTGGTGAAGTACTGCCCACCAGACTCCTTTGGAGGGACGTGGACCGGCAGACAGCGTCTCCACCACACCTGTGCTCCTGAGCCTTGGCGACCCAGCCAGCTCCCTGCATCCACAGTGCTTCGCCTGGGGCTTTTGTGTGACCCATGGGACGGCCACCCACACTGAGCCCTGTGATTCTAGAAGTGCTGCCCCGTCAGCTGCCCCCTGATGGCTGTGTGTATTCGTGTCCTCTGGCTGCTGTGAAAGCACCACAGATTTAGCACTGTGGCCCGGATGTGGTTTGGGTTTGTCACTTGGGGTCTGAGTGGTGGAGGGTTGGTCCTCAGTAAGAGGTGGAGCCTGATGGGAGGTCATAGGTCATAGGGTGTGGCCTTGGAAGGGTAGTTTTCCTGGGACCCCAGTTAGTGACTGAGAGACGGATTATTATAAAAGAACAAGAGGGCCCCTGTCTCCCTGGCTGCCTGTTGCTGGGGGATCCCTCTGGGAGAAAGTGCCGTGCTCCGTGAGGGGTTCTGTCAGGGTCAGGGGTCTTCTCCAGAGCCACCGTTATTCTGTGAGCAACACTAATGCCTTCAGAAATTGTTCAGCCTCAGGTATTTTCTTATAGCAATGAAAAACAGACTAAGATACCTAGTGTCTTAAAACAGCACAAATTCATTATCTTCCGGTTTTGGAAGTTAGAGATCCCTAACACTGTGCTGAAATCAGGGCGTCAGTAAGATTGGTAAGGTTGCCTTCTCAGAGGCTCGAGGAAGAAAGCTTCCTTTGGCAGCTCTGTAAGGTGCCAGCGTTCCTCGGCGATGGGCCTCTTCCACGGCTGGCGGAGTCTTGCTTACACCCTGTCACTGGCAGCCAGTTCTTTGCCTCTCTCCACATCCGGGCTCCCTTGTGATGACACTGAGCTCACCCAAATCATCCAAGCGAAGCTATTATGTTCAGGTCAGCTGAAGAGCCAACTATCTGCTACCTTACTACTCCTCTGCCCCACAGAGTAACTTGTGGGTCTCAGAGATTAGGATGTGGGCATCTTTGGCTGGATTTTTCGGCTGCCCTTTGGGTTTCCCCTTTCCCCTGGATTGGTGGGCCCTTTATTTGCCCCATCGCACATCCCAGTGGTTCCTGGGATCGCCTCTGAAGTAAACGCCTGCACTAAAGCCCTTGTCTGTAGGTCCACTTCTGAGGGCAACGGAATATGAGAAAGTGGATCAGCAAGGCGCGGGCATTCGCTGTGTGCAGCCAGCAACCTCTGACCGCTAAGGCATCAGTCTGTGAGCTCCCTGGAGTAAGGGGAATGTTAGAATACGGAGGACCCCTGATGGAATTAGAGACCCCTAGGTCTACACTGAAATCAGGGGCTGGAAAGACTTCATGGAAGGATGGTGGAGGGGGAGAGGCAGGGTGGACCTTGGGACCTGCAGGAGGAGAGGAGGTCCTGTGCCTCCCAAGGGCCCCAGTGGGCTTTCCTGCCCTCTGTGAGTGCCGAGGACCTCACGGTCACCATTTCTATCTCAGTTGCTGCCGTCTGTTACTCCACCCACAACCAGAAGCATGCAAGTGTTCGGTGGATTCTCTCAAGGGCTTCCCAGCAGACACTGCACCCTCCCCAGCGTACTGGTGACGCAGGAGACAGACATACCTGAGGAGCAGCTGGGTCCAAACAAGTTGTCCTGGGCGCAGACTTCACAGGCTGTACCACCAAAGCCCTCCTGCAAAGCACCGCGGGGGGCTGCCATTAGGCTGAGGGCGACCTGTGTCCCCATGAGATCCTGCTTGTCCCCTTGGTGGGTTTGATTAGCACCCCCCAAGTTATATCTTCCCCCAAGGTCCTTTCTGGTCCCCTCTTTCCCCCTGTATTTTAGGGAAGGGTCTACAGGGTATACAGGGTCTCACTACTAGATCGGACTTATAGTGATTCTCCTGTTTACAGCCTCCCAAGTGCTGGCATTACGTGTGCACATCACCACACCCAGTCTCAATTGCTGTCTCATGTGCCCTGGGGGCTGGGCTGGCAGGGCAGGCCCAGGGATTGAATCCCCGGCTCTTGCACCTGCTTGCAGGTGCTTTAATCTACTGAGCTAGTAGTGAGACCCTGAACACCCTGTAGACCCTTCCCTAAAATACAAAAGAAGAAGAAGGAGAAGAAGAAGAAGAAGAAGAAGAAGAAGAAGAAGAAGAAGAAGAAGAAGAAGAAGAAGAAGAAGAAGAAGAAAAAGAAAAA
>NW_004524580.1:31587517-31594885 GCF_000260255.1 Octodon degus | reverse complement strand
GAAGAAGAAGAAGAAGAAAAAGAAAAAGAAGAAGAAGAAGAAGAAGAAGAAGAAGAAGAAGAAGAAGAAGAAGAAGAAGAAGAAGAAGAAGAAGAAGAAATAGCAGGTGTTGACAGCAGCATTCCAAAGGCAAAAAGAAAACTCTTTTATTTTGCATTCTTTTTTTTCTTGTTTGGCATTTATAAAGGTAGTTAAGCTCAATGCCTTTAGAGGATTTCTTTGTGTTTAAATCCTTTAAGGCTGAAACCTTGCAAAACAAATCCTTCAATAGACAGAAGGTAGTCACACAGGGCACCAAGGACAGTGGCAAAGGGCTGCTGGATAGCAGTAGCGATTTTTAACAGTTACAACGACAGTGATTTCTGCGGCCCTGTAGAGTTCCACAAAGCATCTTTACGTAGAAGATCTTGTCTTACTTCTTTAATAAATGTTATCGCGTAGATTTCACTTCAGCCCCATTTGACAGATGGCCCTGGTGAAGGCTGAGAGGGAATTACCTCACCTCAAGCACCCCTGCCCAAGCACCCCCGCCTCTAAAGTCATTTTGTTGGAGATGACACATTTTTGATACCAACACGTGGACAGCTGCCTTTTGGGGAGTCCACCTCGCAGCTAGGCATCTAGGGGGAGCGCAGGTAAGACGTGAGGGCAGAACTGCCGAGAGGGGGACACATTCGTAGACTTACTTGGCAGGAGCAGTTTCCGTTCCCTTCTATGCCATCTGCGCAGCTGCCTCGGCCGCCGCAGGGTGACCGCGCTCCTCCCGGGCACTCTGGGGATCAGATGGTGGGATTCGTTCACCCAGGACTGCACACGGCTTTCTGCGAGGATGCTCGGGCCGGGTGCTGGGCACTCTGGGCTGGCTAATGTGCAACTTGCCAGTGGCAGGAGCTGCCTGGAGCCCCCGAGGGTGGTGCGCAAGGTGACTACAGGAAGCGGATGCGTAAGCAGGTGGGTCTCAGCGCCTTCAGGGGCTGCATTAGGAAGCATCCCTCCAGCATTTCCTGAGCACTTGCTAGGCATATTGCAATGGTCTGGTTAGGTAATGCCGCTGCTACCCTCTGCTGTCAGCCAGAAGTTCCATAGCTTGCCTTGAATCTTGCAGTATGTGAACTGCACAGTTGGGAAGTTAGTTCAGCCCTAAAACATGAACTAAATCCAGGCTTCTTGGTGTGCTAGAGAAGGCCTCGAAGGAACCCAGAGCTATTTGTACTGCTGGGTCAGTCCAAGGAGTCATTTAAGCTGAGGCTTTGAAGGTACAGTAGGAGCTGGTTATGCCTTATAGGGAAAAACATTTCTGGAAGAGGGAATGGAAGATACCATCTTTGAGCCACAGAGGATCATGACTCTTCGGGATGGGAACGTGGGAGTGGCCACGTGTGGATGGGCACCCAGAACTGAAGTGCCACGAGGAAAGTGAATTAGTTCCATAAAGAAGCTGGCTCCAAACGAGCATGGACTTTGCACATCTGAGCTTTAACCAACATTTCCTAGAAGATCCCACAGCCACTCAACAGCCCCGGAATAGTGATTGCCTGTCCAGCGCTCCACTTTGCACTGGGCAAAGAAATAAGGAGCAAGAAAGCCAGACTGCAAGAAAGCCAGACTGACACGGCCCAAGTCAAGCAGAAAAATGTAAGCAATGACCCAAGACAGACACTGAGATTGTGATGATGCCATAAGATGAAAACGCTCGGGCCTCGGTCTGCACCAGTGTGCTCAGCTGGCGCAGGCTGAGGGCTAGTTGGGGTGAGTGCGCGGGTGCAGGAAGCAATCCGGGCAGCGCACACCACGCTGAAAGCATGCAGTGGGCATGGGGTGTCTGTGTGTGTGATGCAGCGTCGGGCATCCCCACATTCGGGTTTGCAAGCGCATGCTGCAGGGTTCCAGGTACTGATGAAGGCTGTGTGTGTTCATGATGCACAGCGACGCCCTGAAGTTCCATGCTGCTGTGACCCCCACTTTCTGGCTTGGTGAAGAGGCACAGAGTGGCTAAAGGACCTGCCTGAAGTTACGCAGCTGGCCAGGCTAAGGAGAGACTCGCTGCCCCTCCTTGCTGGAAGCGACTACCTAGAGGCTCCCTCCCCTCCTGCTCGCCTGGAAAGAGACCTTTGCCCAGAGCTTTCTTGAGCCACAGGCCTGCTCTGCCATGTTTCCCCAAGCTGTGTGAAGTCATTGTACATAGAAAAGGAAGAGGCAGCTGCTGGGGTCAGTTCTGGGCGCTGCTGCAGAATCCCTTAGCCCGGGGTTTCTGCATAACGATCTGCTGGAGATTCGATGTCTGGGGGAGGCCGGGCTCCTGGCTCGTGGACGGAGCCTCTGCACCGCCTCATCACACAGTGGCAACACTGCAGGTGTGCGCGGGGCCTCCTTTACTCCTGGGAGCACTGATTCTACTCACAGGCTCTTTCCTAGGGTCCCACCCTAGGGCAGCGTCACGTGGTGAGCGCAGGTCAACATATGAATTTCGGGGGACCCCATAGTTCACAGGCTGGAGGTTTGGCTTCCATAGGGTGGTGTTGGGAGTGGGAGGGACATTTGTGGGGGGCTCCTGGGACAGCCATGGCTCTACTGGGGGTGAGTGCGCAGAAGGGACTGAGGTATTGCTGGTGCAATTCTGTTGCGAGGGAGTTGTTCTAAAAGTCAGAGCCTGGACCCCAGTCTCAGAGTGGGACATGTTCTCCCCACTCCCGATTCTGTTCTGATGTCAGACAGCCCCAACGGTGCTCACCAGAGCTAAGCGATGTAAACATCATGCTCTTGAACCCCCAAGGCTCGAGCTACATGGACTGTTTTTCTTTATAATGTTAGCCTGCCTCAAGTATTTCCTTACAGTGGCAGAAAACAGATGAATATAGAGGAGATCTCAAACATTCAGACTGCAGCTGCAGTTCTAAGCAAAAGAGACTTCTGAGCCCAGAGGAGGATGGTTCTCTGCAAGAGATGCTGCTGCCTCACTTGATAAGCTCTTTCTTTGAAAGATCACGTGACACTTGCAGGTACTGTGCAGGGGAGAGCTAAGCTGTCATCCGTAGATGACTTCCTCTTGGCTCCTTCTGCTTCTCCCTGGCACTCAGAATGTTAGCAGCCTGCAGTGTGCAGCTGTACACCTCGAGTCTGTGGTCTGTGGTAGAGCTAGGCTTCACCCTGGCAGGAGCTCTGCAGACTCCTGTCCTCCCACGCTGAGCAGCGGCCACTCCCAGGGTCACAGTGCAGAGGACAGGGATGCCAGTGAAGTGAGGGGATGAGAACATACTAGCACACACCTGGGGGCTGAAGTCACTTTAAAAATAAGAGCTTGCCTGGCAAATACAAGGACCTGGGTTTGATCCCCTGGCACTGCTGCGATGTTGGCCCTGCCCCTGGGTGTGCTGACACAGCCACCAAAATCAGTAATCCCAGTGCTGCGGAGGCTGAGACAGGAAGATCATTATGAATCCAGGCTGCACAGTGAGACCCTGCACCAAACACATAAATTAAAAAAAAAACAGCAGCCTGACTTGGGCTGTTCTCCCGCAAGGCAAGTGGTGCCGTGGGTGCGCGGATGTCACAGAAGCAGCAAGGACGCTGCACTCAGCGCACGCAGCCCAGCCCTGCGCTAGCTCTGTCTCTTTGCAGAATCTAGGCCTGGCTCTGGAATGCATCTTACGTGTGTGCCGGGCAGTGCTGTCTTCCTAGCAGGCTGCGGTTAGAACTGCAAGTGTTCGGTGCCTAAGAAATCACAGTGAGCGTGATCCCAGGAGGGTACTCTCCTTCTGGGATCTGTTGGGCTGATTAATTTATATACTTCTAGGTTGGTACTACAGCAGCTAACGACACTCATGAAACAATTCATCAAGAACTTTCTCGAACCAAACCCTAAGAAAGGTTCTTGGTACATATGGTGTGCTGCATACTTAAATTGTTAAAAAAATTATTATGGTAAAAGACACATTGTCATTAATTGGCCTCCAAATACCTCCCCTTGCCTTGAACATACTTGTCCTGCTGCCCTTGCCACTTTCTCAAGCAGCTGTGGGAGTCCTCGTTTGAGAGTCTTCAAGAGGTGTGATAAAAAATCCAGCGAACGCCATTGTTGAGTACCGTCCAAGGGAAGGCAGGCTGCGGAGGGCCCCACAGAACGGCCTCACCCACCGCATTCACTGAATGTGGCACTGTACGGCTTTTGGCTCTTCCCCAAGGTGAAAACGATCGTGGAAGGGTCAGTCCAAGGGATACGGGACACCAAGGAGCCCTACAACTAAAGACACTCAGAAAGCTGGACTTCCAAGGTTGCTGCAGAAAGTGGAAAGAACGTTGGGATGAGACTTTGTCGAAATCAGAGGGGAGGGCTTTAGGGTTGCCGCAGTGTGTCCCCCACTGCAATACATTTTAAAAAGTTCGGCATTTACCCTTTTTTTAAAAAAAAATCATAATGCCTATTTTTGAAGCATACCTGTTTTAGTATCAGGGCGAAAACATGTGCCTGTCCCTATTTCCATGGTCCTACTGGGTGGGGGTCGTGGATCGACAGATAATCGGTTCAGCCTGGTTCACAGACAGGGAAAGGGGCTGTGTGGGGAAGAGACTGAGTTCTCATCACCTCCTACTCGAGGTTTCCAACATTTACCAGAAAGGGGCTTGTCCTGCGTGGACTAAGCGATTTTCCTCTGTCTTCAGCAGGCGACCGCAGCCACCACAGAGCAAGGGTCTTGCTCAGGACTTCTGTCTTTGCCCAGTGAAGAGCAGCAGGAAGTGAGGATGGAGAGGTCCGGAAGCTCTTCTGACCATTGGGTAAGTGCTGTGGCGCTCAGAGGGTGCTAAGAAAACATTTCCATTAAGCCCTCCTTGTCGCCCAGTTCCTTCTCGTTAGTGACAGTGTCTGGGAACAGCTTGCATTGCGCAGGATGAGAAGGGTGGGGAACCCTGGCCCAGTTCCTGCACCTGTCCCAGGGCTGGATGTGCGAGGTGTCCCTGGGTGACACCCAGCTTTGTCGCTTGCTCAGGGAGCGCCAAGCCTCCTGCACCCTGAGATGTGCACTGTGGCTGCCTGGCAGAGGTGCCCTCCGCGGACTTTGCTGTTGGTGGCATCAGTACCGTGTTGGAGCCTCTCACTCCCACGACGGAACCAGCCCCTCCCACCCTTCACGTCTTCCCTCCAGCCCCAGCCGCCCACTCCCCACTTCCGAGCTCCCCATCCACACTTCCAGCCCCTCCCCTTAGCAGGCCTGGTTGACCCTTCCTGGGGTGCCTCTCCCACTCTGCCCATTCCTTCTACAGTGCATGCAGCAGGAAGCAAACGGTGCAGAGGGGCGGATGGAGAAGACAGCCCTGCTGAAGCTGCAGGCTGATCCCAGAAACTGGGGACCCCCTCCCCGCCAGCCCCCAGAGTGTGTGTGTCAGGAAACCCCGGGGAGTTACTAAGCGTTTTTGCGGGAATCACTTAAGCACTCTCAAAACACGTCACTAGGCCCTAAGTCTGGTCACTTGGGAAGGGGACAGCCACAGGGCAGGTGCTCAGGACGAGCCAGGGCAGTGCACCACTAGATCTGCAAAGCTGATAGCGTTAAAGCAGCGGGTGTCACTTAGTACCAGGGAAGTGGCATGGGCCGGAGGACTTTGCCCATCACAGAGAGAAAGATGAGTGTGCTGTCCCATGTGGTATGTTTATACGATGGAGTACTACTCAGCTATAAAGAATGATAAACTCGAAACCTTTATATTTAAGTGGATGCCACTTGAGGATATACTCATAAGTGAAATAAACCAGACCCACATGTGTAAATATCATATACTCTCCCTAGTATAAGAACTCAAAGGAAGAAATAAAAATAGAAAGGTGTAACACAATTAAAAGGAAAGTGAGAACTTGAGGATTAGTTAATGAAGAGAGGGCAAGGAGAAAAGCTAGAAAACATGACAGGGGCAAAGTCATACATTTACATGCCCAAGATGGGAAAGGCAATGAGCCTGAGAATCTTCAGCATGTTTTTGAAAATAGCAGTTAATTGGTAGGTTTCTCACCTGTGAACGAAGCAACTGCACTGAAGATAGCAATGTGTAATGATAGGGTCATGCTTGGAATGCCTGTCATCCTGGTCTTCTAATTACGAACTGCTTGTCATGACATACTAATTATGGCCATACTATCTCTCAAGTAAAGGTTTGTTTAAAAAAAAGGGTAATGAATGAAAACATGAGACAAAAAGTCACAGCACTGTCCTGCTACAAGGCTGTATATTGTTAGATTTCTAAATTTTTGTGTAAAAATATGTAAATGCTCATTTTTATTTTTAAAAATATTTTTTATCTTTTTAATCTTTTTTCTTCATATTCTGGAAGGACTTGAAATTTAACATATCAATACTTGATGGAAAATACTTGCTCCATGTGATGTCTAAGATGTTTGATATTCAGACAGATAATGAGGTTAAGCTCAACTGCTTCTGTTTTAGGATAATAATATCATTAAGCTTCTCTTCTGGAGGGTTAACAACTTAAGTTTGCAGACCAAAAATTAAAGAGAAAGAAGGGCTACAAGGACAGCCAACATTTTGGCCCTAGCCTTTCAAGGTCAGTAAGGACTCAAGACATAGGAGAATCTGTACTGTAACATCCTGTAACTCAATTGTGTCCCAAATTTTCTGATCAAGGAGATTATGGGGCCACAGAGGAAAGTGATCAATGATGTAGAGTGTTCCTAAGGAGAGTCACCTGGAAAGAAAACACTCTCTCAGACTTTCACAGAGAGCAAATGGTCAAGCAATGGCCGTGACTCACATGGCTGATACTGACAAAGGATCTACAAACTGAGGTACAGGGTTTCAAGGTAAATCCTGAGGCGATTTGACTGACCTTGGCAGATACAAAAGTTACATTTCTTGTTATATAGGTCTTGCTCTTTCTTGATCTTAACCATCCAGCAGAAAAGTATGAAAGTGAAATATAAAAAGTAAGGCCATGTTAATATGATGAGCTGTAAAATGCTCAAGTCAACAACTTCTGACATTGACAGTCTCATGGGAAACCCACTACTATTATGGACTATTGGACTACATTAGGATATTTTGCTGAATTCATGCACATCCAGTATTTAAAAGACAATGGAATGCCCTTCCCTGACAAAACTAACCAAAAAAGGGGGACAGAAATGAAAGACCACTTTGTGTCTGTATACTCAAAATAGTTAGGATAGATACACAGCTCCATTCTCTTAATTCAATAAATAGAGAGGTTTGTTCTAATAGTGTTTGAGACAGGATATCAGGTCTTCATCTTGTACAATGAATAACCACTAAGACAACAATATGCAATGTATTAATCATTGAAAATGTACTAGTAATAGGTTATGAAACTGTCTCATTGCTATTTGTTTCTCAATAAATATAT
>NW_004524580.1:31578306-31587201 GCF_000260255.1 Octodon degus | reverse complement strand
TGTTTGTAAATAGGATATCATGTCCGCATCTTGTACAGCAATGAAACACTAGGAAGAATGTATGCAATGTGTTAATTATTGAAACTGTCCTACCAATTTGGTTTGAACCTGTCTCATTGCTATTTGTTTCTCAATAAAATTATGGGGGAAAAAAAAGAACCATGTATGCCCAGGCCACTGTGAGTGTGGTGGTCACTGGCCCTGAAGGTTGTGGGGCAGCACATGACTGCACCTCAAAATCCACCCTTTGTGCACAGAGCCACGCTTCCCACTACTGCCTCTGCCCAGAAAGCAAGCCTGGCAGGCACCTGCTGCAGGCCCATTGCTGCAAGTCGCAGGGCTCCCATGTTGGGTGGCTTTGGAGGGATCACTTCCCTTCAGTGTCACCGAACTGTCCTAGATTGCACGCTGTCAGAGATGTGTCCGCCTAGCGTCCTCTCTGGTTCAGCCGGGCAGAGCTGTGTCGCAGTGTAACAGCGCCCCCTGGCTTCCTTCCGGTTTTCCCTGGCCAACCGCCCCTCTTACTAATGTCTCCCCTCTCTATCCCAGTCTCAGTTCTCCTGTTGGAGGGCCTAGCCGCACGCAAGAGGCAAGAGAGAGCCTCTGAGCACGTTAGGAAACTCCTGCATCACCCGCATCACCCCTACTGCCCATTGTTAGAGCCCCCAGACACCAGATGTGGGGAGCAGAGCAAACGAGGATAAACCAAAGGTGCCCGTCCTTGGGGCTCACCAGCTGCACATGGGGACCTTTTCTTTGACAAGAGTCAACCAACCGACTGCGTGTGGCAGCTTGGGGTCCCTGTATCCTCTTTGGGGGACCTACGTGGACCCTGTTCAGTGATACTGTGACATGGTTGTCGTCACCATCTTATCTAAGAGGAAACTGAAGCCTGGAAAGTTTGGCAGTTAGATGGCTTTGCCAATAGGTTCAGAGATAAGATTCTTGGCCAGCTGTGCCTGGCACTAAAGTCTTGTCATTGTGCCCCTGTTTGGATTGCTTATAGTATTTTACAGGATTTTTTTTTTTTTTTTTTACAAGCTATGGATTGAATTAGATTGATTTATTCAACATTCATTAAGTGTCTGGGATTATCTTCAAAACAAACCATGATTTCTCTCTATGTTTTCATGAGAGAATAAAATAAGGATCATCCAGGACAAAAAGGAGTCTGCACACCTCTTGCTGCATGCGGTTTGCGAGGAGCTGGCGAGGCTGCCAGGGTGCTTATTTGTGAAGCTCAGAGCCTCCGGTGTGTTCTGCTCTTTGAAATGTGCAACCTTCCAGCCTTGCATGGGTCATGGGGCGTTTGCCAGTGCTAAGACTGAAGGCTGTTTGCTAATGTCTGTCTGAGCCTCTGTACAGAGTGCTCTGCAAGGACTGTGTCCGTTTTCCTAGTAGGAATTGCTTTTACCCCCACGCTGCCTTCTAGTGTCCTGCAACCCAGTGGGCTAAAGGCCACAGCAGAGACCCACGGTGTGGCAGTGAACATGCTCTACATGTTCCTATGCTGAAGCCCTCCACCCTGGTGTGACGCTGCATGGAGGCCAGGCTTTGGGGGCGACTAGGGTCAGCCGCTCAGCCCACGGGACAAACTGCCCGACTCCTCCAAGTCCTCACCTGGGCTCCCAGGGACAGCTGCTTTCCCTCTTCTGCTCTTGTGTTGGCAGCCTCTTGGGGTTAGGGACTCACGACACACGTGACCTGGAGTGGGCACTCTCACATACGTGAGCACGGGCAGCCTATTGTGGGTGCTCAATGAATGCTTGCTTCCTAGGGGTTGGCCACCCTTGGGGAGAACATCAGAGGAAAGTGGCGAGAATGTACAGGGACTCCTCACTTCATGGCCTGAATAGAGTATTTTAAGATACGTAAAAATACTTGCTTGGTACTTAAAAACATTTGTAAGGCAAAAGGATACATTTATTTCCTGCTTCTCAGATCATTTCCTATCATCTCACCCCAGCTAGGACTGAAGAAGATAAAACTAGCCCTGGAGGGAGACAGCGTAGGCTGTGCTACCGGGGCACTTCGGAGACACTGAGGCTGGAGGTGCCGGTAGGACTGAGGCCTTCCCCCACTTCTGTCTCATCACCGCCACTCCAGCCCTGGTCTCTTGTGTCACGGCTTTTCCCACGCGGCAGATCTGGCCGTGTGAGCCGTCAGCAAATCGTCAGCCAGTCTGCTTCCTAGAGGCAGACAGTCAGCTTCCTGCTGAGCGAGAGGCCAGGGATGCCCGCGACCCGATCTCCTAGGAGACCCAGGGGTGCCTGTTCCCATCACTGCCTTTGCTTAAAGCCTCAGAGCATGGGGCCGGCAGGAAGCAGGTCCTACAAGTACCTGTGGAGCCCTGGATGTAATCCTCTGGCTGTGGAAACCGGAGCGAGCTAGATCTGACTGTGAAAGCAGCGTTGTCGCTCAGAGGAAAAAAAAAGCAAGTCAGAAAGAACGGCCTAAGGTCTGCATCGTCTGCCACTTGCCACTGTGCAGTGTGAAAAACCAGCGCTGAGGACTTCGGAGGGTTTGGCAACAAAAAAATCAAGACCATTTATCTCTGAAATAATATTGTTTTGGCCGCAGTGGAGTTTGGGTGTGACCTCTCA
The DNA here is from genome assembly GCF_000260255.1 of Octodon degus. Lineage (NCBI taxonomy): Eukaryota > Metazoa > Chordata > Mammalia > Rodentia > Octodontidae > Octodon > Octodon degus. The sequence continues at coordinate 31,584,598 of NW_004524580.1, read as the reverse complement.
GCATACACCGGGGTTCTACTGCTTAGAGTTGTTGTGCAAGGCCTACAACTTCAGAGGGCAATGAAAAGAACAAGATGTACGAAGAAAAACTCCATTTCAAGTTGGCTAGAGTGGTGCATGCTTCTAAACCCAGCTCCCTGAGAGGCCGAGGCAGGAGGGTTACAAGTTTGAGTCCAGCCTGGGCAATTTAGGGAATTAGTGAGACCTTGTGTCCCCAAACAACCACACCACCACCACCACCACACAACCACTACTACCACTGCCACCACCATCACAACCACCAAAAACCACCAACAACAAAAAACTTAAATAAACACGAACTGAGAATGGAATTGACATTAGCGTGAAGGTCCTGTGTTCAATCTCCACTACTGAAAAAAAAATCTTTCTCTTTCAGTATCATATTTGCTATTGAAATATGACTAAGTTTCAAAGTTAGAACTATTTCTGCCCTAATAAGAAAACACCATTTGCTAAAGCAGCACCAATTTTAGTTGGGAGCAGCAGGCTAACTTCAATTAAGAAGACCCGTCTTAGGTCACTTTACTACCTCCCGCGCTGTGTGAGAATTCATGCCTGATTCTGTACTTTAGAAGACAGGGATGACTTTTCCACTGTGGCTTTCTGAGCCGGTCTCAGCACTGTTCACGAATTTCCTTCCTTATTCGAGGAAGGCTCCACAAATATGGTTTCCAAAGTACCCTGAGTTGGTAACAATGTGTGTGGCTGCGTGGTAAAGCGAGCCAGCACCTGCGGAGGCTGGGCACACGCCTCCTCTCCAGGGTAGGGGGTGCAGTCAGCAGCTCCCTCAAGGCCTTGTTTGGTGGAAGTGTAAAGTTACAGGTATGATGGTGCTTGTCATCACTCGAGTGTGAGGGGATGCAGCCAAGCTGAGGATTTATCTTTTTTCCTGAGTGGAAGGAAGGAAGCCTTACACGACAATTCATGTGTTTGGAATATGAAGACAAAGGGCAATACCCTTGGCCCCAAAGGGAGGACAACAGGAATGAAGTCCTAGCCTCGGTCTTCATGGGTTTTGCTGCTCTGACCTTGGGACCTCTCTGAAGGAAATGTCTCATCATTCAAAGACTCTGTTGGACACTCCTGGTCCTGGATGTGGAAGAGTGTACTCGCTTGTGCAGAGCACAACAGCACAGCGTGAAGCCCATTTAGACTCTTCTTAAAGCCCCTTTCTTCACTTGGATTAGTGCTGGGAGAATCCCACCTACAGCCCTGTAAAGTAGGGCATCTCTCCCTCACTTGGTGAGGAGATGGAGGCAGAAGTAGGACGTGTTTGTTTGAAGGTACCAGACCTGAATCCTGGCCACAGGTGCTGTGTCCTTTGTCCAGCTGGCTGTGGTCCGTCCCTCATCCTGTTGGACATGCTGACTTTTGTTGCTGACCCTAGACAAAGTCTGCTCTTGTCTACAGTGCTCCTGATTCCTAACTTAGCAGTGGATTAGTTTCCATGGGTTAGAAATAGGGACGTGAATCTAAACATTTTTTCTCTTCTACTGGGATGTCTGTAAGAACTCAAAGCTCATGGCCATACATAGAACTGAGAGAAAAAGCCCCTGAAATCTGGAGGTCCAGGCTAATTGCTTTAAAGTCCCCAACAAGGCTAATCACTCTAAAGACACTGAATCTTTGCACTTGACCCTGATGTACTAAGCTCTTAGCAATACCTAGCACCAGCATGATGGGTGGAACCCCACCCTGGTGGGTAGCAGAGAGAAGGACCAGGACGTCAAGACCCCAACCCTTGACCTTCCCAGGACAAGGAACAGGCTCTAGGCAGTGACTGGAAAACTGGAAGGGCCTCCCAGTGGAGGAGGAGAGAAGGCAATGTGGAGGAGCACTCTCGCTCCCTCTCGCCTTCTCTCCGCCCTCCCTTTCTCCCTCTCTCTCCCTTTCTCTTCTTGACAAGTTCTTTTTCAGGCAATGAGGCAAAGAAGACAAGACCAAGCCTTTGGTGGCAGGAAGCCTTGAACTTGAGCCCGACCTCACCTCATCTCTTCACATCCCCAAAGGAAACTTGCACGAAGTAATGCTCAGATGTCTGATTCTTCATAAGCAAAATGCAAATAAATCTATCTAGCTTAAAGATTTGCTCCAGGAATTCCTTTGCATAAGGCAGAGCGCAGGACCTCTCTGACACCTAATGTCAGTCCTGGTGAACAAGTGGAAGTCATCACTGTGTAACCATCTCACCATTAGTGAGAAAGAAAGAAGATGGCTTTGTCCATGGAGTGTGGGCTCAGTGATGTAGGAGTTATATAGAAAAATGTCAAGCGTGAAATAAGTCAAAATGTTCAAGGTCCCCCACCTGGAAGAAAATGTAAGTTGATAGTTTTCTGTTTTTTATATTTCCAAACTTCATAAGCTGTATACAATTTGGTCATATTACTTTAACCAGGGGAAAAATACTGCAGAATGTAAGACAATCTCATCTCCCCTCTTACAATGATCTTAAAGAGTATTTTTGTTAGATCTTAGAAGATAGGGAACAAGCAATGAATGCATCAATTTCAATTTCTGGTTTTGACTACCAAAACAGGGGAAGATTTAAAATAATTTGCATATCCCAACAAAGCTGAGCACAAATGACCCATAGCAAGGAGGAAAGTTCAATTTCACCTAACATATACTAGGTCTGACTGCAGAAATCTGAGTCTAGCACAGGTTAAGTTTTCCTAGTTTTTGCTAGGAACTAGTTGTAGAAACTCTTCAGAATTAATTTCTATACCTACTTGTAATGTGTGTTACTTTGTACAGTGATCTTGAATTTTTTTCATTAAAACATTGTACATTGAATGTCATAGAATTTGACATGCTATCTTAAGACTTAAATTTTTGTAATATTTAATGGTTATATACTGTAGTCTTTGAGTTATAGTGAAAAATTTTCTTTTCTTTTCCCTTTTCTTTGTGTATTTGGTGCAGGGTCTCACTATGCAGCTTGAACTTGGTGATCTTACTGTTTTTACCCTCCTCAGAGCTGGGATTGCAAGCATGAGCCACTACACCTGGTCTCAGTGGCCAACTAAGTGTGCCTGGGGGTGGGGCCTATGTGGCATGTGGTGCTGGGGATTGAACCTTAGTCCCTGCACTTGCCTAAGCAGGTGCTTAGTCCATTGAGCTATCTTGCTGGCCATGAAATTTTTTGTTAAAGAAATAATATTTTGGGCTGGTGAGATAGCTCAGTGATCTAAAGTGTCTGCTTAGGCAAGCTTATTCAATCTCACTTGGACTGCAGTTTGATCCCTGGCACCACATGCTGTTTAAGCCCTGCCCACAGGGTAGGCTGAGTCAGCCACATACACAAAGAAAGAGATAATGTTTTGGGACTGGGAGATAGCTCAGTGGTCTAAGCGACTGCCTGGAAAATGCAAGGACCCCTGGTACCACATGCCCTGCTGGCCACTGAAGTCTGGTGTGGTGACAAATATCTGTAGTTCCACCCCGGAAGAGGCTGAGATAAGAGGATCACTATGAGTCTGAACTGCGTAGTGAGACCCTGTGTACAATTTAAAAATATCTTTAACTGCCTAGCATCTTCTTCGCTAAATTATCCTTAGAACAACTGATTATTCCTTTAATTATCCCTTTTTCTGAATTAGAAAATAATTCTCTTAGGAAGGTCTCTAACTACAGTAAAGTGATTTGTTTTGGGGAATTTTTGTTTTGATACTGGGGATTGAACTCAGGGCCTTTATACTGAGCTTCGTTCCCAGGGTTTTTTTTTTTTTTTCAACTTTGAAACAGTGTGCTACTGGGTTACCAAGTCAGGGCTTAAATGTAAGAGTCTCCTGCCTCTGCCTCTCAGAGTACTGGGATTACAGGCATGTGCCTCCATTCCTGGGATGACTTCTTTATAAAAACTAAGGAAGCATGAAATATTTTATACATATAGACTGAGATGGAAATTTCTAGAAAAAGATGTTCTATAGGTTTCCAAACTTTACAAGCTGTGTACAGTTTGGTCATATTACTTTAATCAGGGCTTCTACTGGGCTCTGTGCATGCTGATTTTACATGAAATGGGGCCTCACGCTGCAGTGTCAGAGTCCCAGGTTGTGCTACTTACCCATGCAGTCTGGGCCCCAGTGGCCAGGGCAGCACTGTGGCTGGAGGTAGTCTCTCTGACAGGTGTAGCGGCATCCGGGGAGAGACAGCCTGTGTACCATGAAGGCCACGTCGTACCTGAGAGAACAGAGAGAGGGGTCAACCCGTGATGAGAGCAGTGCAGTGAACTCGGTGGTGGGCTGCCCTGGGTGTTTACCTAGCTACTTATCCTATCTTTAAAAAATACAGATTGAACATATTTGGCTTTCTAGGTAGAGAGAAACTAAATCATGAGGTTTTTAGAATTTGATAATGGTTGTTGTATTACATAATATTATCTTAAAATTAGTTGTTTAGTTTATCAAATATAAACTCATAAAATTGGGGAAAAAAGAAAAAGTGTTTCTTGCTCCTTTCAATGGAGCAACAGAAATTAGCAGTACAATCATCCCAGCTATCCTGGATATACACAAATATAGCGTTTCCCCTTTTTTCTATTGCCTTCTTGCTCATCTCAGTTTCTCCTTCCCATTGAACAGATTCTTTCCTTTTCCCAGTGTCTACTGTATCTTTCAGAGTTTATTTACTTAAAGTTCAAGAGACACTGAGGATAGATGGAAATAATTAAAATGATATCAGAAATGAGCTTAGCGGAGGAAAGAAATAATGGTACGCCTCAGCACGTGCAGGGGGTGGGCCTCAGACTTGTCAGTGAGTGTCTTGGTGGCCAAGGCAAGAAGACAAAAACCAGGAGCTGCACAATGCAGAAGAACTTAGGCCCAGAGAAACAAATCTATTGCTTGCTTTCGGCATATTTATTATGAATGTTCTACAGGTGGAGGCTCCTGTAGCACACACTGATCTGTAGGGCCCAACATCTGCCCTGATGTCCTCCCGGCAGGAGACATGACGACAGGTCGCTCTCAGCAGCTTCCCGTCCTAGCTGATGTACAGCTCTACAAGAGTGGTGCTGTGGGGGGCAGAGCCCAGCCTCTCCTCACGGAGGCCTCTGCCTGCCTGCCTGCCCTATTCCTGGGCAGCCCCGAGTGTTCCCAGAGATGGCCTTGCGTTGTCATCATTTCCTCGCGGAAGGCTGTTGCTAAGAGTGGTGTGAAGGCGAGTGCAGGGTCATCTCCTAAACCAGCCCCCCAAAGTAGCTGGTTAACAGCAGAGCTGCCTGCTTTGCAGGCAATCAAGCCAGAGGTGGAAGTGGCATTTTTCTCAGTATGCTTGAGAACACTAGAAGGGGTATTTCTTTACCCCAGTGGGCAAAGGAAGAGCCCAAGGCACAAGTGAGTGTCTTCTCAGGAACTAATCTGAGCAGGCATGCAAGATGCCACCAGGTATATGAAAATTGTTCTCTGTCACAAATCGTCAGAGAAAGACAAATCAAAACCACAAGGAGACAGCACTGCGCATGTGGTAAGATGGCTACTGTCACAAGCCCTGAAGACGACAAGTGTTGGTTAGGATGTGGAGGAAAGGGAGCCCCCGCATGCTTGGTGGAAATGTATATTGGTACGGTCACTGTGAAAAAGCAGAGCCAAGTTCTTCAAAAGATTACAAACAGGACTAGCGTCCTACCCGCTCGTCCACCCTACTTTTGGGAATGCACCCAAAGGAGTTAAAATCTGGAGCTCAGAGAGAAATGTGCCCACCTGTGTCTGCCGTCATGTGACTCAGGACAGCCAGGACACAGACGCGTTCTGAGCTCCTGCTGTGTGCGGATGGGAGCGAAGGTGGCGATAGAGAATCTGTGCCTGCGACTTTTAAGCAATGTGGGTTGGCTTTGATGATACGATGCAGAGCGAAACAGTGCAGGCACAGGAAAGAAACACTGCATAATCTCACTTCTACCAGGAAGCACATAGCAGAAATGGAAGGTGGGGGAAGGAGAGAGTGGTAGTAGGTCCAAAGCTTTTGGTTATATTGGCTAAGTAAGGCGAGTAGGTCCTAAGGATCTACTGTAGAATGCCTGCAGCTACCAAGTGTTAACTTAAAAAGATATGTTCAAAATAAGTACTCAGACAAGGGTCTGCTCTCTAGAATCTACAAAGAACTAAAAAACACCAGGGCCCCCAAATTTAAAGACCCAATTCAGAAATGGGCATCCCAGATGAACACACACTTCTCAGAGGAAGAAATTAAAGAAGCGAATAAATATATGAAAAAATGCTCCACATCACTAGCCATTCGTGAAATGCAAATTAAAACCACATTGAGATAT